>NW_026138111.1:6000000-6600000 GCF_025592945.1 Manacus candei | reverse complement strand
GGAGCTTGGAAATTGGAAGTTGGATTTTTGGACATCTCAAACCATGACAATGGTGCTATTTGGTTAAAGGTTGAACTTGATGATCTTGAAGGTCTTTTCCAACCTTAATGATTCTATGATTTTTAGATACATTTTCATTTAGGTTTCTAAGGGATCAGTGTTGGGCCTAGTTCTGTTTAATATCTTTATTGATAATTTAGATGAGGGGATTGAGTGTACCATTAGCAAATTTGCAGATGACACCAAGCTGTAGGGTCATGTTGATCTGCTGGAAGGCAGGAGGGCTCTACAGAGGGACCTGGGCAAGCTGGAGAGATGGTCTGATTCCAATGGGATGAGGTGCAACAAATCCAAGTGCTGGGTCCTGCACTTTGGCCACAATAACCCCATGCAGCACTACAGGTTGGGGACAGAGTGACTGGAGAGCAGCCAGGCAGAAAGGGACCTGGGAGTTTGGATTGACAGGAAGTTGAACATGAGCCAGCAGTGTGCCCAGGTGGCCAAGAAGGCCAATGGCATTCTGGCCTGGATCAGAAACAGTGTGGCCAGCAGGACCAAGGAAGTGATTCTTTTTCTGTACTCAGTACTGGTGAGGCCACATCTGGAGTCCTGTGTCCAGTTCTGGACCCCTCAGTTCAGAAAGGACATTGAGGTGCTGGAGCAGGTCCAGAGAAGAGCAGTGAGGCTGGTGAAGGTATTCAAGCACAAGTCCTATGAGGAGAGGCTGAGGGAGCTGGGGTTGTTCAGTCTGGAGAAGAGGAGGCTCAGGGGAGACCTCATCACTCTCTACAGCTCCTTGAAAGGAGGTTGTAGCCAGGTGGGGGTTGGTCTCTTCTCCCAGGCAACCAGCAGTAAGACAAATGGTCTTAAGCTCTGCCAGAGGAGGTTTAGGTTAGATACTAGGAAGAAATTTTTTACAGAGAGAGTAATCAGACATTGGAATGGGCTGCCCAAGGAGGTGGTGGATTCACCATCCCTGGAGGTTTTTAAGATGAGACTGGATGTGGCACTTAGTGCCATGTTCTAGTAACCATGGTGGTATTGGGTTAAGGGTTGGACTTGATGATCTTGGAGATCTTTTCCAATCTGGTTGATTCTTTGATTCTGAACCAAAAGTATCTTGATTGAATGATTTTTGAGTCAGCTGATATTGACGGTTGAGTGGCCATATTAAAAATGGATAATAAGAGTTTTATCTGAATCTGTTTCCTGAAGAAAGATGTGTTTACTTTCTGTCTTATTCTGTAAATAAACTCCAATTTGCCTAGAGTTTCTCAGCAGCCATTTTAAACTGTTTAGTATCACTTTTACTGGTATATAATAGCTGGAAAAAGTACTCCTCCCACAAGTTTCCACAGAGATCTTATTCTTCTTCCAAAGAATTTTAGTTCTTTCCTTCTGTGTTGTTTTTAAATTGCCAGTTAACTTCTCGTGGAAGATGAGATCTATCACTGAAAAATGATCAGCCTGATACTCAGAAGTGAAATCCAGAAAAGCCTTTTAGAATATTTAGTTTTATATAGAGAAGTTGATTCTGTGTTTTAATACAGAAATACAATTGTACTTCTAAAAACTTTCATATTTATGCCTGTTTCAGTGCATGAATAAAGGATATTAATTTGATAAAATATCTTTATATACTGCAAGGATCAAAAATTTATGTCAACTCATTTGTGTTCTGTTTGAAGAGAACACTGAAACATTGCTCACATATAAATCAGAAATTTCAGAACAGTCATATTCTAGCCCCTCTCCTCTTCCTGACCCTGCAATGTTGGCACAGCCTTCAGTTCATAGATAATAAGTAGTGTGTTCAGAGACTAGATATCAATATAACTTCTTATTTATATTCCTTCTTTCAGCATTGTACACAGTGTCAGAATACGAGTTTCACCTCTTTTATGGATTTTCATAGTTTCAGAGAAGGACTGAGATTAAGACAGCTAAAGAACAAACACTAATGACAATTAATTAACAATTAATAGATAACATCCAGTCTCTAATAGCCGTCCTAGCTTTCAGCTGACATCATGTCATGTAGCAATAAGATTCATAATTTCTATCCAAAAACTAGTAGTCTAGAGTAAGAAAGAATGGACTAACAGACTAGCATAGCATAGCGTAGTATGGCATTGCTTAGCATTGAATGGAACAGAATAGGAGTTTTCTGCTAGCAATTTTCAGTTGCTGTTTCACTTTGTCTCTTGTTTCTCAGGTTAACTAGGAAAAGATCAAGTTCTGAGTTTACTAATACCAAATTCCTTATTATCAACTCCTGACAGTTTATGGAAAATAAGACCCAAACGCAAAGAGGATTTTTTTCTATTACACTAGATAAAATCATTCCTTGCAGTAATTAACAGCAGATACATCTGCAGCAATTGTTTGATAGGCATCCTGGAGCAAAAAAAACTAATGTTTTATTTTCCACCTAAAGATTATTTTTTTTCTGCAAGAACTTAGAAAAGCTGTGTTTAGAATTGTTATTTCAGAAACCAATGTTACAGTAACAAGCAGCAGTGCTGCTTTGATATCAACAGCAATTGTTTCTTTCTGTCAGAGGCAAAATAAATTAAATGCTTCTGTAACAAAATAAATGGACACTGCTCCAGTTATAATAGTCTCTAATGATAAGTTTGTCGATGTGGAAAAAGTCTGGTTTCAAACCACTTTCAAGTAAATAAGGAAATAAAGAGCACCCAAAGGAGGGCAACAAAGATGGTGAAGGGTCTTAAGGGGAAGCCATATGAGGAGCAGCTGAGGTCACTTAGTCTGTTCAGCCTGGAGAAGAGAAGACTGAGGGAAGACCTTATTGCAGTCTGCAACTTCTTCAGGAGATGAAGAGGAGGGGTAGCGACCAGTGGTCACCAGTGACAGAACCTTATGGAATGGCTTGAAGTTGTGCCAGGAGAGGTTTAAGTTGGATATTAGAAAGAGGTTCTTCATCCAGAGGGTAGTTGGGCATGGGAACAGATTCCCTAGGGAAGTGGTCACAGCACCAAGCCTTACAGAGTTCAAGAAGCATTTGGACAATACTCTTGGGGATGGTCCTGTGCAGGCCAGGATTCGGACTTGATGATCCTTGTGGGTCCCTTCCACCTCCGCATATTCTGTGATTCTGTGATTCTGAATTAGTTGAAAATGCATTGATAAGAACAATATCCTCATTATTACAAGAACTGCAATTGTTTTTCTTCTGTAAAATGAAGAGCTTTGAGTCTTGCAGACTGTGTTTCTAATATGCCTTTTCCCACCTGGTTCTAAAAGACACCATTCAGGTATGTTTGGTTCACATTCCATTTCCTCAGAGATCATGCCTGTGAAACTTTCCATATGAAATGCAGAACTCAAGCACTCATTTTTCCTGATGGGAGTCTTGCCAAACATTGTTAGGGTTTTTTCCTAGAAGGAATATTTTTTGTCCTTTACAGAATAACAGAATCACAGAATATGCTGAGTTGGAAGGGCCCCATAATGATCATGGAGTCCAACCATTAGCCCTACATGGGACCAGATTATCACCAAATGGATAAGGTTGGAAGGGACCACAGTGGGTCATCTGGTCCAACCTCCTTGCTCAAATAGGGCCATCCTAGAGCACATGGCACAGGATTGCATCGAGATAGTTCTTGAATATCTCCAGTGAGGTGAACTCCACAGGCTCTCTGGGAAATCTATTCCAGTCTGCAATTACACACACAGTAAAGAAGGTCTTCCTCATGTTCAGGTGGAACTTCCTGTGCATCAGTTTCTGCCCATTCTGCCCATTTTCTGGATAGATTAAGCAGCAGAACAAGGTTTGAATGCAGGGTTATCTTGACCAATATTTGTCGTCGACCACTCACTTTTTTTCTTCTTTAAACACCGCGCATTGACTATCCACTAAGCACTGAACTGTGACCTAGTGAGTCTAAATGTATTCAGTTGATTTATATATTTGAGTTACAAATTAATTTCTCTGTGGAGAGGATTAAGATCCCTCAGAGTGAAATGAGATGTGTAACTGTGGTGTTTCAGCCATTTCACTAAACAGTACAAGTGCACACAGAGGAACTCCTTTGCTGCTTCATAAGTTAAGCACCCCAGAAGATTTATGAACATTGCAAGCTCACACAGTCTGGTATGAACCTTGTACAGAGCTGGCACATGATCATATATGTGCCTTTACTGGATGTTAGTTTTTTATCTATATTTAAGATTATTATAAAAAAGTATTTCAGCAGCAAACAATAGTTTGTAGTCTTTAATTAGGTAACACGGGATTTTATCACAAGTTTTATCAAGCATGAGTTTGTTGAAAGCTTTCTGTCTCTCTCTGTCTATTGTATAATTTCTAAGACTTGCTCACAAAATTATCTATGATCCTTACAATTCAAACATGTCTAGAGTTTTCGTTTTCAAAAATTTTATAATGATATTTTTTCACACACAGAAAACAAAAGAACAGAGAAATAGAGATCTTAAAGTTTATAGGCATATATGAGTCTGAAGCACTAAGCATTTCAAGAAGAAATTTCTTCTTGGGAGTCATGTAAAATGCTTCTCACTGGGTTTACACCTGTATCGTTAACTGCCTAAATACCTTTAATGTGTATTAGGGGTAAAATATTTAGGTACACTTAAAAAAAGTCAATGAGACACAGTTTATATTTTAGAACTAATTAAAGATAAAATATGGTCCTAAATGAAGTAAAGAGACTTGCACATGAGAACTGTGCAAAATTTCCCAGCTAAAGAATATTTATGTAAATGCTTTTGATGCTTTTTTCTTTCCCCAAATGTGATTTTAAAAATGCTTAAGTTTAACAGTAAAAGAAGATACACAGAAAACACTTATAATTTATTATGTCGTACTAGGGCCTTGCTATATCTACACTTTATAGCATGAGAGTATCACACTACGAGTTCTAGGATGGATGGGTAAGCCAATAAAAGTTCATGTAAAGAAGAGGAAATTACAGATGAAAAAAAATTAGCTTATGATTTATCAGATTTTGGTAGAATCTAAAATCTAGTAGATGTAATGAATAGATGATATTGTTCATTGCCTGCAGTTCCATTGATAGGTGAATTTTCAACTTAAAAAAGTGAAAACAGGAACAGAATTTTCTGAAGCACATGGATAGGGAATTAAAGAAAAAAAAATTCTGTTTTGCTGTCTCTTCTTTTTTAGTGAGAATGTAGTAGTACTTCTTGCCCTGAAGAAATCATGTCCTTTTCCATAGGCTTCTTTCTCTGAGAATAGTACAACCTTGGAAATGTAGGGAGAAGCCTACCTGTGGTTTTGTATTGAACCCATCAAGCTCTATTTTCCAGAAAAGACAGTTACATAGCCTATACCTGAAGAACTGGTAGGGTTACAAGCACCCTTGATACATCAAACCATAAGAGATTACAACATCATTGCATCTGCCATTGCACTATTAACACTGCTGCTGTCATACATCAACACTTTTAATTTCTATAACACTTCTAAAAGTAATAAAATTTTTTAATCTCCTTTGTGATATCACAGTGCTGCAAAAGCACAATTTTGAATTTGAAGCGCTTCATTATTTTGAGATACATATATCTAGAATCCTCACCCTTTATGGATGTTATATAACTTCTCATGATTCCAATTATTTTAAAGACTAATTTCAAGTTATCTCAAATTAAATGCTTTTAATACTATATTCTTGCATTGTAAAAAATTAAAAAATTATTGTTTGAATACACTCTTATTAAAGTCATTGTAAATGACCTGTCAATGATTCTGTTAGAAAATGTTTTGATGTATCACCAAAATAAGATTAAAATTTCAGTATCAGAAATGTATTTAGTATTGATCTCACAACCCTATATGGCACTATTTGAAAAGAAAAAAGTGAATAATTCTTCCCTAAAATCCTGCTTTGATGCATTTGCATCTGTTTTCAAGATGCCAGATGTTATTGACAAGAAGATAATATTCATCTATGTTATATATTTAACAGTATTTCTTCTGAAGTTGAGTAATTTGCTGAAGATCAATAAAGCGAAAGTAAACTTTATTCAACCTCCTGTCATCTCTGATTTCTGCCTTTCCTTGTAGCAGACAGACATATCCTGCTACTGGAGAACTTTCCTTGCCAGCTTCACAATGAAGTTTTCAGTTCCATCACAAATCCTTTTGGAAACCATAATTTTTCATCCATTTTTTGAAAAGAGTTGGTCATCACAATGTGGTGGGGAAAAAAAGTGTTTTTTCCCCCTGAAGTTAAAAACTGGAATAACCCCCCAGGGGGTGGTGTCTCTCTTGGTGTTAACCCAATCAGCGTTCCTGCGAAATTAAAACGTATCACACCAAACCAGAAAAGAAGGGTGATGTTGTAGTTAGAGGAGAGGTGGCCATGTTCTGAAGCCATAAGGAGAATGGGCAGGAGCCCCATTGGGGGCTAGGCCCCCCCAGCCCCGGCTGGGGGGCTACAAGAACTTGGAACAGTGTTAAACTGGGCCGAGTTCTGTAGCTGAGAGCTGGAGAAGTTTCTCCACTGTAAACAGCAGCACTAGATACTGAAAAATGATGGCAGAGACAACAGTGAACGGAGGCTATGGCTGAAAACCAAGAGATAAAGAGAAGCAGCACAGGCGGCTTGCAGCCAAGCAGGAAGACACAGAGATGTCTAATGGAGAGAGAGACAGAGCAGAACTAAGCTCTACACAGAGTTTTGGGGTAAGAACTGAACCAAAAAACCCCCAAAACCTCTTTTGAGAAACCTCCTAGAGAGGAGGGGTCGTGGACTCCCATTTGAGGGGAGTCTTGGAACGTAACAGTACCGGAGAGAGGAGCTAAGGAGCTCAGACATCCCGGAGCTGGACCGGGACAGCCAGAAGGAATGTGGGGGAAGTGGCCTGCCCCCCGCTGCTGCTGCCAAGCTGACAGCTTGAGACAGAGCACAGGAGCTCTGGTAGAATGGTTGAGGTGAAGGCTTTCAGCTGAAAGCTGCTCGAGACGTTCTGACTCAGAGGTAAACCCCTGAGGAAAGGGACTGTCACAAAGACCCCTGCGCTTCATGATACAATGTGGTGAAGCGAACCTTTGTCCTGGTTATTGCAGTCCACGGGAGAGAGAAACCTTCACTTGAAGTCGAAGGGTTGAGAGGGGTGAAAGGAGATCCCCTTGTGTGTAATGGAAAGAGATCCAGCTACAGCTGCTGCATGGAAGAAGAGAAACGCTGCTGCCCTGAGAGTGGAAAGGATCTTTTCCTTCTCCCCTTCTGGACTTTTATTGGAGGGGGAAAAGACTTGATCCAATTGTAAATATTGCTTTATCATAGGAGATGGTTAAGATTGTGTATATAATGTATTATAATATTTATTTGTGCAGTGATTGTAATATAATTCCCTTTCACCCCATATTGAGTCTTGTGTTTTGTCTGGAAAACCCCTCTCACACTGGGGTGAGTTGTGGGAGGGGGACTTGGATTCGGGAATTGGATTTTGGGGGTCTCAAACCACGACACACAGCAATTTATCACTTGAATACTAAACATGGAAAAATATTTCTATGGCTCATGATTTCTCCTCCCTCCCTCCCAATACAATGAATGCTGGTAGCATAAAAATTTGTGCTTCAAAGGAAGTCACCTTTAGACAACAGAGATAGGGACTAGGTGATCTTCTGAGTTCACTTCGAGTCCCGGAATCTGTAACTGTGATTTCTAATTAAAATAGGAAATAGCCTAAAGAATGTTGTGTGGTCAATACCCCAACAAAATTTCAGTCTTCATAACTGTTGGAGGGCATATATTAAAATATTAGAAAAAGACTTTTTAATACTTTTTCAAGTTGTTGTTATCTCTTTAGATAAGAATTTCATATGGAAATTTCAAATATAAAATTCATATCTATAGTGACCCTGAAGGAGGTATCATAACTTTGTCATCTTAATTGAGTGGTTTTTTCAGCTTATAGATAATTTTCTCAAAAGTTGATATGAAATGGGACCAAAAAGTCAGCATGATTGAACCAAAAGAAAGAAACACAAGGAATGAATAGAGCAGGGAACAAAAAGAGGAGAGTAGTTAAATCAGTGTACCTTATTTTAAAGTGCGAATGTCATAGGGTATAATTAAGTTTTAGTGTTCTGCCTTATGCTAGGGATCCTTTTCAGTTATCCACTACAGGCTTCCTGCAGATATCAAATGGGATCTGAGATGAAAATTTCTAGTTTTATACTTTTTCATGGTGTTGAAATACTGTTGGTGAGAGATCATAGGAGAGGAAAGAATCTGCAAAAATTACTGGTAATACTACTGATAAGGTCAGATATTAAATGAAAAGTTCAGAAAACCCTGTGGTATTATGCAAATTAATTGAGAAATGACTGAAAAGAATAGTTATCTGCTAATGAGAGGGGAAAGAAGACATAAGTAGGCTGAGGGATTTGAACCAGAAAATATATCTTTACAGCAAACCTATCAAAAGCAAATTCTCATGACAAAAGGTTCAAGTTCTTTATGGCCAACGGTCTGATTTCAATTGACTTGGAGAAAATTAGTAATGCATGGTAGACTCAGGAAATTCACGTTGTCAATATATTCACATTAGTCCAGTGAACGTCTCGGTATAACACCTCGGACAATCTTATTAGTGATTGTTCCTCAGTAAAGAAAGGTTACATCAACTTATGTGTGGGTTAAACAGCATTCTCTACACTTGCCAGCATCACAGAAACAAAAGGGATTGAAATGTGTAACTTGTTAATGCCGACACAGTACTGTATGTTTACACTTAAAATCAATATTTTTTTTTATACCATACTGTAGGTGACATATTCTCGGCAGTTAAACCTGAAAATATGGTAGAAATCCTTGTAAATGAAGAATGCAAAAAAGAATTTTTTAAGCTTTTCTAAAAATGCTGGTTTAATCTTTATTAGTATATAGAGTGGAATCACTTCTCATAAAGGCTGTTCCTTTTTAGCTCAGTTTCCTCTATTACAGGGAAATGACGTGTAGGTGAAAGCAAAACAAAGCAAACCAGCTTTCTTCTGTGATCTATTCTCAAAAACAAAATAAACCAACTAAAAAGGACACCTTGCCCAAACAAACAGCCCCCACCTCCCAAAATGTCAACAGCCTAGAAAAGGTCGGATCATTATTGTATACAGTAATACTTATATGTACATAGCATATATATACCCCCAAGGACTCAAAATATATTTAGTGAGATTTTATTCTCATGCAAGAGTATGAATGACTGAAAAATACAAGGATTGCTGCAGTGCTGATAGTTACTTTTACATAGCTCACATTTATGCAAGCTTTTAGTAACTTCTGTAACATCTCAAAACCTCTTTTTCTCTGATCTTAAAAGTTGACCTTATCAAGCTAAGAGATATGACATCTTAAAATTTATGAAGATAACATCGAAATCGAGAGAACAATTTTGACAGAGAACATGGAGGTGGTTGTTTTACAATAGTATTTCTTCCTGTTTCCATTCACAGTATGTATGTCTTAAGGGACTATATCTTAAAATTAGGTGAAGCAAAGCCATTTCCCTTTGTGTAGGATTTTACATGTAGAGACATATATTTGAAAATTACCTTTTTCAAACAGTTTAGTACCACATGGTGTTTCTCTTGTTTTTTCTAGTGGCATGATCGAGATCATCCTGCAGCCTTTTTTCTTTTTAAAATAATACTAAATTCCTTTTTAACTTGAACCTTTTATTTTCAACTTTTTGAAGGTTTTCCATTTCTTTTCTTTACCTTGCTGCCTGTTTTCATGAAATGCTTAAGAAATTAGTATTCTGAAGATTCCATTAAATTGCATTTTTTTAAAATGCAATTTAATTAAATGCCTTTAGAATAACAGTTTTGAATCTGCGTTATTTCTTAAGAAAAAAAATAACTTAGAGAAGTATGAAAGGAATGAAAAACAAATTAATGTTTTTCTTTAAACCTGTAAGTTTTATGATTCTTCAAACAAGTCTTAATGTCTGTCTAAAGGATTTAATTTACATCAAACTATAGGTGATGTTTTCTTGGCAGGTCCATATATTCCAAAAGGTTTCAGAAAGCATAAACATATGCAAGATGATAAATTGATATCAGGGTTTTTTCCTATATTGTCTGTAACTAGTTTTCTCAAAACATTTGATCAACATCCACAAGTCTGCATTTTAGACTCATGGACCAGAGATAATATATTTGTATTCAATGTCTCCTTTCTTCCATCACTTCCTGTATATTCAAAACCTTTATATCAAAAGTTTCAGTTATGAGGAAGTCTATGCAGTGGTATTCACAGAAACACTGCTAGAAATCAGAAAAGTAATAACTTCTTGAGAGTTTTTGAGAGTCCATGGATCTGACTTGTAGATTGCTTAGGAGAGTACCTACAGTCCTTAAATGAATGTTTAAAAGTACAAAATGTAGGTTTCTGAATTTTGCTTCAATTACTATTAGCTGTGAATTAGATAATTTTTAGCTTAGAAAAAATTAGTAAAGCCTTTCATTTTCCTGACACAGACAATAAGATACCATCTTCCTTTACAGTTTTATATGTCTTATTTTCCTTTAGAACTATTTACTTCCAGAAAGCCTGATTCTTTAACATTTCTGATTAAGAGAATTTCATAGAAATTATTCTTCCCCCATTGTAATACATTTATTACATTGCCCATATAAATATAAAAGAATATTGCATAAATGTCAGAAAATTATTGGTTATGGAGCCATTTAGAGACAAAAAACCTGTGTTGAATACCTTTATTTGTGAAGCCTGTTATGACTTTACTGAATCTCAATAGAAATTCAAATGGCATGATAAAGAAAAGGCAATAGCATTTTCAGCCCCGAGTAACAGAAAGCAGTGAAGCAAATCATTCATCCACTATGGGGCAGCCATTTGTGAAATATATGATTGATTATTTAAAAGAAAAACTATATCATAATATCAATACAAGAGAGAAGGAAAAAGCAAGAACCTTTGAAAAAAGGGTGAGAAAATGAAGGACCTTCAACACATAAAAGAAAAGGAAAAGAAAGAATGGGGGAAAAGATCCCAGTAAAAGGGAAAGGAACCTTAGGGCCCTGAGAGGGGGAAGCATGAAGTTCTTATGTTCTCCCTGAATTCTTTCTGCCATTCTCCTTAAAAGCATATATACAGAATCACATAGCCACACATTGCAGAAATGAAAATTCATGCTTTTAGAAATATTTTCCATAGGTAAATGTAATGATTATTATGTAATATTAAAATAACATTGTCAGTCAACGGCATTCAACAAGAAGAAAAAGCACTTTTGTTTGTAAATGTATCTCTTTAGATTTATTAAGAACCTTCTCAAAAACACAAAAACCAACCAAACAAAAACCAAACCAACCAAGCACTAAATAAATGAAATGTTAAATAACTACAGTTATTCAATACACTGTAACTCAACCCAGAGTAGTTCTGTATCCTGATTATCTTGATAATTCTGTCTCTTTTTCTTTATTTTTTGAATTTGGCTCTTGCAGGGATCCCAGTGATGTGTTTTGTAGTTTTCATAGTTCTCCATATAACTTGTGTATTTGTGGTACTTTTCTGGAAGGTATCTGTCACCTCAGAGTTGAATACCCACAAAGCACTTACTTAAGTATTCCACCTGAGTAATTTCCAGCTCATTAACAGAATTACTAAACCAATAATTATCACTATTAAATACTTTATAGAGTATTTTCTTTGGGATATTACAAGCACATTAAAATACACTGAAACTTGTAACATATTAAACATGGACAAGGTTTTCCTCTAATACAAATGACTGCAAATCAGAAGAAAGGAGTGAAATATAGACAGGCAAAAAAAAAAGTGTTACAGGAGAAAAAGTGTGGGGCAAATTATAAACATGAATGACCACAGTTAGCACTGAATTCCTCTGTTCTGCCAGTATGTCTTGGGAACATGTTACTGAAATTGCTGCTTTTAGCAATGACTCCTATTGGACAGGGTAAGAGAGAAACGCGGCTGCACTGTGCTGGAAGAATCAGGTACAGGCACTCTTTGAGATACGGCAGTTAGGGCAGTTCTGTTGTTTTCAATCAAAATCGTCATTGTTGTAGCAAGACATCTGCATATTAAGTTCCCCCTTTTTTTTTTAAAGCACTGAAAATCCTTCAGTATCCTGACTGGGTTAGGCAAGGTTTTCTTAATTTTTCCATCACATTTTATTACGTATCCCTGAATAAATGGCTCCAGTACAGCTGCATCTCTGTCTACTCAAGGGTCTGTAAATGTTCCAGTGCTCTCAAAACAAAAATAAAACTCAGGAAACCTACAAATATTGACTTTTCATTAAAAACAAAGCAAAATAAAACAAAAAGTTCTGTATTCTTCTAAATAGATATACCCAGGAAATATGAGCCTGACAAAACCTATATATTTACTAATTATTTTTTCCCTCAAATTCATCAAAGTTTGAAAAAAATGAAAAAAGTGCTTCTGCTATGAAATAGAGAATGCAGAATTTCAGGAACTGTTTCTCCTTTTGAAAAAAATAAATTATTTGCAGAATTACTAATGTAGCTGATAATAACTTCAGTTCCATTTAAAAATGACTGAAGTAACTCTGTGTACAGCCTTCAGTATTATGTAAATGCGCTGCACTAGAAGAATTATAAAAAGGGAAAACTATGGGTTTTTTCCTTAATCTAAAACATTAAGATTTTTCTATCTTCATATTCACCGTTTTTCTCCTGTGGTTTTATTTCTATGTATGAAGGTAAATGCAACCTTTTAATAACAGCAGCGTGAATAAATTAGATGTCTACACTTTACGGTAACATAGATAAAATTAACTGTAAGATAGTAATTATTTCGCATGTGTATTTCATTAGTTTATAAAATAATTATTCTGTATTTTAAATAGCAATTGAAATACATTCAAATTTATCTTCAAATAAAAGTATTGAAAAACATAGAAAAGTTGTTAAAAAGGTTATTTAAATATCATAATAAAGTAATCATTGTTTCTGGTCTAATATTTTTTTATCCCTTGAGTGTATATAATCTTGCTTTTTCAACTACATGTAATGATCAAAATGTAATGGCTGACTCTAGAAAATAATTGTCCTTCACAAAAAAATTTCTGTAGGACAGATATTCTTCTATACATATAAAAGGCACAAAAATGAGATTTTTAAAAATCTTTTTTAGATTAAGATTTACTTCATATTTGAGCTGGTTAAAAATAAGTAGCATTTTTAATAAATTTATTTTTATTAAACTGAAAAAATAAAGTAACTGTAATAAAAATTGAAATTTAAATATATATGTTAATAAGGGGCCAAAATATTATTGTGTTGCTAATATAGACCTTAGTATATAATGTTTTTATATCAGATTATTATAAAAATAATAAGATATAAAAATACTTATTCAAAGTAGTTTTATTACATGAATATTGTACAAAATGTAAATATGTGCTAGTTCCTCTTGGCTATATATATTTTAGACTAAGATTTGTTTAATCCCAAAAGTTGCATGGTAAAGGCACAGTAAAGAGGTGTTATCTATTCCTTTTTTTTCCCCTACTTTTTCACTTATCTCCATAGATTATTACTGGATGTTTTTTAAAATATCATATGAAATATGGAGATTTTTATTTAGCTATATGAAAATATATATATTGGGAGTTTGGAGTGAATTATTGTGTGAAACACTAAAAGAGGACAGCTGAAAAGGCCCAACAGATTACTAAAATTGCAAACTTAGTTTTCCATTAACATTTTCTATTTGGCATCTTAAAAAGAGTGGAAGTTGATTTCAGCAGAACATCCTGTGGGGAAATTAGTTCATTTTGCTAAAGTATCTTAATAATTACAGTGACATCAAGGTTAATTGCTTAATCTGTATTGCCATAGTGCAGTCCTGTAGAAATCCCAGCACAATCTGTTCTATAATTAGTGCCAGAATATCCATATATAGAACAAGCTGTAATCTAAATAAATAAATAAATAAAAGAACTGATATTATTAAATAAGATTTAACAAAGTGTGTTTGTGTGTGTATATATGTGTATATATATACAAAGAGAGAGGGTAGATTTCAGAAAACAGAGGTCTTACAAAGTATATTAGACCCTTGAGGAAATATAAGCAGCCAAGGTAGAAAATAACTTCAAGCAAGATGTTATATCTCCTTATTCTTTTTCCAGGTCCAGAATGTAATTGCTAGCCAACACCACCAGATTTGCATCAGGTCCCATGTGTTTTGCTTGTCCCATATCAGAAACTAGGTGGTCAGAGTTTAAAAAGTAGTTGTGAAGATCCTTCTACTTCACCTTTTGGGTTAATTTCAATAACATTTCCTGTTGCTGAGCATACAGATTTATACTGCTTTGGCACACTTCATTAGCTCATGATCCCATGTGGTTTTATTGACTGTTCAAATTCTGAAGATGTACCATTCAGAGGGACAATGTGGTGCCCCTGATAACTCAGGATGACATGATGATTCCCTTCCTACTCTCTTCTCATTTTTGGAAACTGTGAGACCATTTGCATATTACTCCTTCATATTAGTCATTAGTTCTTGCTGAATGCTTATTATATCTGAGGCACAAGCTGTGAGTTACTCTGTGTTAGCTAAGATAATTTTCAAATAACCAGTGTCTGCAGCCTGAAACCAGCAAGTGGATCTTTAATAGTGAGATGTATCATTGATCTTATTTTTCAAGAGAGTTATAAGGAGAACTTTTAAGGCATTTACTAAATTTGTAACAACATACAAAGGGAATACTGCTTTTAATGACCTTTAGTGAAAAAGAAAATTCTACAGATTATATCTCTCCCATTTTTACAGGAATTAGGTTCAGTAAATCACAGCCAACACTAATCTGAAAAATATGGCAATGAAACAAAACATCTTCTATCATCTTTTATTGTGTTTTGTACAGCAGAACTGCATCCTTGAAAATTAAGCATATCCTTGAAAACATACACTTTTTACACATTTTAAGGTATACATTCCATTTTCAATGTTAAGCCCATCGCTCAAATATTGGTATCACTGTGGTAAAGCCTGATGATTGTTTATTGCTTTAGATATTATGACTTTTACTTTAAGGGAGTTGATGAGGCAAATTAACCCTAATTTTACAAAGGTGAGAAATCTGTCCTTACTGCTCAGGTGTATATTCTCAAAAAAGGGATCATTAAATAAGGAAATGTCCCCAATGACACATTCTTTTAATCATGCCATATGTAAATTTCCAAATATAATTTTCATCTGTCTTACCAGCACCTATCTATTTAAGCAACCTCTTTGAGTAATTTTGAAGGCATATACCTTTACTTCATATAGATGCCACAGATAGACACAGCTAGGTATGGAAATGCTTTATGTTAGTACCTCTGAACTTCACAACTTTTAAAAGAGCCATCATTTAAAGCAGTAACTAAGACAACCATGCACTCAAAAATAAAATGAACAAACCTTTAATTTTCCTACATTTTACTTAATCATTGCCTCTTATTCAGTGCCTAATCACCTCTAGGGAAACACAAATCAACTCTGCAACATCTTGCAGTAGTTGTCATTTAAATGTTTTTTTGCCAAGCATCACTTTAATTTTGAATGTTGGTACTACACAGTAGGAATTTATGCAATTTACAAAGCGTTTACTGTAGTGGTTTAGAGACTGTTGTTTAGAAATTTCAGATGAATCTCTTTCACCTCCACATAAATTCTGTTCTTTCATTTCCATTTAAAAAGGCAGTTGCTAACTTGATAAGTTTATTTTGGCAGTCAAACTGTAATGAGTAACCTACAATACTATCAAAGAAAGCTGAAACTTACCACAGCAGTTAGTCTATTATCTAATGTAGCTTTCTTTTTCTTTTTTGCACAAGTCAAAACAGTCTTAGCAATGCCCTAAGTTTTTTAAAAATTTTATTTTAATGTGCTTGTAGCTGAATAATATTATTCAGTTTTCTGTTTTCCCCTCTTTGTTGCCATAGATACTGCCTAGAAAGGTTTTATAGCCCATAAGATACTGATATTGAAATCAGGTAGCCACTAACAGGAAAACTACTTCCTAGCTTTGTTGATTACTTACTACAATATATTAAACTTTATCCTTTACTTTAAAAGTGCATGGGGCCTTTTCGTTTGTGCTATCTCACAAACTTCTTTGGTTTTCTTTCAGAAATGTGTACAACAAAAACTGAGGTGAGACCTAGTTAAATAAAAATTAGTTGATTTTAAAACTCTGCTAACAAGTTGACTTTTAGAGTAGATTTCTAACTTTTGGCTCTTTTGAACTGTGCAGTGTTGTGTGATTTCAGATTTTGTTAAGAAACTGAAAAGAGACTATTTTTATTTATTTGTTTTAAAAATACCAAATATTAGATAATAAAAGATTGGTTATGTTTGTAAGTAATACAAATCCACATTCATATTTAACTAATACTAAGAAAAAAATTTTTTCAGGACTTTGATGTACAACATTAAAGAATGTGTTTACAATGTACCTGCTGTCATTTTCACTGTGAAAGATACCTGCTGTTCAGCTTTAAAAGGTCACATAGTCTTGGCTTCCCTGACTTAATCAATATGAACTACGTGTCTCTACATCAGAATAAACAGCCACTGCTGCCTCTTCTTCTTCTTCCAGACAAAGTACTGTGTTATTCCTGATCTTCTCTTGCCTCTGGGTCAGCCTTTTTCCACATCCACAGTCAGTGCATAGGGTGACTGTAATGACAAAGAGAACACTGGAGCAATGTTAATGCAGTTGTATATGACTGATTGGACATCCTCAGCAAAAATTGATCTTCCCATCACCCCTTTGAGTCCACTAATGTCATGTTGTTTTTTCAAAGAGACTTAAGCGTACTTGATAGACTTGTTCTCAGGTATTCCATTCCAACCTCAGAGGGAGTAAAGAGTGGGGTGATATGCAAGGTTGCTGGCAATTGAACTGAAATTAATTAAACGATGAATGGCCTTTCAAGATAATTATTATCATACAATTATTTTAGCACATTTCTGAAGGCCTACTCAATGCAGGATCATATTCAGCTGGGTTTTGATTATCTCCAAAAGTGGAGACAATACAACCTTTCTTAGCAACCTGTTTCAGTATTTGACCACTATCACAGTATTTTTCTTATGGTTGACTGAAATTTTATTACATTTGTGCCCATTAACTTTTGCCATGCCCCTGGCTCTATCTCCTTTACTCCTTCCTATAAGAAATTTGTAGATTTTCCTATCTCTTTTTCAGTCAGCCTTGCATGGATTTTTGTGGAGGTTTGGAATGGGTGCAGGGAGGTTTGTTTCATTGTTTAACTGGGCTTTTGGGGGGGTTTGTGTGTGTGTGTGTTGTTTTGTGTGTGTGTGTGTGGTTTGTTGTTGATTTTATTTCTCATGCAGATTGCTTATGTTTTAGAATGAAAGTTACATATGATCAAAGAATAAAATTTGAGACCACACTATATTTGTTCTATTAGATAGCAATGGAAGAGAAAACATTTGAAGACAAATTTCATGTTATATTTATCTTAGTTCATTGCATTACAACTTTAAAAGCTCAAAAATCATCAGTCTGTATTCCTCTTGAATTTGGGAATGTATTTAAAAGAGACTGGCATCTTGGTTTTCTGAGAATTTAAAAAATTACCTTGACAGAATAGGGAACACATTTCTTTAAAAGCATGATGAAAAGTGAAAACTGTAATTTAGGCCTTTTCAGACCAGTCTCTGGATCTCTTGAGTAATGCAGAATGTCTTTTGGTGTAATTGTTGATAATATGTATAACAACATCTGCATAAATGAAGGAAACTTTAAAATATATTTCTAAGAAGTTTCTATAGACTTCAAGTATTAAGAAAACCGAGACCTACACATATATTTTGTTCTATCACTCTTTTAAATCCTCTAAGTCTGTAGCAAACTTTTTTCACAGAATAATTACAAATATATCCTTTTGCAGGACTGTTATTCACAGGTCCTTTTGTTTTGAATTGTTTTGTTATTCATATACTTAATACTGTTTTGCAAACAGTGGTAATGGCACAAACAAGGTGTGTTTTACAGTTGTGGTGTATGAAGTGGGAAACACCTGAAGTCAAAGCTATTGTCGAAGGCGAAGAATTGTATGTAGCACGAGATGAGCATCTCTTGGGGACCAGATGTAGTGTAACTATTTAGTCTTGATTTGGTGTTGTTTCATTCTGGAGGGAAAAAAAGGGAGTTGTGAATACTGACAAATATAAATAGACCTGCTCAAATAAATGACTGTTTGTTTTTCTATTTGTTTAGTTATTTTTTATTTCTTATGAGTTAAATGAGGAATACTTTGAATATTTTTTGTCTTGTCAGGTCTGGAATCAGCTCTTTATATAAAAATAGGAGGATTTTGAAGGCTTTTTTTCCCCTCAAAAATTCCTCATTTGTAATTCCTGACAGGAACAAGTTGCCATAGATTAAAAAAAAAAATGTAACTGAAAAAGATTTGATGTTATAATTTGCTGTGTGACACAAAGTAGACAGGCAAACAAGCTTTCTGTTGAGTGTGTATATTATACTGGTAGCATAAAGATGTACTATGAACTCACTGTAAGTTAGAAAGCAAAGAGTTATTTAATCTCTGACGAAAACTTCTAAAAAATCTAGGACGTTTTACCAGGATTTCTTTCCTAAGAGCCTCCATCTGTCCCTATTTTATTTTTAGGCCGCACTTCATCTGCTGGTTTTGTGTTCAAATATGTTATCTCTCCTACTCCCCTCACTTGCAACTGTAGTCATATATCTTAGAATGCCTCACACAATGTCAACAACATTCACAGGAACAACAAAAAAATCCCAGAATTACTTATTCATTACTTGTTCTACAATAGTCATGAAAAAATATGAAAACTAAAGAGATGATAAATACAGATGCATAATTTATGGAGACTGGGAAACCTATTTTGGAAGTTTTTTCTTACAGAAATTGTGAAATTTAGAATTTAGCTTTCGTGTCTATGTGTGTGTACAAGCTTTGAGACTGTGTTCTTCACTTTTGATACTGTAATTTTTTCAGAAAATAAAACCTATACTATGGAACAGTTTTTTGCATAGGTGTACATTGAACCTAGTAAGACTGCATATCAGGGAAGAGTTTATGGCCTGTGAAACAGATTTCTGAACTATCCCCAGGAGTAAGTTTTGCAAAAGATGTAGCTAAGAAAGTTTTAACATAAATTTTCTCTTCGTGGTGTTACCTAAAATAGAAAAAGCTTTCTGGACAATATTAGTATAGATAAGGTAGAAAACAGCTATTTTAGTAAAGCACTTTATAGTACAGCAAATACATAAAAATGCACGAGTGTACAGGGGTTCTACAATTTTATAGCACTAGTCCATCCAATCCGAGAATTATCCACCCCCAGGACCTTCCTGGATCTGCTCCCCTGGCACACCTCTGCAGAATTGAGTCAGAGGTCTCAAGATCCCTTTCTTCTTCATCTTCCTCCTCCTCCCAGCATGTGCTGTCTTTAGAGCTCCTCCAAGATTCCTGGGTCTTCAAAGTTGCTTTGGCTACAATGGTATCTTATTATGCTCTTCTAGGCATAGTTGTTCCAAACAAGATGTGCTTGCTAGAGTCTTTTCCCTTGAAAAGAACACTAAACAAGACCTAAAGAATTTAGAAAATTCAGTATGAAGTATGAGAACAGGGTTTGGTAACTGTCAACTACTGTTCTAAATTGTTAGAAACTATACAGCTGTATTAAAATACCCTATCTGCTACAAATCTTAAGAATCTTAAGGCATCAGTGAGATGGAGCTGTATGGCTTTGCAGCCTTCTTAGACCTGGAAGCTTTTGTAAGCAATCTGTAGATCGTTTTAAAGTTACTGCTTTGGGGTGGGGTTTTTTGGCTGACAATATGGAAGGAACAAGCTCAGATGATCTATGTAAATAAAAAAGGAATGATCTGTCTAAATTTGTTGACATCAGTGGCTAGTGTGAGTACTGCACATCACTTTTCCTTAGTATTTTTAATAATTTGAACAAAACATTCTTTTCACTTGTTTACACAACAGGAGTGATGAGATGAACCTGCTACACTGTAAAGAAATGGTAAGTCCACCATTCCCTTTTTAATGCTTGGGTCAGGGTATTTGAAAACTGCATAATGAGAAGTCATAAGAAAAAAGTCATGAGGCATCCAAGTGTGTGGTGAGTCTATATTGCCTTGTAGTAGAAGACATGTTTAGGGTTACGCATTTCCCTGATCAGATGCTAAAAGAATATAGCACATTCACAGCATAAAATACTTCTGTATGGAAAGCTATTGTTCTGCTAAATGTGATAAAATTTGCTAGCGTATATAGAATTGAGTCAACTAAACACTATTTGCTGCCTGCAAGGAAGTTATTGGGTATCAGCTTAGAAGTGCAACAGCTAAGATAATTTGAAATCTGCACCTAGAAAACTATTTAAATAGTTATTTTCTTATTGAAGAACACATGCTCAACTTTAAATAAGTTTACCTGAGCTTACATAAAGTCACACCCCCAATCATTTAAATGAGATGCATTATGTTTGTCCTCAATTTAGCTGAAAATTAGTTGCCAAATATAGGCATTTAGAGTTGCTTAAACTTAATTGACTTATGCCATTTGAGACATCTAGGAATCCACAAATCGTAGTTTACAGATACTACACAACCTGAGCTCTTTTGTAGATGAAAATGGTGAAGAGATAGGAGAACTCTAGGATACTTAATATGGAACTGGATGCCTGTTTTTAAGCAAGTGAATTGGTCTCTCAGCCTCTTTACTGGACAGAATTGATCCCATACCTTCTATTCTTGACACATCTCATTGTTGGGTGGATTGTACTCCAAACATATCATCTCCTTTTGTTGACTACAGGAGTGGGGATTAGCTGCTGAAACATTGGTATCTACTACCCAAGAGACTCATCTGATACACACTAGGTTCTCAACTATTTTTCAGAGTGGCATTAGGCCTCTGGAGTTGTTTTTCTCGCTTTATCTGCACGGGTCATGCACATCTTATGACTGGTGAAGCCTGTAAGTTACTCACGTTCAACTGCTGTCGACCAGAACCCCCAGGTCTTTCTCCACCAGGCTGCTTTCCAGCCCCTCTGCCCCAAGCCTGTAGCATTACATAGGCTTTTTGTGACCCAAATGTAGTAGTCAAAACTTGGCCTTGTTGAACCTCATATCATCAGGCTCAGTCCATTCATACAACCTCTCCAGATCCCTCTGCAGAGCCTCCAACCCTCCAGCAGACCAACACTTCCATCTAACTTGGTGTCGTGTGAGAACTGACTGAGGGGGCAAAGTGATCCCCTCATCCAGATCATTGATAAAGACATTAAACAGAACTGGTCCAAAACAGATCCCTGGAGAACACCACTTGTGACAGCTGCCAGCTGGATGTAACTCCAGTCACCACCACTGTCCAGGCTCGGCCACTCAACCAGTTTCTAGCCCAGCAAAGAGTACACATTCTCCTGGAGAATGCTGTAAATACATAGTGGAAGCAATGCTCCGGTAAAACAGGATAAAGCAAGGACAATTCAAATAACATACTGACCTCACTTAGCAAATATATTACTAAAAAAATAATCCAAAAAATTCATTACCCCCAAAACTCATAATACAGAAAAAAATAAAGAAAAAGCTGAAAGAAATAAAATTGTTATTGGTAAATACCAACAAAAATATACTAAACTTTGCCATGTTATGCAAAACAATCTCTAAAACTGTGATGTGCTATGCAAAACAATACTGGTACAACCAACATTAGAAAAATTGGAGGCATTCTTATCACATAGTTTGATCAGCAGCTACATGATGTGGCTGAGGAAGAATGTTGTTCTGTGGATACAAGCAAGCCCAAACAAGCCTGTATGCACTAATGCATATTCTAAACATTTTTACTGTCTTAGGAGGTCATCCTCATTTTATCAAGGTAATGCTGGAAATTGGCCCAACGGTCTCTGTACTGACATAAATCTGTTTAGCCAAATGCTTTAGAGGTTTGCTACATACTAAACCTAGATTAAATCCAGAGAGCTACTGACAAACAAAATTCCTGTGGTAAACTGTTTGCAAGTAAATATGATTTCTGTTTCCTATTAAACACCTGCTGGATTGTACATTGTGCACAGTCATATTTATACCCTGAACAAAAAGTGATTTGCTCCTTTGTTCATGCAGATAGCAATAATTTTAAGACCACCAAACACTATTATAGTAGCGAATTTTGAATTGTGCTGTATGAAAGGAGAAGTCCTGTTTGAGCAAGAGGTTTGTCCACAAGATTGAGAGTCAAACTAATACTAGTTATGTGTTGTAGAAATATTAACATCATTTTAAGGGAGAGATGTCATATTCCAAAGGCTTAAAATTTAGTTCTTAGACAGTAATGAAGAAATTCCTGGTGAGGTTTCAGGAACTTTCAGGAACTTTCAGGAGCTTTCAGGAACTGCTGCATTTGCATCCATCCATTTCCACAAACTGAAAAATTATTTGCAATATTTTATTTGTAAAGTAAAATTGTTCTTTTTTTTTCTTAGTTTCAGTGTGCTTGACACCAAAGAATGCTACTAAGTGTGACATGAATTTCAAAACATATGTCGGTGTTTTCCACTTTGAATGTGACTATATAGACCTGCATCAAAATCCAGCATTTTTCAAAGAATGATGTTTGCAATCCTCAATAACTTGCCTGGAATACAATGTTATCTTGATGATGTCTTCATGAAAAAAGTACCATCTATATTACTATGTATCAACACAGCAGGGCTGAAATTGAACTTGGCCAATATCACTTGAGATCATCTTGTCTCCAACATGTAATTTTTTCAAACAGATCTAGAATGTGAACCATTCCACTCTTCTGCAGTTCTCTTATCTTGACATATATTATATTATGCTATCAATATTTACTCAGGACTCTGGTACCATTGTAGAACTACTGAATACAGTACTCTATATATCTTGAACTTTGCCCTGGAAAGCTACTGCTGTCTTAGGAATACAAACCCAAAAAATATGCTAGAAATAGTTCAGGATTTACCTTCTCTAATCTTGTATCACTTATCATTATGGTTATTAATGTCTTAGATTTACAATTTAAAATCACACTACGTGCTGACAGTACTACATATGCTTAAAAGTGTTTATAGAAAATGAAAAAAAGTATAAGTTTAGAAGGAGGAACATGGCTATCTATGGATTCTAAAAAAATGCATAAAAATACAATTTTTGGTCTAGGAATTAAAATTACACATAGGTCTTAATATTTTAACAACAAAAAGTGTAAAGCCAACTCTGGCATGGTGTGGTTCTTACTTCACATTTGCTTTTCAGTAGTGAAAAGAAACATTTTGGTCATCTATCTATAACTGTTTTCTACCTACTTCTCACTAGCTTTCCCAAAATAACCACTCAAGGGAAGATCAAGTCTGACAAACATCTGTGAGACACAGGATTATTATTGGGTCAGAACAATCCAGGTATGTGTACTCCTACCACTGCTTACCAAATGAACTAGATATAAGTGTGAGAAAAGATGTGAAAAAGTTGAAAGGGCTCACTCTATAGAACTCTTCAGAGTTCATTGTGTATTTAAAATCAAATGGCTACACAATCTGAAGGAGCCAAGTACTCTAACTAGTTAAAGTATTAAAAAAAAAAAAGGAAATTAAATTAAATCTTAAAGTCCTAAGTAGCCCATGCTCAGGCATAAATTATAGTTGCTGTTAAATAATAACTTCATCCACAACTCACAACCATGCAACTTTTAACCATAAATGAGGAACTGCATCTCATGTGGAAGATGCTAAAAATGTTTACTTGTCCTCTCCATTCTCCATTATTGAGCTCAATGTCACTCTGATATTTATTCACTACTTTGTTGGTTTATGACTTTCACCAGAGAAAAAGTGTGTTGCATCATTTCTTAGCTGGATTCCAGGTGAATGTACAATGACAGCAATCTGAAAGAATACAGATCTTCCAAGTGTGAAGAATGTTACTTTAATGTATCTCATGAAGGAGAAGTTATCTGTTTCAGCAGAATGTTGGAGGTCTAATTGTAAATGAGGAGAAAAAAATAAGTTAAAAAAAGTAAATATTTCTTGCCTCTAATTAGGTAGAAGGAAGAGATTATATTTTAAACGTAAGCTAAACTGTTTGAAACTGAATGAATAACAAGTAATAAGTGCTTTGTGCCTAAAAAGACAATACCATAATAAAATGGTATTTTTTTGTGACTTATGATGTTTTTTCTTCTTTGTTTTAATATTAATAATTTAGTCTTTACACATTACAAAGGGTTCTGTTAATATGGCATTTTTTGCAGGCTAATATTTCATGTACGAATTATAAAATGCTCATGCCCTGATGGAGCTGAACCTGATAAAATCATGTGAATTTTAAATAACAAAGGTAGTGGAAAAGGAGCAATTATATAGGCCAGTTAAAAAAAGTCCTCCAAAATAAAGTGTTATGCCTTCTTTTTGCCAGAAGCTTCTGATTATAAATATTATTATTAGAACTGGAAATTACAAAGGTTACTGTATATTAATATTGACAATTATAAGGTACAACACTAATTATATTTATTATTGCTCTGTTTATAATTATATTAATATTTTTTGATTAATAATGTAAAAGTAATTGCTAGGTAGTCTTAAGTAATATAATATTTTAAAGAGGTTAAAATACTGATTAATGACAAAATTTTTATAACATAACACATTACGCTATAGTTGTTACACTGAGGCAGGCACTGTGTAAATATTATATGAAACATGAATTATTTGCTCTAAAGGCATTAGAAATTAAAAAATAAATAAAACCTAGGAATTAAGGGTGCTTCACTGTTGGACTGTTTCATACCCTTGAGGACTGAAGAGATCAACATCTTTTCAAAAGATGTAATTTGAGATGCCTCAAATTACTTATTAAAAATTGAAAACATCCAGCTAATTCACTTCTGAAACTCCCTGACTTTTTTTGATAAAATATTATTATCTGGTGGTAGTTACAAACTAGTACTGTTCTTCCAAATCTTTATGGATTTGTCTATATTTAATTACTGGATATTTTAAATATTTAAAATTTATCTTTACATCAGCTATCTGTCTTTATATCAAACTTCAGTATTCTTGATTCAAATTTTAGCATTAAATATTCAACAAATAAGAGTGATAGAATTTTATGAAGGTAGAAATATATGATATAGACTGGAATTTAACCACCACTAAATTAGTTCGAGTCAGTCTTCCCAAAGTCTCAATTTCCCTATCAGTAAAATGAAGATAACTATATTTATTTACCCCACAAAGGACAGTGAGGCTTTATACAAGTTTATGAAGGGCTTTAATATACTCAGGTGGAAGGAATTAGGGAAATGAACACAAGCTCTCTTCCAATCTATAAATACAAAGAGGCATTTAAATGTTCCTAATGTGTGTCATTCTTCAGAAATAGGTTCTTCCCATAAGTCCTTGCAAATTGCCATTCTGCAACAAATTTAGACCATTAATTTATATTTTTAGACAAATGTACCCTATTTCAAATAATTTACTCTCAGCAAGCATAGTGATAAGAAAGGAAACTTCACCCCAAGGAAAGTGGAATAAACTACCCCTGCTACGAGCTAGCACAGACAAGGACAGTTACTTTAGTAGAGCTCTCTACTGCAAATTCCCAGCCCATTCTGCCTGATCCTTTACTATTTGTGTCCCTATTTCCTTAGCAATGGTGAGGAGTCCTGCTTTCTGTTGCTGTTGATGACTGATCCTTCCATGAGTTATATGTATATGTATGTATTTGTAAGAAGCTTTAATTTGCAAGAAGCACTGCACTTCATTTTGTCCAATGACTCAATATAAAGGTAGCCAGGCATCATGTCAGGGAAAATATTACAGGAAATGAGTGAAAGATGAAATAGTCTGTTATATACAGCTTTCACTCTTCTGTATAAGTGTCAATAGTTATGCACAGTGAATTAGAAGATAAGGCTTGCCTTCCCAAAATTGCTGTGATAATCATGCACCACAACTCCTAATGATTTACCAAACCATAGGACTTTGTTAGAGCTCTGTTTTCTGATAAGAATGAGTCAACAGAAAAACTCTGAAAGATGTCTTATATTTAATTATTAAATGAAGAGCACTAAAAACTGTTTTAAGATCATTTTAAAAGATTAAGACAAGGCTCAAAAGACAGTTATCCACACGAATAAACTCTGCAGTGGTTAGGAACTTCTGTTTTAGCATGCATAATTTAGAAATATGGTTGTTTTATTGTTTCAATTCTTCATCAAGCTCCACATTTTATTGTATAGAGATTGTCATATGCTGACAGCTGGTGTTTGAACCTATCTGAAAACATCCAGCAATATTTTTATCTCAAATAGTCATGCACAATTTTTAGAGAAAGTGGAATTGTACTCATAATTTTCATGATTATGACTTTTCCAGTTTGCCAAATGCATACTTGTGAAGCACAGTTTGTTACCAAGCAAGACTTTTTGTTTTACCAGCAGAGAAGATTAATCCCTGTGGACAACTGTATTTCTTCAAGGGAGATACTAAGACTGTAATGTAATTTAGTTCCCTTATTTCTCTTTGTGTGCTTTTCATAAACATGTACTATACTATATCCTACTGTGCAATCTGCTTGTAAACATATTGAGGACAAAATAAATTATTTTATTTTTGACTACTATTTTTCTTGAATTTTTTTGTTTGTTTCAAAAAAAATTTTTTGAGAGATAATAAATGACATTTATTTTATAAAGATACAGAAAAATTAATTGAAATTATGGCAGGATCATCACATAAGCTCACAAACCAAGAGTCAGAGCTTGGAGCAAAACATTACTGAAGATGACCCAGGTCTTGAACAACTATGAAAACAAGGTATTATTTACTCTCTTTTGGTGGAATAGCTAAAAGTTAAATATTCTGTGGTACTCCACAGTTTTCACAGTTTTGTTTTGCAACTCTTTTAAACACTCTATTTAGTGCTAACATAATTTTCCTTATATTGTAAGATGGTAATGTTTCAGTACACCACTACGACTTTGCTAAAGGCAGACCATTTAATTTTGGCTGGTATGATTTTTTTAACAACTATTACTCGAAATGGAATATTTACCTGAGAATTAAATGGGTCTGAAAAAAGAAAAAGTCTAGTGTTAAAATGTTTTTAGGTAGCAATGCAAAGGAAATCACAATGTGAAAAGAAAGTAATTCACAACTTTTGTTCTGAATCTGTACTCTGCTTCTTCTGAAAACCATAACTAGACATGTTAAAGTTAAGTGTATGACATGGTGATAATATTTCAAAATGGCACTATATGAAGTGAGATCCTATGCTGGAATTTGCTCACACAAGGGAAACACAGAAAAAGAGAGACTTTTTGTGAAATTAAAGAGAACAATCATAAGATATTAACAGAAAGAAAAGGGGGACCATGCACTTGAAAGCAAAGTTACATAAAATTATTTTTATGTCATGTTAGAAGACAGAAGTAAATGGAGAAACAACTAAAAGACTATGGTGTGAGATGGATGGTTTAGACAAAAATATTGAGTCAGGAGATAGTGAGGGACAAGTATACAGAAGAGAAAAAACAACAAAAGTTCACCATGTACTGGTTGTACTAACAAATCTGTGTTAGAATTACATCTTTCTCCACCCCCACCCCCACCCCCAAACCTCAGTTTCTGCAGCTCCATGATAACATCTTTACGTGCATTTAACTTTCTTAAAATATAACTTTCCTGGAGAGAAAGAAATTTATGCAAAAATGTTTACAAGCAGACCTCAAGTCCATCCAAAAATTTCAAAATCATATGACAAATACAAGGGGTATTTGTTTCAAAAATAATTAGAATTCCCTTCTTAGAGTCATCATTTTTCTGAATATTTGGTACAAGGTTTTTGAATAGTTGAGGTTGGAAACAGATTTGTCTGAAATGAATACCTGATGATTTGCTTACCAAAAAAAACCAAAAAAGGTCTCATTTAACTTCACTCCATTTCAATAAAACCATATCTTTGTAAATTGAAGAAGAGAAGAATTGAAGAAGACTGCACAGTATAACACAGAAGTGACAAAAACAAATTTGGGAAGGGGGCATGGAACGAGGCAGGGCTTTCCAGTGTTCTGCAACTTTTTCTGTCACTGTAAATACATTTTTGATGTTGCCTCAGTCCAAATTTCGTAAATAACATAAAATTCCTATACAGTTCAACTGCTCTAATTGCCACACTTTCTTTCTTTTGGAGACTATAACAAAGCACAGGATTGAAAGATATATTTTTCATTGCTCTCCAATGGAGTATTTATGTAGCACATCATTCCTCATGTGCACTGTGTTGCTAATAAGGTAAGTGAACACGTTGTCTTAATTGTGGGTAGCATGTAGGGAGAGGAGGAGTAGTAGGAATGAACACCTTAATCAATCAACAGAGGAGGAAAATGCAAATTATTCTGAATATTTCTGCATAGTTCACAAAAGGGATTCTAGCAACATTTGTTCCCTCTCATGCCCAGATTTTATTCTCACAGCTGTCCCAGCTTAGGTTTTGTTCTCCCATCCTCTGTGAAAGCTTAAGTCTGCCATGGATTTTACAGCACAGACTGAGAGAAAGAAAAATTACTTCTGAGAATCACAGAAGCCAATGAAGTAACTTCACCCTGCAGGGTTCTAGAAGTTCTTAATTTAAACTATGAATCACTTCTACCACAACTGAAAGGCAGAAACTCTTAAAGTGACATCCTTCGGGGGTAATTCTGCCTTTAGTTCTGCACTATATAATTCTGATATTTGGAACAAGTTAAGCATGTGAATCTCTGATGGTGGCCACTGCACTTAAAACAATAGTTGGTTATTCTGTCAGGCTGAAGGAAGCACACTTTTCTATCCTAAAGTCTTCACTTTAATGGTAGATCCCCTTTAAAAGTGATGAAAATTGATGCCAAAAATTACCATAGTCTATATTTGGTTGGATTTCTTTTCCCCTTCTTTTCCACTACTGTCTGCAAAAGTAAATATGGAGAAAGTATTTTGAGTACAAATTTCAAGTGACCTCAGAAAGAATAATTTATACTCTAGGAGCTATTTAGAGGACTAGATCTGTTTAATAAAATGAGTTTTGTGATTTTCTCACATACTTCAGAGATAAATAACGGTACTACCTGAGGATTCTTATGTATAGTTGATAACACCAAGTAGATGATTGGTAATAATAAGTTAAATACGGCCAATGCAGAAGGTGATGAGAGCATGACCTCACACGGTGACATCCTTCAGTAAGAGACTAATGCCTCTCAGAATGTTGAAATGCATCAACGTCAGTGCTTGCCAAAGAAATAAATTTAGGCTCTCTCAGGCTACTGAGTATCAGGATTCAGCCTTAGATTTCTGTCAAAACTAAAGTCTGGTTTTCAACTGAATCAGGGCTGCAGTTAACATAAGATTTAATATCCAATACTTTCTGTTTCTAGCCTTTCTTTACAAGTGAAAATTAATCATCAAGAAATTAATTTTTAATTTCCAATTTTAATTTTTTAAATACCTAACTAAATACTTTAATTTAAAAATCAAATTATCTGAATCTACATGTCAATGTGTGCCTATCAAAATTTTTAAATCCTCCTATATCCCTGAAGGTCATAATCTCAATATATTGTCCCTTAAGGTTATGGTTTAAAAACTAGTCACAAAAAAGACAATTTAGATGTATGGGCAGATTCTACATGAGAATAAAATCAGTTTGAAAGAAATCTACCTGGTTTAATTGTCTTTTTCCATAAGGTCAGAGAACACTTTCTCTGCTAGTTTTTTAATATATATTTCATTATGGGAACTTTTTAATTGCCTCAAAAAAAAAAGATATAAATAAATAATATCAGGAAATGTAAACATCCAAAACCCACATAGAAAAAAGACTCTTAATGAGTGGTATCCATAAATAAATCTTCTGACAGTGCTTAAATGTAATTGCCTTAGGAAATTTTTAAAGACAATAGTGTTTTCCCTCTTAATTTTCATTCCCATTACATATATTTTACTACATATATAGTTTGTCTGTTAGGGTAATAAGTTTAGACTACACATTTCGCAAACTAGTTTTTCTTTTCCTTAATACAAGAAGATTTTTATTATTATTATTATTATTTTCACAAGGATCATTACAACTCTATAAGGATTTTGGTTTTCTGTAATCTAGTTACAGTCATTGCCAAGATAACACAAAATGCCCTGTCAAAATCTTTAGTAGGCAATGACTTATACAAATGCTTTTTTTTTATTTAAAAAGAATAAATAGCCCCATCAATAAAAACTATTGACATTAAATTACTGAAATATTTGTAACAGATTTATGAAAAGCTCTCCAATGCAATTTTTTTTTTAAAGATACTATTTCATGAAAGAAATTACTTGTCAGGGCTGTTTTGAAATTTAATGTTTTCTAATGATGGAAAAAAATATATTAAGGAAATGTTTCCCATGATAAACAGTTTCCTCTGTCATATTGGCAAGAAAATGACTTTCCATGATTAATTAATTTATTAAATTAATTTAAATAGAAATTCTTTTGGAAAGATAAACACTGATTTTTAAAAATTATATGTATTCTCATTGTACATCACTATACACTGTAGTGTAGATTTAAGTAAGTATCTTGTAAGATGTCATGAAGTGGCAGATAGAATTAGATAAATTGTTAAAAAAGATATGTACGATGAAGCTAGTCACCTATGACTACTAAAACATAAGGCTTGAAAAAACATGCATTTGTTAAAGGAATGTATAATTCCTGTATTTTTATTTCAATACCTCTATTGGAGTCCTTCTGAAGAACAAATTTGCAGTCCAAAAATTATCTATTTTCCTTTACCTGAACATAATTATACAAATAACTAAAATATTTGTGATAATGAAACCATCTCCCGTATGGAATTTACTGTCTTATAAATTGACATCAGACTTGCATAATGGTTGAGGTTAGAAGGGTCTCTGATTATCCAGTCCAACTCTTGCAAGTCTGTCTTTGCTCCAGACCTCCCCATAGGTCTCAGAGGCCTAAGACTTTTGGTGACAAATCTTACCAGTAAAGACGAAGGCAAAGGAACAGGCCAAGATAGTCAATGATTCAAATTCCTCTGTCACCATATCCTCTGCCCCATTCAGCCAGGGGCCCACATTTTCCAAAGTTCATTTTACTGCTGATAGACCTGTAGAAGCCTTTCTCACTGTCCTTCACAACCCTTGCCAGATTCAATATCAAATGGATTTTAGCCTTCTAAACCTCACCCCCACATGGTCAGACAGTGTCTCTGTATTCCTCCTGCTTCCACATCCTGTTTTTTTTTTCTTGTATTTGACTTCAATGAGGATGTCTTTTTTCATACATGTAGACCTTCTGCCACCTTCATGTGATAACCTAGTCATCACGATGGACCATTCTTGATCTTGAAAGTAGATCTAAACACACACACATGCAGGCATATACACAAGACCAAAACTTGAAGTCCAGAGCTGTGATACTGCTATTTATCTTTTTCCTTCCTCTCAGGGTTCTGATCTTAGGTCCTTGAGGCTGAGGGGTTTTAGAGTAGATCCAGTCAATCTCTGTAGCACCAGACATGAGACAATCTGCTGATCTCCTCCAGCTTCCTTATTTCCCAACAGAGGTAGTCCACGAGTATGCCCACCTCCTGCAGACAAGAAATATTCCTCCTTGCCCCAGCAAGAGGCCACAGACCCTCCCTACAGCTCTAGTGCTGTAGAACTGTGTTCTCCCCCAGAAACTCTATCCGGGTCAAAGCCTCTGATGTTACAGGCACAGCTGCTTGCAGTGGCTGCTCTGCAATACCTCATCACTATCACCGAGTATATATATGCTACCCTGAGCACAGCCCCTGATCCCTTTCTACACTGAAGGCTACATCTGTTCCACAGATGCTTCCAGGAGCTGTGCTCTAGAACAGCTCTTATATGGCTCCCTCCCTTGCATCTGCTGCAGGGATGCCTGACTATTCCTTACCAAGGGTCTTCTGGGACAAATCTAACTCCTTTTGTCAAGGACATATGACAGCTTGTTAGAAGCTGCTAGAGCTTGGCAGCCACAGCACCCCATGGTAATCCTTTGCTGTCAGCAGCAGGCAGTCTGATGTTCCTCAGAGACCTCCCGTAAGTTTTCCAGTGATCTTGGACAAAGTTCCTGGGAGATCTAGAAGATTGCAAAGCAGAGCCCAGGAACTGCTCCACAAACTGCTGTGCCTGTTGGCTTAAAAGCCTTAATTGCCTTAAATTTAGGATGAAGATACATAATGACCATCGAGATCAGATATGATTCCTGGGATGCACTGCAAAGAGTTGTCATTATTTTTAGAAAATTGTATTGGAAACTTAGCTGATGATTTACAACCTCTATTAAATAGTTTTGGTTTTTTACCTCGTGTACTGAAACATAATTAGAAAATAACAAATATTTTTATTCTCATTGTTATGGCCACATGTGAGTATATAACAGAAGTAAATGTCTGGTACAACATGATGATGGTTAGTTTTGGAAATGAAATTATTATTCAAATAAAGGTCAGATTTCTTATCTATTTCCTTCATATAGATGAGAAATGTCAGGTGAAACAATTAGTTGGTTAAATGGTATACACCTCAGATCATAACCTCTAAATGCTGTTTGGAGCCAACACTCAATATTATTAACCACTAATGAGATGACACTTTAAATCTCATAACACATTGTACAGTTACGGAAAAACAACCAATGCGTACATACAGACATGCACACACACACACACACTAATGCTAGAAAAGCAGACCACTGAATTAGTTTTCTAGAATTTTCTAGGAGACATAGATACACCACTTAACATCACTGTATACACTCCTGTAGAAGAATCACCCTCAGCGTAATTGGATAAAAATTTTGCATTATAAGTTATTTTAAAAATTAAGCACTATAAGTGCAAAGACTCTAATACAATTAGGTAAGATGTAATTACTGGTGGAAAAATAAATATTCTAACTGTAAGTCTAACGCACTAAAGGTGGCCTGCAAGACTTCATAAATTAGCCAGGAAAAATAAACCATTCTTTGAAATATATTATGTTGCTATAGAAAAAGATGATATAGAACATAATATATTTTAGATAAAATCTATTATGTTGGGATAAAAAAAAGAGGATACAGAACAGAATATATTTAAAATAAAATATCTAATTGTTGTTAAAATAATTACATAATACACTTGGAACCACTGCCACATTCTCTCCTGACATCATTTCGATAACTGACATCATTTCAATAACTTCCAATGAAGCTAGGCCAGCAGAGAATTAGCTTCTTATAACTCTTATAAAGCAAGGTGAGAATTAATTCCTGCAATGTTTTTACCAGACATTCAATTTTCAGCTTATATATATATACCTTAAGAAAACATGTCCCTAAAAACTAGAAGACAACTACTAAACACAGCTACATAAACTTACAAAAACTTAATATGTAAAATGTAACTTTTCATTTCTAGATATAATTCAATTAAAAGTTGAAGTACAATTAGTTAGTGGCTTTAATAATATTCTACCTATATAATTTTATCTCTGTTTAGGGTACTTTCTCTGGTTGTTTCTCAATGAATTCTCTCTAGTAATTTAAATATCATTTGACAAGTTTTGCTTGGTTGGTTGGTTTTATAGATACTGCACAAGCCTTCCTTTTTTCCTTTTCCAGTACTATGTAGAATTTTTATGACAAAACTTTAAACAGTCTTACGACTCAACAAGAAAAATAATGAAAAATAACTAAACCCCCTGCAGAGTACTTTTCTTAGCACAAGCCTACCAGCTTTGGAAAGGCAAATTATTATATACAGAAAGCATTGGTGTAAATAATATATAAATAATAAATGAAAAATAGTAGTTCATGACATAGATATCTAAAGTCAATAGGGTCTCCCTGATCAACCCCTCTGCTACCTAGGTTAGACTTCTGATAAGCCTGTAGTTTCTCTACCTGCTTCCTGCCAACATTTTTTCTGAGTGACAGAGACAGGGACAACCTTCTAAATCTTCAGGAGTCCTATCTGACAGCTATTGTTTAAAATCTAGAGAAGTTATCAGAATATTGATTTCACTGAAATAGAGCTGACACGTTGGGCTTAATTCAGTTATATAAATATAGTAACTAGTGGCATGTGAGATCCCCTTGGTTGTCCTATCCGGCCTCTAGCTGTCATTCTAGCACAATACAGCTCTCCCAAAGGTTATGAAATTCTGTGAAAAACATGAGATACCTCTGATGATCGACTGCATCTCAAATAAAAGTTAGAGTCTGGTGCTACTAATGCCAAGGTTGTCCCTGTTTACTTAAGAGCTCACAGAAAATGAGGTCTCATAAATAAGCATGCTCTCCATTTCCTTTTGTTGAATGAAAATCAGATCAAAGAAAGTCTCTGCAGCCCTAATATAGCATTGATACGAAATTATGAATTTCTAATATCTGAAAAATTTTATACTTCATGTTAAATAATTTTTTTATTTAAAAAATGAAATATTTGAAAAGACCCATGTGCTGTGATAACACCTTTGTTCCCTTTTTGGGAACTCAACTTATGAACCTCCAGTCATGTCACATCCTCTCATCCTCCTCTAACTTCTGCATTTGATATCCATGGAATTTATACTACAGTGTTTCCCTCAGTACACAGAGACATCTAATTTTTATTTTCAGGCTCCAGGAGTTTCTCTGCTCTGGTGCCTGGAGCACATCCTCCCCTGCTTCTTCACTGACCTTGGTGCCTGCAGAGCTATTTCTTTCACATATTTTCTTTCACATATTTTCACACCTGTCCCCAGTTGCTGTTGCACAGCAGTATTTCCCCCTTCTTAAATAATTTCGACCTCCTTTGCTCATGGGCTGGGTCTTCTTTGAACCATCTGATCTATTGGATCTATTGGACATGACAGAAGGTTCTACACAGCTGCCTGATAAACTCATAAGGATGTAGCAGTAAATGTTTTGCTATGGGGAGATTTCCATCCTTTCTTAAAATCAATGCACTTCTTCTCTCTTGGTACCTTATTGAGGTACTGTATTCACATAATTTTATGTTTGTTTCCTGCAGAGAATTTTGATTGGGAAAGATCTCAATATGTGGCTACTTCCAAACTTCCTTGCGGCTCTAGACAAGATAAAGTCTCCAATTTTTTTCTTCCTTTATTTTTCCCTTCTTTTTCCTTTTTTTTCCTTCCCATGAGTCTGAAAACTATAGAGGGTTTAAATAGCAGATTTGTTACTTACAGGAAGTAGAATGATAACACTACCAAGAAATTCTGTAAAAATTATAGGCAAAATAGCTTATAAAAAAAATACATTAATTATGGACCTTATTTATAGCTTTAATTAGAAAGTCCAATGTTTTAGAATTCAGTGAAATAAATTTTCAGCTAAATTTTCTTTATCAGAGGGTAAGTGAACAATGCTAAATTTCTTAATTAAATTCACATAGAGTGTCTGTTTGTTTGGCTCAGGCTGTCTCATGTTCTACCCTCAATTTATTTATTTTGACACTTATGTTAAAAGAGACACTGGGAGTTATAACTACTGAATATTCCCTGGATGAAGGAAAATAGTTACATCCCTGAGGTTTCTTGGTTGGTAGCAGAATAGCACATTGAATTATTGTGTCTGTTAAAGATTTTTTTTGGCCTCATTTTCAGTACCTTGTGTTATTACTGTTGTTTTACTGTCATCAAATAGTTTAATATTTTCATTACTTAAGGTGTTAATGCCACTGGTTTGTATTAAAAACACCAAACCTCAGATTTTAGATACGCTATTATGTTGACTTATTTTATATGAATCTCCACTTTTCTCTACCTAGCAATTTTACTCGTGTATTTTTCACTTACTTCCTCAAAACAAAAAACCCAAACAAAATCCCCATTTTTTTGCAAGTGAAAGCCTAATTTAGAGAAAAAAACAATACTTGCTTACCTGGAGCATGTTTATATTCCAGCTGTGTAATAGAGTGCAATCTGTTTCCATGACCACAATTTCACTAATATTCATTCTGTCGTGTCTTACGAATGTATAGATTAAATTGATTACTTATTAATGGTAAAAATCAAAAATAACCCCTTTTTTTTTTCTTAAGAATTATAGATTTGAGTACTTTTCTTTATTGGAAAGTTAGCAATGTGGTTTTTTTCTTTTCCCCACACATTTTTCAGTATAAAGTTTTGCTACTGATTGAATACAAGTGTTCCTGCTGTTGGTAAAAGAGTGCCGTGAAACTAAGCTTATGTGGAGAGTCACACAAATTGTTGGAATTTCATGATGAATTTTTAATGTGTTTCTGTTCAGAGAATTTCATGAGTATTATTACCTATAACTAAAACTTCTGAAGAAAATCTGAGCTACTTGGGTAATAAGTAGTCAAAACAAATGGTAGTGCCAACACTAGTTAAACATCTCAATGAAGGTATGAATTGCTACTAAGTGTGGATATATGAAAGATTTCTCTCTCTCTCTCTCTTTTAAATTCTTCCCTGATTAACCAGGTATGTTAGGATATTCTGATTTTTAAAACAAGATCTAGCAGTATTAAACTATGAATTAGAGGAAGATAACATAATTTATTCCTTCCTATGTATTTCTGACCTAAATAAATATTTGGATAACTCTTTCAAGTGAATCAATGAGATGATATTCAAACATAAGAAGATGATAAACAGATCAATAAATGAGAGATAAATAGAATAGAATCATATAATATCCTGAGTTAGAATATTCTGAGTTAGAAGGAACACAAAGGATCATTTAGTCTGACTCCTGAATATTTTAGATATTAGATTTTTAGGTCATACCTCTTCCTTAACCAGAGCTCCTGAAGATAAGTTGCTTATCTGAAAAGTATTTTCATACTTGCATTGCTGTTTCTTTGGCAGAAGCTACAACCTGAAAACTGTGTAATTAACCATAAATAAAAAGACAGCAGGGGCTAGATGGAAAAAAGTCTTGGTATCTTTAATGTAATTTGCTGTGGAAGCACCTAAGTCCAAAAATTCTGAATGAAAATGGTTCAGTTATTCAGTCTCTGCCGTTCCTGAGATCAGTTGTCTCCAAAACCTGAGACCAGAAGCACTTAGAGACCATAGATTATACTTGAGATGATCACAGCCCAAAAAAATAGAAGTGAGATCACTGATATTACAAAAGTCTATATAATAGCTTGTTTCTAAATGCCTGGAGTATTATAAGCCAGAAAGTGACAATATCTCTGCAACAATTTTCTTTCTTCAGGTGACTGTTTGGAGTGAGGATCTCTAGTGAAGGACTCTTTCTGGAAGATTTGCCAGTGTTCAGAAAAGGGTTCAGAACTCTTGGAAACCAAAATAGTTTCCAACCTGAAACCCTCTGTCTCAGGGTCTAACTGAATTCTGGATTCTGTTCTAGAAGTCAGCATGCCTGAGCATCAGGCTAATGCAACTAAAATCCTTTAGTTTAATTCTTTATATGTATGTGAATACAGATATATTTGCTGTCAATTAAATTAGCAGAATATTAAAAAAGCTGCTTTTGTTTACATTTAATTCACTAAATAAATTACATTATATTTTGTTGTCTGTGCAGAGACCTTTAGAGTAATTAGATGTAAGATGAAGAAGTTTTCTAGAGTAAAATACCCATGGTATTTCTGTCTGTTTTTTTGCTCCTGAAATGATTTATGTCAAAATACTCCACAGTTCTTTTGAAGGGGAGACATTTAAGATCTTAAACATGTATTCGCAAGTCTCTCATTCAAGAATATTGTTTCTCCTTACAGTCTCTAGCAAAGACTAACACAACTCAAAAGGGGAGTTTACAACTTATTCACAGAATATTGCTCTGATGTGACTTTGAGAGTGATTATGTTACATTTAAGGTACAGAAAATCAAAGCAGTATACCTGTCATGTTTGAGTGCACCCATAAATAATAAAGTTCTACTCTTGTAGAACTAAGTGGTACAAATATTGGCTTGTTACAAAAGCCAGTACAACATATTCATAATCACCAAGGATTATGGAACTCAAGCATAAGAAATCATATCCGGCATAAAAAAAAAAAGTTAATTTGCTTCTTGTAGTTTCTTTCAAGATATGAACCATTAACACTGAATAAGAAGCATCTTATGCTACCTAAATGGTGTTAACTATTTTTTTTATACTTTTCCTTATCTATTTGTGTCTCTACAAGTTGGTTTGTAGATCTTGGGGTGAAATTGCCCTTTCTGGGGAGAAATTCTCAAGTCAAAGCTAGCCACACAAAATCTATATACCATGAGGGTATAGAATCTTTTGTCTAAAGTTCTCAACAGCCAGCTTTCTTCTGCTACATAAATTAACCCTTAGAAAACATAAAAAGAACATTTGTTGTCCTAAATTCTACCTTTCTTCAGAGCTTGTTGGTGTCATTTTTACCCTGTCATAAGTTTCTACAGCCTGACAAATAGGGAGTTGTTTAAAATTGTAAGGGTAAGGCAAGCGTTGATACACAGCATCCAGTGTTCATGTTTGACAGCGAGTGGTTTTCTACTAAGTGGTGTGTGACAGTAATTGCTCCTTTTTCTCCGTGTAAAAAAAACCAACCAAACAAAAAAACCCACCAACCAATTCTCCATTAAAAAAGTTTCAAACTGAGACTCTCAATCTTACACTCATGTCTAACTTAGGGCTCTGGGAAATACAAATTATGGAGATAATTTCAGCAAATATTTTTTAATAATTTTAAAACTTTATTTTATGACTTAGTCTTCCTTCCTGGCTTTTGGGAGCTCCACTTGTATTTACTTACTTTTTTTTCCCTGTGATTCTAAGAGGGTAAGAGTTCTTAGTCATGATTTCTAAGTTATGAAAGTAGTACAAAACAATTCTTTCCTTTCCAAGTTGTCTGTAATTACATGCAAGTTAATAGCTAGAGGTGCAACTTCTTTCAAATTTTCTTCTGAGATGTTATTTGTGGCTTTTTGAAGCCATTTATCTTCTATGTAAATGTTAGAGACAAATATAAACAATGAATTTTTTGTAAAGTAAAATGAATATGTTCACTTATGTTTTTCTTTCTCCCTTTAGTAACTTCTTACAGACTATTAGCTCAAGTAGTATATGCATGTAATCTAAGGAAATACCAGTTCACTATTATCATTGCTATCAGCCCATTATATCTAAATTTATCATTTTTAATAGCTTTAACAATATAATTATATGGCTATTTCTATATATGAAGCTTATTAATTATATTGTTAGTGATAAATGAGTAAATTATACCTCTTATATGTATGAATAAAAGGTCTAATTTAGGTCAGTAATAAAATATTCATACATTTATATTATTGAGAGATACATATCAATTTTTAACTTGCAGAACAAAGCAGTTCACTTTGGTAACAAGGAAAAGGAAATGCACTACATTGACATAAGTAAGTATAGGTAAATTATAAACAGTTTTTAATTAGGTACAAACATAATTTTAAACATTTTACGTGTTCTTTTAGCATCTCTCTTTCTTTGGACCACTTGCACAATTCTTTCACAGATTTGGTTTTCTTCTCTATTTAGGTGGAAAGAACAGTATGGTTATTGATAATATGGCAACACACCATAGCACTCTATATTGCTTTATTTAGATGATGAAAATTCTTTTCTAAAAAAATACATTTGGGGGGATTTGGGATAGATTAATCATTATATTTTTCATGCATAATAGAAGAGAGAGAAAACAGATTTTTTTCATGGAACATATATAGGATGAATTTCACGTGAATCTGTTATGATTCATTAGCTAAATTATCTTTTGAATATGAACAAAAAGTGAGTTAGGGACATTTCTGCCACAAAGATTGCTATGATAATAAATGACCATACAAAAGATGAATATGATTTCAGAACTGAGATATAAGCCTCCTTCAGTTCACTAAACTCAGTGATTCAAATCCAAAATGTACTCACCCTTGAAATGTATCTCAGATTCCATTTTATTCCAAACTGCAAATTTGAGAACAATTGAGGTACTTTGAATACTGAAGGAGAAGTAATGAACAGACATTATTTTTTTTGAGTGTATATAGAGGCCTCCGTCAATATAGTACATGTTAATAGTAATTCATTGTTTCAATACATGTATTATAAAAAGGTGCTCCTTAGTGTACCTTCCCTACTTTCCCTTAATGTACATTCAAATGTCTTGATAATATGCAAGAATAATCATATGAGCACATGTAAAATATACTTGGATAGCAATGAGCTTTGCCCATTCTGATCTCCAGTTTAAAAAAAAAAAGACACCAACATAAAAAAACCCCAACAAATCGACAAAACCAAAACAACCAACCAAGAAAATCCCCAAAAAACAGAAAAAGAAGTTCCAGATGTCAAACCTTTTCATAAAAAAAAAAAATCAATCCTTTTACATCCAAAAGACTCACCTCTAGTAGTAAAACTTACTTACTCGAAGGAGAAATTTGGTTTTCTCTCTCCTCTCCTAAAACGTGCACTGCTCTTGAGCTAACTATGGGCAAAGAATTCTCAAGTAGGAAACTCTTTGAAGGAATCTTTGCAGCAAATATTTACTCGATTGTATTACTTGAATTATAGAAACAAGAATTTCTTACAAGGAAGGACATTATTCTGTTTAGTACTACAACGATAAACCAAGAAACCAACAAATCAAATATGCATGAGGGTGTGTCTGGATACTGCAGGTTGTTGATCATAAAAGGAATTTTCTATTCCCTCTCCTGTCTGAGTGAACTGAAGATGTAGAACCTTTTTCCCGCCTAAATGATTGGTCACAAGGATTTGTCCAACCTTCATGGTACCTGACACCAGCAAACCTGCTGAGAATGTTGTTATTGAAATCACTGGAATCACTATGGAACTTGCATATTGGAGGGCTTTGACTGCTCAAAATTTATCAGGAGAAAAATGGTCATATCTGTGGCAATCTATTTACATGCACCTGCTGTTTAAACAAAATCCTTCTGTTCATCAAGTTTGTGCGTAATTCAGTTAATAAGTAAATTTGTTTTAAATTAAATGTTTTTCAAATCAGCTTATCCCTGACTGTGGTAAACCCTAATATGAAGAGCTTAGACATCTATTAGAGATCATTCTGACTGGTGTCCTATTCACCAGACACTTCCTTACTCCTTCAACAGAACTCTATCAGCTCTGTTGGACAGTTTATCTGCAGAGTATCCCATAACATTTGATAGATGGAAAATGCGATATAAGGTTTTAAAACTTGAAAACAGAGAGAGACTTCAGCTGCAAAGCTAGAAGTTTCTGCTACAGAAATGTCTTTTTGACCCAGTTGAACTACTAAAGCACAAGTTTCAAGCAGTGGTAGCATGCTGCTGCTGCTACTTTGTTCACTTTTATGGTTAGAGGACATCAAAGCTGTAATTGAGAAAACAGGTCATCCTAATTTTAATGAGAAAGTGATCAGATTGGATGAATGGAGTGTGGATATCAGATGCGTGCACACACACAGAGACTAGAGAATTATTTTGGTTAATTTACTGTTTACATATCTTTAATTAAAATGCTATCTTTGCAAGACAAATGCTGCGCATAATCCTGGGATTATGTGTTACTGATTTTTAGATTTCTTTCTTAATCCATTTCCTTTATTTATTAAAGACAAATGTTGATCTATTACTTTGTGACCTAATAGTAATTTATTTCAGTAAGATGTTTTTCCTTCTCTAGAATCATAAAAAATAAAAAAAAATATCTTTTCTGTCTGAAAGAGGATAAGAGATAGATGTAGTATATTTTGCCAGATAATAAGCTTTATAGAACTTTCTTATTAGACATTTTCATAAGTAAATGACTGCCATACAGTGTAGATGGTTCAACAGAAAGAGATGTGCATTTACTGAGAAACCTCTATTCAAAGTGTAAGGAAGAGTTATAGGATATGTTAGGTGGATTTTTATAGGGATCAGTTTTGGACCAGGCAAATTTAGTTTTTAAATTAGTAATGAGAAAGAATGGATAATACTAAAAATGGAAAGCTTATAAGAACTTCAAAAGACATAACTGGAACTTGTCACCATATTGAAAATTAAAGAAAAATCTGCAATAGTTAGGATACAAATTAACTAGCAGTTCTGTAAGATATCCAGAAGACAAGAATCTAGGTTAAAAAAAGCCCAACAATTATTTTTCAGTATAAAGGTCTCAGCTGGGTCACTGTTCTGTACAATTTTACATTAAAAAAGTTTTTGCAATTGAGAAGTTTAAGCTTCAAAAAAATGGTGTAATAATAATTTACTTAGAAGTTTAAAGGTCATGCTATATAAGAAAGAATGAGGGACCTAAATTAGTTTAATACAAAGACTACAGGAACATGTGACAGAAGATTTTTTGTGTGTAGAAAGGGTTAAAACAAACCAAGCAAAACCAAACCAGCTCACTAGATCCACTGGTAATAAAATAGGAAATTATGTTCTTTTGTGCAGTAAAATGGTACTATTATACTTTTTAAAAAATGTTATTGATAAAGGTTTAATGATTCTTAATGATTTGAAGAAATGCTAATTATAAATGTAACAGCTGGAACTTACATAGACTTCATGAACCGATGCCCTTCTATAACAGTGAAAATTCTGAAGTAAAATTTGCAAATCTGAGGGTATGTCTTTACTGAGATATGTATACTGTACTTGCATAAGTACCATATATTTACTCCTTTTATGGAATGATCAGTTGTATTTAAAAAAAAAAAAAGATTGTGGACCTACATTTTCATTCGTGTGGGTAATAGATGAGATGAGATGAGAGCAGACATTGTACATGGGTAGGAAAATTTAGTTTGCAATGACAATGCTAACTGCATCTGGGCTAGCTTAATTCAAGATTACAATTTATGCTGTTCAGTAAAAATTCCCATTCTGTATTAGAATTGAAAATTACTTGAATTACAACCAACTTTTAAAGTTACATCAGTAAGGAGATATTTTCTCAAAGATAAACACTAAATAACAAGGTGCACAAATATATTAATCCCTGAGTTTTAAGATCTCCAGATATAACACAATCTTGACTTAATTATATTTTTACAGCAAATAACTGACCTTCACTATATAAACTGACATTAGAACACATATTAGTAAAAAGTAATATCTCTCCAAATTAGGAAGCAAGAATTTTGATTTCAGTAAACTCATCAGTTATGTAATAAATATTTCAAAAGAAAAAGTTAAATGTTATTGCTTTTAGTATAAAATATTTTTTAATGTAATGGCATCAGTTCTTTTTTGCTACTATAATACTTATACAGCCAAAATATTTTATTTTGCGCCTTTAATAACAAACCTTATCTCCTTAAAATGTCATTTTCTACTGAATTAACAGAGTATTTTTTCTTTCTTTACATCAAGTTCAATAGATGTTATTGAGTTCATTCCATTTTTTATATAAGATGATGACAATACAATTAAGATTTTTTTCAAAACTGTAATTGTAAAATTGACCTTATTAAAATTCTACTTCCTCCATAATTAAAAAAAAACTAATTACTTGTAGTAATTGGACCAGAAATGACATTTTCAGTTCATTAATATTCAACAAATTGTTTTTGAAGATGTTCTTGCATGGTTAGTAGTCAGTCTTCAACATTTCTGTTAATTTCTTATTTAAAAGTCATTTGGAATAATAGTTTGCATTTTAATAAGACAAGGTTTTCTGAATTGATTTTATTTATAAGGTTTTTAATTGCTAATTAATGTGTGAAAATATCTGCCTCCTGTAATATTTGTAACACATGAAGTGAAAGGTGAATGTAGTAGAACAATAATTTGCACATGCTGCATCGCTCTAAATAAGCATAAAAGATACCACATTTCTCACTCACAAATTTTGATTATTCTTTCTAGAAATGTCAAAAACAGGTTTAATATGTCATGGTACTGTGCACCTGAATAAAATAGTCAGTTTATCTAACATCATAAAGTAGAGGCAAATCAAAATAATGATGCGTGAACAATTTTATGAACCAGCAAAACACAACTGAGATCATTTCAAGGTGTATACCGCTTATATTATTTGATGTAATGACATTTGAACTGATATCATAGGTGCACTGTAATTCTCCTTATACATTTTTGAATGTATGCGTCTATACATATAACCTTGAAGTGTAACTCCTCTGATGTCCCCGAAAAAGTCAGAGCTCAGACAGGGCTCAATCACAGCTGTGAAGAGATTTCCCTTCTGATAAGCCTGATCCACAAGCTGTAGTGATCACTTTTAAGGGTAAGTGTCAAATTGCCAATAAAAACTGTCAGATGAAGTGAAATGTGAAGTAATTTTGAGTGACATGTCTGCATCAGAGGCTGAACTGAAGTGATTGTGTACTTTCTTTTTGTCAGGCAAAGAATCTTCATGTGATTTTGGAGTTTATATTTCCATAAGTAGATATAAATTTTGAATAACTCTGCTTCTGTTTCTTAAACTTCAAAATCTTCAGATATTTAGCCTGAATGTAAGAGTGGAAGACTGCAGGTCTTTCAGGAATTTTGGGAGCTTCTAAAGTTAGGTTGCATCTGAGAAAGAAGTTTGAGGATGACAATATTGCACTGAAAGACATTTTTAAAAATATATCCTTCAGAATCACCTCCAAACCTCTTGTTTTCATGTCTCCTTTTTTTTCCCTTGGAGCTTTCTTTACTCTAAGAATCCTGTCAGGCCTTCTCAATTCCAGTTAATGCTTTTCCAGATTAAAAATAGATATACTCAGTAGATATAAAAAAAAGAAAGGTTTTTGATCTGGGGAAACCAATGTTGTATAGAACCTACTACAATTTAAACATCACCAACAGTTACTTAAATTTCTGAGTAATTTCCACTTTAGTCTGCAGTATCATAGAAGCAGAAGCAGAGACAGTTCACAGCACTCAGGACTAATTACCAGACATTCTGCAATTGAAAGGGAGATTTAGGGCTTGACTACTCTAGATTCAAAATAGACTGTTTATCACAACTTAAATTCCAAGTGTGGTGATGTCCAGAGTACACACACACATCTTGCTTGAAGCATCTCAATCAACACTCCTGTGCTTTCCAGAAGGAAAGTACAGACAAACCCACTCCCACGGAAACATTTTGAGTTTGCAGATGATTAAGGTTTATACAGCAGGTTTATCTCTTAGTTTATAGACTGTTGAAAAGCATCAATTTGAAAAAAAAAAAAAAAAAGTAATACCAAATCAACATTTTTCAGGAATCTGCTTCTTCATTACAGTTTCTGAAAAAAAGGATTCAAGAGATTCATGGCTGCAAATCAAGGCCAGTAGTTTCCAGTAGAATATCAGAGAATGAGATGCAGGTATCACCTTTCCACCTTTGAGATTAATGTCCTGTGAAACAGAGAAGTCTCTGTTCATGCAATCATCATCCCCTCATTTCATTCAGGTAGGGATTCATATTCAACTACTACAACTGAAGTTTCTCACTACATGACACTTACAGATTTGAATGAGAAAAAAACACCTAGATAGGAACGAGGCATCCACATTTTTAAAATCAGAACATGATTTGTTTCCTTATTACATATAATTTTCTGGCTGTATCCACTTAACTTTCATGGTAGTTCAAAAGAACTGTTAAGTAAACAGATGTCATCACTGTATTTCAATGGTTTCTTTTCTTTCTTTCTTTTTTTTTTTTTTTTTAAATGCTGAAAATTCATTGTTTTTCAGACTTCTGGTCTATGCAGAAGCTTCACTTCTTCACAAGCACATCAATATTTTCAGCTCAGTCTGCTTTAGTGGGAATATTTATTAGAATATTCAAACTGATTTGTAGGCATGTATAGTAACTCTGGGGTAAAAAACAAGAGAAAGAAAAAAGAAAAGAAAATGATAGCTTTCTTAGGTCTACAGTTCCATAATAGGTCTAAAATACAAGTTCTGGCATGCAACAAGAGAATTATTTCTATCACAGTTTTGATATAATAATGATTTTTCTCACACAGTTAATTTCCACAACAATCAATTACATTAATCATGCTGTAGTTTGTGTACAGTGTGTATACTTAAAATTTAAACTGCATGTTGTTTGAATAAAATGCTGCAGTAGCTGCTATATATTGCATGCACCATGTTTGACGACTAGGAAAAAAAATTAATCTAATGTGTCCTTCATACTCTATCAGGAGAAAGTGGGTAGATTTCATAGTCTTCATACTCTAATATTTATATGACATTCAGAACCACATTTACAACAGGAACATAAGCTGGGCATTTTGGAAAAGAAGTCTAATTATAATAATTTAAAATAATTTGAAAAAAAAAACAAACCAAACAAGTAGATACTATGTTCTAGAAGCACTATTTTGTGGAATGGATATTAAAAATTGTGAATTGTGGATATTATGTTCTCCCCCCTTAGTCCAAAGAGATAAAGTAGTGGATTAAATCTTTGAAGGTTTTGAAGGCATATTAGGAAGTCATAGTTCATGATTTTTATAAAATAGCTTGCTATTTTTATTGATTTTATTGAAATCACATGTTAAATTTTCTGATTGTATTAAAATAAATATACATAATATTTACTGCCCAAAAGGCCAAGGCTTGCATGATTTCCAATGCCTGTGACTTTAGATTGCCTGAGGAGAGGCCTATTTACTATGTTTACAAAGGTTTCAATAAATTATTTACAATAATAGCAGTAAAGGTATATCTGAAGATGACTGACATTCTACTAAGAAGGCAGAATGGAAGTTACCCTGTGCAAGCCATGTGCTGAGCAAGAATCCAATTGCCCTCCATGACTGAGGGTGTGCAGCTCCTTGCAGCAGACCTCAGAACAGTGTTGCACTGCCTTTATATCAGTGTCCTCAATGCTGCTTCCTTTTGTGCCCCACTGGCAGAGACCATGATGTTCCTTGTAAATTCTTGTCAGGATGAACAAAGACACCAAACCACGTGTCAGGGGACTCTTGTGACTTTATTGTACAGTCACCATAACTCCAGCAACCAGTCCACTGTTTAGATGCAAAAAGGTATTGGTTAACAAGCCCTTAAATTCTTACAATACACTTCTACAAGTGGAGACTAACAAGCCCTTAATTTTGTAAAATATACTTAAATAAGCCCTCAACGCCTCACACAAAACTTAAAGGTACTGGCTACTAAGCCACAACACACTGCCACAAGCTCTCCACTCCCACAGCAAACTTCAGTATGGAGTACAGGGTAGAAATGATAGCTGGGCTTTGCCCAGGCAAAACAAGGGGGGAGAGGAATAAAGACAGAAAAGGGAATGAGAAACCAAAGAATATCACCAGTCCTTAGATCCTGAGTTGATTCTGCTGCACAGACAGTCCAGAGTTGAGGTAAACAATGAGTGAAAAAGAGAAGAAAAAAAAAGAGGGTGGGCCGAATTCACTTCTTTTTATAGTTAACCTGGTGCATGCCTCTTATGTAAACTAGACTTTTTGTGCCTTTTTGTTCATGCATGCACAGCCAGCCCTTTTAGCCTGCTCCAGGAAGCGAGTCGGGGGGGAAGTTGAGCATGAGTCTCAAGGTGGAGTAGGAATTTGGCTCAGAACAGCACTGCCCATCTCTGTGGGACCCTCTCTTCTGATCATCTTTCTTGTCACAACAGTCAGAATGTTTGATACATGGTCCATCACAGCAACATTATTCTTTGAATCCCTTCCAAAGAACTTTGTAAGTGGGCCTAGTCCATTAGCTTAGTTTTATTCCCACTTCTCTTTCTGAACTAATTTTTTCATGTGTCAAATGCAGTCACAAGCAGATTTTATTCTGGTCAGTAGCTTTATTTTAAAATTCTGCACTATTGCAGAGTAGTTGCAGATCTGCATTCTTATGCATTTATATTTTGTCATGTGTTATTTACTCTTTCCACATAGCATTTCCATACTGCAACCCCTGGCGTCTGTTCCATGTAGATTTTTTCAGTAATGCCAGATAATACATTTGCTGCTTCTTATGAGTGTTTCCATTAACCAAGATTACTGACTGGAAACTTGCACCCGGCAGTTCCACACTAACCTGTACAGTGGTAGTTTGCTCTCCCACACAGCTTTGGAAACAGAGCATGCACTCCTCTGTGCTTATATCTACTGCTCTATCAATGTGAGTGTATCTTTCATGAATCCACCCTTTCTGATCAGTTGATCTTCAGAACCAGCAGGAGGTCCAGGAAGATTGTCTGAAATAAAACCTCAACTCATCGTAGCAAATATTTTCCATTACTTGTAGGAAACTGACCTGCTTCTGAAAGTCAGGAAAAATAAGTACAGCATACATCTGTTTTAAGCAATTATAGAATATATAGTGTTTTTCTTCATTACAGTATAATTATAATTTACTGTATAAATTTATGTTGTTCAGGTCTTGAATTATCCAAGTTACTCGTCCATTTCTGTTACATTTATCCACAAACTTCACTCTAACTGCCTGTGGTGCAGAACTATGGAGTGCACAAACACCAACTTTAATAGCTTTCTTCGCTAAGGAGGTCAATAGAAATAGCACACAGTGACCCATAATTGAATGCAAGAGATTTACTGAAAGTGATTAAGCTTTCAGAGTCACGCACAGGCAGCTGTGCTCATACATCTCAACCACGCTGTAAGTGCACATCTTTCCTCATACTGACTTGCAGATTTAGCAGTCATGTCCTAGGTCAAAGAATATACTCACAATAGAGGAACCTGAAAGTGCCTGGATGAATAATAATAATTACAATTAATAAAGTACTTTGCACAAGGGATGGTTGATGGCATTGCCAATCTTTCAAAATATGTTGTGGTTGATAACAATTGCTTAGGTCTGCAAATCTTCTCTTCTTCATTTAAATTAATACTGTAACTTAATTTAAAATGCAAAGTCAAACTCAAAGCATGGGGCCAGATCCCAGGCTGTTGCAAACTATTACACATTGAGTGATTTTACCACTTAGTAGGAAGCCCAATTTCTACACTAGGGTTTCAGCTTTCATACAAAGACAGAAATAAACAAGAAAAGAAACTTTGAGTTTCTTTTTCAAAGTGGGTGTCTTTTTGTCTTTTTTTTTTTTTGGATGGAGGAAAACATAAAACACAGAATTTAAATAACTTATTTAAATAATTTAAATAAACATTTAAAATGTTTCCATTTTCACTCAGGGAAAAAAAAACCATGATGCTTTCTATCTTGAAAAGTCACATTTGAAATAATCAGAAACCAGTAATGACTCTATTCTGAATCAGGTACACGGTAAAAATAATTACCCTTTAACGACATCTAAGCAGTGAGGGTAGAATGGGCTTTGTATAAGCCATGGACAATTCTAGTGGCTAATGTGTTTTAGATATTGAAATGTTTCTTTTACTCAGATTAAAATTTATGCTTCCTGTTCCTTTATGTTCTGTTTGTTTATTTTAATGGATTTGTGATACTTAGATTTAGGTATCTAAAATTCTGATGTCTGTGCCTCCATATGAAGTAGTTGTTTTGTAGTTCTTTTTCTTCTTAATGAAAGAAAATTGGCATTACTTGTCACACTGATTATCTGACAATTTTTTGATATTTACTTCAAGGTAAGATGGGTCATTCTTGAAACTTTATTGTCTGAATCTTCAGTGATTGTACTGAGACCCTGAGGTGAGAAGTTAAATGCAAATATCCAGACTTAGGGAACATAATTCACCTGTAATAATCTCCCATAGTTTTTCAGATAGGTCATCTATATACTCCTTTCTTGTCATATACCTGTAGAAGTGTGCACTCAGAAAGCAGTTACACTACAAGTTTCTTGCCCTCTTTTTCTGTCTATACACTTGGACAGTCATAAAGTTTTCTTTAGTTCATTGTTTACCTTTATTTCACCCTGTAGTATCCAATGAGGAAGCCCTGAAGATATAAACAACTTTTCAGTTTAAAAGGTAAAAAATATTAGTCACATTATGCTATGCTTCTATTAGACTGTGTCATAATCAATAGAAGGTCAAATGCCTATAAATAATTTAAATCTATTTTGCAATCTATAATTTAAATCTATAATTTGCAATCATATGATTGTTGTGGGTTGACCCTGGCTTGATACCAGGTACTCATTACAGCTGCTCTCTCACTCCCCTCTGCAACTGCAAAGAGGAGAGAAAAAAACCCAGCAAAGGACTCATGAGTTAAGAGTTGAGAGAAATTCACTTACTGATCACCATCACAGGCAAAACAGACTCAAAGTGGCGATATTAATTGAATTTATTACAAACAGTATCAGAGCAAAAGAGTGAGAAGTAAAATAATCTTAAAAACACCTTCCCCCTATCCCTCCTTCCTTCCAGGTTCTCCCTCCTCCACCCCAGTGGTGCAGGGGGACAGGGAATGGGCTCTTAGGGTCACTTCTTGTTTCTGCCGCTGCTCAGGGAGAGGAGTCCTTCCCTTGCTCCCATGGGGTCCCTCCCACAGGAGACAGTCCTTGATGAACCTCTCCGATGCGAGTCCACCCCTCAGGCAACAGTTCTTCCCAAACTGCTGTCCCGTGGGTCACTCCTCCATGGGATGCAGTCCTTCACAAGTGAGCTGTACCAATGTAGGTCCTCCACAGGGGCCACAAGTCCTACCCAAGAAAAATCTACTCCACCATGGGCTCCTCTCTCCACGGGCTGCAGGTCCCTGGTAGGACCCTGCTCCATCTTGGGCCTCCCACAGGGTCACAGCCTCCTTCAGATACCCCCCTGCTCCAGCATGGGCTCCTCCATGGGCTGCAGGTGGGTCTCTGCACCCCGATGGTCCTCCCTGGGCTGCAGGGACACAGCTGCTCCACCATGTTCTGCACCAGGGGCTGCAGGAGCCGCAGCTCTGGAGCCTGGAGCACCTCCTGCCCCTCCTTCTGCACTGACCTTGGTGTCTGTATTGTTGTCCCCATGTCCTCGCTCGCTCTTCCCTGGCTGGAATTCTTTCTGCGCAGCAAATTTCTGTTCTTAAATATGTTATCACAGAGGCATTACTGTTACTCCTGATTGGCTCGGCCTTGGCCAGCAGCAGGAAGTCCGTCCTGGAGCCGGCTGGCATTGGCTCCATGGGACAGGGGAAGCTTCCAGCAGCTTCTAACAGAAGCCACCCCTGTAGGCTCCCTGGCTACAAAAACCTGATCATAGAAACCCACTACAACGATATACTGAAAATGTTATGTTAATGTAAATATTAAGAATAACTACTCTGTCTTTACACTTGAATCAAGCATTCTGGAAGAATACGCTTCCTTTCTGCAACAGACTGAAACTGTATATTATTTTACAGTCTCCTAAGAAAGGCATTTACAAGAAGGATGCGTCAGGTACGAGACATTTGTATGAGCATTTGTATAAAAGTTTTCTACGCTTTGTGACTTCCTATGGACTTGCAGTTTATCTTTGAATTTATACCTGACAAAATGGGCACAGTAAATGAAATTCTTCTATGAATACATGAATCAGATAACTTACTCTGTTGACAGTATAAACAAAATTGCCTTTGGGTCTAAATAATCTGAGAGATTAGTAGTTTATTAAGTATTCTTTATTTCTAATCCATGAGTATATTTCTTAATTGTGGTGTATCTTCTAAATTCATACGTATTTTATCACAAAGAAAATTTGCATATATAAGCAAATAATGACATTAATGAAATAAGACTATATGTCAGAAGAGATAGAAACTAATAGATCGGTTGTTTTTGAACCGAGTTTTGCTCCTGTTAGAAAGAAAAAGTATTAAAAATAAATTACACTGCATCTAACAGGTCTGCCTGAAGTCTCTTTGTATGTATGGGTATATGCTTAGATCTAAAATGTGAGTATCTATGCCCATAAATACTGTGTTATATAGTATAGCATAACACATATTTTATTTAATTAATTTAATAAAATATAGATTATATTGACATCAATATTTAGTAGTCACATATGTTTGCCCTATTCATGTTGAAAACTCATGATATTCTCACAGAACTTTATGGTAAATCTCCTGTTAGAAATGCATTGTGCATGCAATATGAGAGATTCTTTAATTTATGAAATAAAAAATGCCAAGTGCCTGCTTTTTGCCTAACATTACTGACATAACCAGCACGTACTCTGGAAAAGAGAATTATGAAACCTTCCAACCCTTCTTTCATTGAGATCTTGAGGTACCAAAACACTTCATTGAGTTACACTCAGAGTAGAATATAGAATAAATAGAATAGAGTTTGTGCCCTAGCTATAGAGTGGCAGAAGAAGGTTTTGTTACCATTCTCTGCTTTACTGAATATGTCAATGTGAGTTGTGAGTCACTGCAGATGTTCTGAGGTCTTCCAACACCTTCATGACTTCATTCACAATCAATGAACTATTAAGGTTAACATCTAAATTTTCATTGCTAGGTTCCAAAGTGACACGCACCTATGGCATTTCATATAGCTCAAAGCAATAACTACAGATTTAGAAACACTCGAATTCCAGTAGCAGCATTATTACTGGCTACTTATAGGTTCAGAACTGTTGTTTCAAACAGTATTTATGAGAGGCTCTTTTCTAAAAGATTCCGAATCTCTGGGCTCAGCTTTAAGGGGATTCTGTTTTCTATCAGTCATGTCAGATCTGGAATAAAAGGTCCATTATTATTATCCAGCATAAAATCCTCCCCTTTCTTATTTTTTTTTTTTTTTTGGTAAGTAGCATATAACAGTTTCAATTATAGCTTATTTTTCACTCTGACCTGTACTTTTTATGCTTTTCCTCTTTCAACTCTCTCCCCATCCCACTGTCAGAGAGTGATGCTTAGTTGCAAGCTGAGGTTAAACCATGACACTCTAATAACCCTTTCGGTGGTAGCTTATTTTTTATTTTGACTGCTACCTACAATTGCCTGTTAAAGACAGACCCAGAGCTTGCCATACATATTGTTAGTTTTAATTCAAATAGATATCACATAGAAATGTTTTAGTTGACTGTACTGTGCTTTTTATAAAAATTAGGAGCAGGACTTTTGAGGCTCTAGTTTCATATTCTTTGGTAATTTAATCCTATTACTCATGCAACAATACAAGATAAAAAAACACTGGGAAAAAGGAATTCAAGTGTTTGATGCTTAAAACACTTGATGATCTAAATACTGATTATACTGAGTTCTTCATAATTACTCTCTATCTTTAGTTTAATCTCTTGATCTCCTTGTATAAACAGTTCTTTTAGGTTGTGATTCAGAGCAACAGTTCTGAAGCACCCCCTAGATGAATTGAATTCCAGGGTAGAAGAGACTAAGATGCAATTTATATTTCCTTTTTCCTCTTCTTCCCCCTTTTTTTTTTTTTTTTTGTCTAAAATTTATGTGAGAAGGTTAAAGTCCAGTATACATGAATGGCTTTTCAGATTTCTAATAACCATTTAGTTCAAAGTTTATATTTGACCCTTTTTTTTTGATATTAACAAAACGGAATGAGAATGTTATTTCCATGATCATAGATATCAGAAAGAGCTGTCCTGAAGGATGACCTGTGAAGTGTGAAGATTTGTTAACAAAACAAACCAGTTGCTTGGTCTTGTTTGTTATTTGTCATTTACCACTCTCCTGAAGTCTTCAGTCAATTTTTCAAAGAGTAAAAATGCCATGTCACAAAAATTACCATAAGTCTTAGTGCCTTGCAAGACTGAGTCTTTAGTGAGGCACCCAAAAGTCAGATTTTTGTCTGGCTACACTTATTGAACAATGATGCCTTTCAAATGCATTTATACAAATCAAAGCCTATTTGTGAAATAAACAATTCAGTAATTCCAATATATATAATTCAATCCACCCCAACTAACTGAATTACAGCCTCACCTTTAGAAGCTGGGGGGCCAATGAACACTGTTCTGTTCTTGTCCCAGGGGGTTGGGTTTTACATCTGTCTTTGAGTGTTAAAACCAGTTTTCTCTGTACCATTGTATTTATTGTAATCTTTCTACTAAATCTTCTAATCTTTCTTGAGTTGGATTCATTTCTGCTTCCAGTTTACTTTTAAATCAGCACACTCCTGCACTGTTTGGATGTGGGGAACAGCAGTGATGGAATGAAGCCGAGCCTGGGAAGGGTGTTATCCTTGTTGCCAAGAGAGAGTTAATTTTTGCAGTACCAAGGGAGGCGGCACGGCTAGGACCTGGAGGTTATTCTCTACTACCTAATGTAAAGAGGGTCTCCTGCAGGTCAGATAGTGGGACAGAGGCAGTCGTCAGGTATTGTAAGGGGGCGAGCACTGTCTCGTTTCTGTCTTGTACAGTTTGTTATTAGCATTTTCGCTCTTACTATTAATTTTCTTATTTCATTGCAGTTTGCAGTGAATTGTTCTTATCTCAACCCATGATCCTTACCTTTTGTGCCTCCGGTTCCCCTTTCTATCCTGCCACAGTGGGAGGGGAGGGGAAGGGGAGTAAACAAGCATCACATGGTTTGGAGTGTTTCAGTGGGAACACTAAGTTGGGGAATACCATTCCTAAACCAAGACAGGGTGAATAAAGTTCCTGTTTTATTGTTTGACTTTTTGTTTCCCAACAGTCAAATCTATTTAAAATGGTAAAAATTTTGGGTGTTTTTCCAAGTTCAATCCATTTTGCCCGCACTTCTCAGTTATAAACAATCTCCCTGTCTTTATCTCAGCCTATGAGATTTCTCATAACTGCTTTTTTCCTATTTTCTCTTCCTTCCTGCTATGTGAAGGGGAGTGAGTGAGTGGCTGGGTGGGAGTCTGACTGTTAGCCAGAGCTGGCCCACCAAGACCGTTTCAATTGTAAACTGAAACTGTAAAATGTGGCACACATATAAAATATATTCACTACCCCAAAAGCTTGAAATCTGCAAGAGGAAAATAAGTTTTAACAAAGACATTAGGACTTCAGGGACTATGTTCTCAGTTCCCTGATTGTGAGCAACAGAATCTAAATCTGTATTAGTTCATAATATAAGCTTAAAAACAATCAGCTTTTGTAAAGCATTGGCATTAGTAGTTGCTCATGTAGTCAGTGTCTCATTTTAGCTCCTTTGTTCACTGCTTCTTTTTTATTTCTACAACCATGAGATATGTGTTTTGTTGAAGTTAATTTTAATCTGTTGATCTAAAGGGACCTACCTAGGATATTTATAAACAAAAAACCATATTTTTGAACCTGAAGAACTGAATGCAAGTCATATGTATATGATATACCTATATATATAAAATATTTTCTGTTTTATAAACTAATTCATTCATTCTCTGTGAGTGTGGCTTTCAAAGGTGCCCTGTGGAGACTTCAACTGTTTTTGTCTGGGTGAAAACTGATATGTGTCAATTCCTTTTCATTTTCTTTTCAGAGTTAATTAAGAAGTATTAAGTATGGAAGAGGGCAGGGGGTAAAGAATTTTATGAGACATATGCCAAACAGTTCTACAGCTACTCTAATTAGATCTAACTTCCAAATGCATATAAAAAAGAGCCATCAGAGAGAGGTTATTAGAAGAACCATACTGAACAATTTAACAGTAAGTTGGAAGTTGAAGAAATAAAATGCATATTCCAGTGGGATTTATTTAAAAAAAATAACAGGAGTCTGTTTTGACTGATTGTATTTGTAAAGAAAATTAACCAAATGCTTGTTAAGAGTGAGTTGAGGTTTCTTATTTTGTTTTTAATAGAAAACATCTAGGAGACTGAAAAATGTTTAATGTCTAGTACTGGGTGTATATTCCTAGTTTCAAGCTGGCTTGGCAAAGTGTCTTGGAAATTAACACTTAGGTGACACTGCAAAAGAGTAAACAGAAAAGGATAAGCTGAACCTGAACTCTCTATGGTGCCATGAAGAGTGCAGAGACTCAGCTAGATTTGACCATTAGCACCACCATATATGTGATCTGTTTTGCAGAAGTACTGAAGGAGGCACCCACCAATTCAGCCCCAGATATTGTAACATTTTGAATGGCAGGGACTTGATGAAGACTGACAGAAGTATTAGATTTTTTGCCAAATGCAACAAAATGAATGCAATTTTATTATGTGTTTATTAACAAACAAAATAATTTTGAGAGAACATCTGTCCTGGCAGCAGGGAGAAAGGGGAGAGAACAGCTGTTTTGAGCTATTGCCAGCTGTCTCCCCATTTTTAAGCTCAGATCCAGAGTCAAATGACTGTGCAGAGCCCTAATGAATTTACAGAGTAGCCTGCTTAGGACAGACTCCTCCCAAGGAGTCTCACCTTAAGACTTTCCCTTAGAAATCACTTCATGAGCCATAATGGCCAAAAAAATTGGATCCTTGTTAAATTCTGAATGTGAATTCATACCCCTATGGAAGGGATATGGCAGATAGGACTACACATAAAGCTATAACCCCATATTGAGACTTGCCTCAATTTGGCAAAGCCACGACCACAGAAAAGCGAGGTGAGGCAAGACAAGGGAAGAGCACATGCTACTGTATGAAAGAGGGTAGAGGGTAAGGTCTCAATATCATAATTTCTCCATAGGTAAATTTAGATAACAATGTCAGTTTCAGCTTTCATTTAGAATATGCCTGTGTCATGGTTTCATTCAACAAGCAGCTTCACAGGGCCTGCTATTCTCTTATCTAACCCAGTCATGCTATAGTTGTGACTTCTAAAAAATCAAGGTCTGTAAATAATATTTAAGGACAAAATAATGGACAAGCAATGTAAAATATCCTATATTTATCTTACTTGTCCTGATATCCTTTTTGATTGTCTATTGTGATGAGCAAGGTAAAAAGAACAGTAAGTTAAGGCTATCTGAAAAGGTCAAAGGCCTATCTAGCCTTGTATGTAATCTGAGACTCTAGCATGTACTTAGGAAAAACAGATAGCTAAAAGAGAAGTATAACCCCTCAGCTACCAATGAACCTTTTTTGCCATTATTTTTTGAAGATTTTTGAACCTCTTTACATTTTCAATGAGTCCAACAGATTTTTATATCTTGTATGAAAATAGAACAACTAAGCCTCCTGCCTAATCCTTTATTGAACTACCTCAGTTCTCTAACAAAACTAGGTAATAAACCTGTGGAGTTCTTCTTAATGTCGTATGTGGCTTTAGAAATCTGTATCTTATTTTTTTTTCTGTTTCCGCTTTCCCAGAAGGGTTATAACCTTTTAATCTGTCGTCACACAGCAACTTTTTCATATATTTGATTATTTTCTTTGCTTTCTTTCCATTAGAGTTCTGTTCCAGTACTTTTGAGACGGGAGGACGAGACCTGCATACAGTCCCAAAGACAGTGAAAGAACAGGGGGTTTCCACATAATGGAATAATGGCATGATGAAATTTCCGTTTTACTCTTTATTTCTTTCTTTCTTAATAATTTGTGATGTCCAGTTTAACTTTTTGAGCACTTATGTTCGCTTAGCTAATTCAATTCAATTTTATAAATCAATCTGCTTTAACTTCAGGATCTTTGGACCCATCACAGTCTTTGGATAAGTAGAATTATTTTTTCTATGTGAACAACATTTTATTTGACATTTTATTGTGCTCACCCTTTTCTCTGGATCCCTCACTAAACTCAAAGTTCAAATGAAAGCATAAATAAACAACTTCTATCTATACAGAACTAGTGCTTTTATATCCATCTTAAATTCTTTATCAGTTTACTCTTCAGTAGGTCAACCTAAAGGCAACCTCTTGCATCTCTCCCACAGTGCTCCTTCTGAGTTTTTTTTTGTAATCAACGTCCTACACCTGTGGTGGGTCTCCTGCTCTCATCTGTACTCTGTTTTCTCTCACTAATGAACACGTCTGTGTGCTCAATACAGAGCAGTCTCACATTGCATATGCTGAGACTTTGCCTTTCCTGTGTTCAAAAAGTCAGAAGATTCAGATCAGCTGTACTCTGGCTGAGTTATGAGGTTCATTCTGAATGGGATTTTGGGTGACAGACTTACAGTTTATACTCCTATGCTTCCAACTCAGGTTTCCCCTGACCTGATGTATCATTGCGGTAAAGCAAACAGAACTTTCTGCTCCAAGTAATCTTCTGGATTTCATTAGAGTTTGCACCATATAACCCAAGGAAGTTCTTTCTGGAATTCTGCAAGGAACAAAGTATCAGAATACAAACATGCAATTATTAGTTCTGACTGGCTGACCTGAGAGTTGTGAAGATCGCTATGATTCTACTGAAACTGTTCTCTCTCAAGCTGCCATTCCTTAGAAGTATCTGCATGCTGCAGCACAAGTGACATTTTAGATTCGTAGCAGAGTTTGAAAAAAGTATTCTTTGTGCACAAATCACCCTCTGAGGGCTGCAGAATTCCTATAGGAAGTTGTCTACGACAGAACTAGGAGAACACAACTGTGCTCACCTTTAGTAGACAAAAAATAACATTGTGTGGGAATGAAGAACGGTTTCACTTATTTTTTTCTTAGGTTTGACCATTGCTAAAACCAAATGTCAGGGAGTGGAACGCTATTTTCTGTCAGCAACATCTGTCTTCTTGGCAAATTCCTCAGACAATTGTATTGGCAGCTTTGTAGTAGCCTCCAGGTCTGTCATGTAGCTACCCTTGTCCTTGCAACACTGTTTTATAGTGATTCAATTATTTTTGAATAATGTCTGCAATTTTTATGCAATTAAACTGCAACACAAATCACTTCTGAGATCTCCAAGCCAGTGTTTTTATGGAAATATGTAATATTTATTAACTATTGACATTACCCCTACCAAGCATCTATTATAATAAATAAGAATTACAACACAAATTGTTATTTGGCCAGCCTGGAAATATTCCAGCCTTTACATTGATACAGTCCTTTGTCAATATTCCTGGTTTCTTCTTAGAGTTACACAAACATTTTTCAGATTGTTGCACTCAGGTTTAAGCCATGTCTTATTTATTATTGGTTAATCTATGCAGTTAAAAATGCCTGCTACTTGCTGGATGTTGTGACCAGATGACTCTCTGTAAATAGATACATAATAGTTTTATTTTATATAGCTTTTTATCCAGCATCAACTTATTCTTGGAGATTAACTATTAAAAATATACTTGCAAAAGCTTTACAGTCCAGATTAAAAACTGAATTCTCACTGGTGATAAATATGTAGAAATTAATTTTGTATTCATTCGAGAATCTGACATTTAAATATTAAAACCAATTATAAACTGCTTCCTTGAGTTCACATACAGCGATATATTTAATAAGTAAAATATAGATTTGTGAAAAAATATCATCTTACATAAAGATTTCCTGACAAATCCAGAGGTTTAAAAAGCCACAGGCCTAAATTAACTTTAAAAACCTACCTTCTACTGACAGGTTGATTTGAAACTCTTTTTGTTCTTTTAGCAAATAAATTCACAAATAAAAAGAACATTTTCCAAGAAAAACTGACAGATATTTTTATAAATATTTCTCTTTGAGAATCGAAAGAACCTTTTGTCAGCTTCAAATAATTCAACATCTCATCAAAATTCTTACTGATGGAGAATTAGATACTTTATTTTTTTGGAACTCAAACAGCTCTTGCATAGTTAAATACCTGAAAATTTGCAAAGTAGTTGTTCAGATTCTAAAGAGGTTTGAATCAAAATATTTGAAGAGTTAGGAAAAAATAATTATTTTTAAAAATTGACATATTCACAAAACAATTTATTTTTGTTATCAAAAGTGCTGAAGTTACATCTTATTGAAACATAGGCTAAAAATTAAAATATTTTTAAAATTAAAGAATATCCATTTTTCTAACATTGTCATCTTTTGTATTAAGGCTCAGAAATAATAGCTATGCAACATGTGTAAAAAGATCAAGTAATGTAAAAAAAAATATTGTTTATAAAAGGAATAAGAATAACAACCATATAATAATACCTCAATCATTAAGTGTTAGTTGTAATGTTAAGGAAGGTATATTTATGTTAGTTGACTGTTTAGTTCAAACAGTATGTAGGAACAAAAATTAAGGATCATGGCTAGGCTTCGCGAACGAAGATTTGGGAAAAATTAAGGACAGCTTAGCATAAAAATATGTAAAATTCTTACAATTTCTTTTTTTTTTTTTGACAGATTATTGAAATACTCATATAAAATCAAAATAAAATTACTCTATCAAGTAACAGATAAACCATAAAAAAAAAATGTATTGGAGAGAATACATCGTAAAATCATAGAGTCACAGAACCATAGGATCATTTGTGTTGGAAGGGACCTTAAGGATCATCTGTTCCAGCCCCCCTGCCATGGGCAGGGACACCTTCCACTAGATCAGGTTGCTCAAAGTCCCATCCAATGTGGCCTTGAACACACGAATACATCTTGAATGCTTGAATACCTCCTGAGTAATGCTTATAAACATTTAACTGAAGTATTCTCTGGAGACAGGCACATGTGAAATGTCACTACTTCCACAGGTTAAGATGCATGATATATTTGCCTCACTCCTGCTAAGATGGTGAGTTTATGATGATAAATGGCAATATCTTTAAGGTATTTAGGTTATGTGATTGATTTTCACAATAAAACATGTTTATTTTTTATTTTTTTTTTTTTTTACTTTTAGTGGAAGTATTCACTTCTTAATATGTGATCAAAAGAATTGGAGAAAAAAATAATCTTAATTATCATAATTAGCTGATCACCAGTGGCCTACAGAATGTATTTTAGGACATTAAAATGTAGGTGTCCCAAATTCAGCTTCTTAGAACAAAATTTAAAAGTTGCCTTTTGCAGTGGATCAGTGGTTGTAGATCAATACATTCTTCATTAAATCCATTGTTGCATTGATTTGAGCTAGCAAAACTTAAACCTAAAGTATTTAAAAATCAACTAGTTAATGGCAGGATGCAATGTCAGTGCATTATTAAGGGTTGAATGCTGACTTTGATCTCACTTGAATTATTGTTTTCACTTTATCCTACCGCAACTTCTTTCTTTTGCCATCCTCAGTCCATCCTATCAGAGTAAACTGCACTTCTGTATTGCTGTGGCACCAGTGAGTCCCTAAGATGGGTGCACTCTAGACATGTTTTCTTACCCACGTTCGTCTTCCGCTCCTACAGTGAAACCCAGATGAGCAAGAGAGCGCTTTTCCCCTCATGGATCTTAGGTGTTAAAGTGGTGAAAATATCCAAGGACTTGAAAATTATTCAGATAGTAGTATTTGTTTAACTGCCATACCTCCTTCAATTTTCAGATATGACAACAAAACCTAGGATGACTGAGCTGGAGCACTAAACAGTTGGATAAGAATTTCACAAATGTTTGTTGTTTGTTATTTGGTTAGGCTAACTTTCATATAGTTCAGAATATTCTGAAAATGTTGCAAAAATACAGAAAAACAAATGTCTTATTTTCAAAATGTGCAGCAGAAAGCAATTAGTATCTGCTTAAGAGGTTAGAAAGAAATGATAAAATTTTTACTTCTCTCCCCCCCCAAAGTGATGTTTGCAAGGTAACCATGTTCTTGACCCACTTTATCAAATTCTTCCTAGATACAGAATTTCTCTGTCACAAATGAGAACAGTTTTCAGCAGTGAGAGATCAGTTTCTTACTATTTTTTGAGGTTACGCTTAGGTTGTGTAGAGCAAGAGGCTAACGGCTTGTAACATTGTTAGAAACCACTGATTGCAGACGGCAACTCTTGCGAATTGCCATTGTATCAGGATGGAATACTTTTAAGTTCTCTACGCTGTTAAAATTAAGTAGTTTTGCTGTGATTGATCAAACCAATCAAATAAAAGTGCAGTTAAAAAAAGATTTGGACTACGCATCAAAAAGTGAAAACTGAGCAAAACTAATTCATAGAAATGTGTCTGCATAAGTAGAGAGCAAAATGAGCTGCATATAATATGGGGGAAGAAAGGAGGCAGAGGAAGAGACAGAAAAAATCAGAGAAATTCTCTCTCAAACATTCCATAGATTCACAAAGATATATCGGTACCAGAAAACAATCAATAGCCAACCAATTTGTCTTTCAAGTGACTAGGAACATATCCTTTCCAATTTGTCTGGTTTTTAATGTGAAGAAAAAAGGTTCTGCTACACGCTTTAACTGTGAAAAATGTCTTTTTTGTTATTGTTGGTAGAGTACTTTTATTTGAGAAAAAAACCATGTTTTTCTGTTTCTAGCTCATAATTTCTATTTCTGACTTCAGATTTGATTTGCTAAGGAAGATTTGTGTGTGTTGGATATGACTTTGCTATAGCTTCCTCATATGTTTGATAAAAGAATTTAAGAATTACATAGATACTTACCAGCATATAAATGAAGCAGAAGAAAGAGTATATGGAATTTAAATGTGGGCATAAAAAGCCAGCCTTTGTGTGCTCATACTCCCAGTAATCACATTAGCAACAGCTTGAATTTAGAAAGTGCTTTATGTAAAAATGTATAAAGGACCACCTTTGTAATGCACTTACAAAGAATAAACAAAATGAAGGACTATAGAGAATTGTCATGGCATGCATTTGGTCAGGCTCTTCTCCCAAACAGGGATTTAATACCTCTTTTTCCTCATTCACCCAGAAGCAATAAATACAATTCAGTGTTCAATCAGACATCCTTTTACTTACATAACTGTTTTTCTTTGATTTTGTAGACTGTCACAATTAGTACTTCTGGACTGGGAAATGGATATTGGGTAGCCAGTCCTTTCTTTTGTCATCATTTATATAATCTGTGTATTTCCCCAAAGAAAGAAACTGTCCAAAGCATTTAAATACAAAGTTTTTGAAATTGAGTCTAAAGGGAGAAAAAACCCACAACCAACCAACCCCCTCCCCCTGAAAAAAAAAAACACAAAAAAACCAAGACAAAACCAAAAAACAAAACAACAAAACTGAAAACTAACCAACTACAATAATTCTTGATTTATTATTTCTGTTCCCACAGTTGAGGTACTGAGGTCCCAGGCCACAAAAGTATTTGAATATATTTGACAAGATTTTCCTCTATCAAAAACAAAACCAGAAATGAAAGCACTTATTATTTGTCTGAGACTTTCACTCAAATATTGCTCCACAGAATCCAAAATCCAAATATAATTTTTTCATTTTTACCTCCAGCAGATAAACCTTATTGATGATGACTGCCTCTGCTGAAAGCGTAATCTTTGGAGTGGCTACAGGTCAGTTTATCTCTCCTCCAACTCACTTTCTTCACATTTACCTGCCATTCCCACCCCTGTAATACATGGCCTGGGACAGGTCTGCAGATCACCCATACCACAGGGGTATGGGCTCCCTGTATATGGCAATTCTTCATCATTACAGAGAGTGTACTCTAGTCTAGGTTTTCCAGTTTACTTTTTGTGACCTTATAGCTGCTTTTAACTGTAGATAAATGTCTAAATTCGTGTTTATGCTGTAATTTACTGCTTAGTATCACAGAAGAATGTAGTTTGGAAAGAATCTCTGAAGATAACCTAGTTTCTTCATACTAGAAACTACCCTATATTTGGACAGAGACTCGTCACAGCTTGCAAACTCTTTGGTTTAGGGCAGGAACAGCTTGGAAAAGGGCAGTGGAATCTATGCCTATATGGCATAGGTAGACAAAAGGCACTGAACCTGCCACGTGCTACCTGGGCCAGGTACCAGCTGTGGACCTCAGAGTTCATCTATTTGCCAGCAGTCTTGGCAGTATCAGTGCTGTCTTACTGAAAACTGTTCTGATCTGCTGATCCAGATCTACTGCAGGAGTGGAGCAGAGTACAAAGGACAGGAGGCAACTTTACTAGCAGAGCCACAGATGTCAGGTACCTGTCTCAGGTGTGAGAACATGTTGCAAGTTTTCACCCAGAGTCAAACACATGCTATCTGTGATTTAAATTGATCTACTTCACTTTGCCATGGAACACATTGCTGGAGAAATCTTATCCATTTTATTGAATTCATATGTGAAGAAAATGAAAATCAAACCAAATGACCGTGCTTTGTTATTTAGGTACAAGTGTGCCAAACTAAAGTCCAGAGCTCAAGTACTCTCTTATATTCAAAGGCAAATAACTTCTGAAATGATTGTTTCAAACTTTAATTAGAATCCAAGACACTGGGCTGCATTCAGAGGAATGTTATCAGAAGTCAAGGAGGCGATCCTTCCCCTCCACTCAGCTCTGTTAAGGCTGAATGTGGGGAGCACTGTGTCCAGCTCTGGGCTTCCCACTGTGAGAGACACAGATGATAATACTGCAGAGAACCCAAAGAAGGGCCATTAGGAAGATGAAAGGACTGGAACATCTCTCATATGAGAAAAGGCTGAGAAAGCTGAGACTATTTAGTCTGGAGAAGAGAAGACTCAGAGTGGATTACATCAATGTATATAAATACCTCAAGGAAGGATGCAAAGAAGATGGAGCTAGGCTCTTTTCAATGGTCCCCAGAGACACAACCAGAGACAATGGTCACATAATGAAACACAGAAGACACTATCTGAGCATAAGGAAACACTTTTTTTGCAGTGAGAATGGTTGAGAACTGGCACAGGTTGCCTACCAAGGTTGTGGAATATCCCTCCTTAGAGATATTCGGGGGCCATCTGGCCATGGGCCAGGGTAACTGGATGTAGGCAGCCCTTATTCAGCACTGGGGCTGGACCAGATGACCTCCAGAGGTCCTTGCCGTCTCAATCATTCTGTGACATAAGACTAAAATCTGTGTCTTTGCTGTATGCAACAACAACCAGATATTCTTCAAAACTCAGTGTTAACTTACCAAATTGAGTGCAGGCTCTTTCATTCCATGTTTGCACTGCTTCCCATCAAGCCCATCAAGTCAGCAGGTAATATGTACATCTGATACTTTGGTCTTAACTGTTAGGTCACTGAAATTTTGTCAGATTAAAATTTTGGTTCTGGACTCTTCATCTCTTATGACACAAAAGATGAAAAACTTTTCTGAATTTGACAACCAGTCTCTCCATATATGGGAGCTCCTCTACTATGAAGACAAGCAGAGAGATTTGGGGCTATTTAATATATAGAGAAGAGAAGGCTCTGCGAAGACCTTGTAGCAACCTTCCAGTACCTGAATGGGACCTATAGGAAAGACAGGGAGGGACTTTTCATTAGGCCATTTAGTGATGGGAGAGAGGTAATGGTTTTAAACTGAAAGAAAATAGATTTAGATTAGATATTAGAAAGAAATGCTTTACTGTGAGGGTGGTGAGATAAGGAACAGGTTGCCCAGAGAAGCTGTGGATGTCCCATCCCTGGAGATGCTCAAGGCCAGGTTGAATGGGGCACTGCACAAACAGTTCTAGTGAAAGGTGTCCCTGCTCATGGCAGAGGATTTGGAACTGAAAGATGTTTAAAGTCCCTTCCAACTAAATCATTCTATAATTCTATAAGACATTGCATAGAAAAAAATTCTACGTATCATGAAATTGAGAAGATTGAGTTTTATAAGATTAAAGCAGTACTTGTAAGAAGCTTCTTTCTTCCCCAACCAAATCAAGACGTTTAATAGTTTCAGCTGCGAACAGCTATTCTACTGTTTCTTCAAAAATTTCTAAAGCCAGTCACTGGGCTGATCTATCATTCACAGTTTTGCTTTTGCATATGTTTTTTGGCTACTTTGCTGAATTTTATCTCTAAACATATTTTACCTTCTATGTTTTCACCTTTAGAATAAAACTTATATAGTCAATCAACTCTTGTCAGGCTTTTAGAGACCTTTTTTATAATTTAAAATAAATCTGCATTTAACATCTAATTTTTTTTTTTTAGCTTTCACTCTTCTATTGTGGATAAAGAAATTAAGCAATTCCTCTCTAATATATATACTTAAATTAAGTATATACAGGGATTTAGAGCTTTATTTTGCTACCTCTCAAAAATTCCAACATTGGATTAAGATCCTAAACTATTTTATATGAAATAAATCACCCAAACCCTTTTTTTTTATTGAATGAATGATATACACCCATTTTTACAATTGAAGTTGTTAGCCTTTTGATACCTTTTGTGAAATAGAATATTCTATTGGCTGAACCTTAGAGAAAATTTAACATAAATTTCTATGTATTTCAAACACAATGGAATGATTATGTTCTCACCATAAATACAAATTGCAGTGTAAAATATATGGCAACTGGGAAACTGGTTATAAAAGACATATATCAAAATGTTTCAAATTCCCTACTTTTCCCCACCACAGTACATATTAATGGAAGACTAACTCAACTGTTTAAAGAAGAGATATTTATAAAAGGAACAGTTGTGGTGAAAAAGGCCTCTAATTTTACACACCAGTGTGAACATTAGGTTGTTTCAACCAGCCTCATTAAAAAAATTCTCTGAAACTAGAAAAAAACACTAATGGAAAGATATTTAAGTTTATATTGTCAGTAGTACCAAAATAGACCAGACAAAATTAGATGCCCTGCATTAAAAAAAAATCAAGAAAATAAAGATATTTTAAGAAATGCCTATTAAAAATATATATATGCTCAACCTGTTAATGCAAAACTAATGCTAATTTCAAATCACAAACAATGATTATGCTGATTTCTTTTACTATGCTGAAACAAAATATTAATGTACACAGGGCATCATCAAATGGTAATAAATGTTAAGCCAGAGGAAACTAATTCCCTGCAGTATCTTAGAGAGGCTTAATTTTTTAACTGAATCTTTAGTGGTGAGGTTATTGTCTATATGAGTTTTTCAGAGCAATTAAAACATAATTATCAGACGTGCCCTCCATACTACCTATGACTCAAAATAAATTACAGAAAGATACTTTTATAATTTTCGTTTTGTGTTAAGCATATATATTGAACCCGGAACCATCACAGGGAAATGTGAGTGATGCTTTTTTTCCCAGTGCTGTTTTGTGAGCTGTAGAATTGAGACATTTCATTGGTTATATGTCATCTCCTTGGAACACCTTTGATGTGAAGGTATTTCAGCTTGATTTAGCTTTTAAATCCAGGATGAAAGCCTAGTTTCTTGATGCAGCTGTAACTGTTCATTGAATTGCTGGCAGAGATGTTACTTCCACGTGTATTTCTTTGGTTTGGTTAGTTTTATTACGCTATGATGCTTTGCCTAAGAGGAGTAGTAAAAAGCCTGATGGTATACAACATTGTCTGGGTCAAAGTACAGCAAAAGCACACAGAACATTCTGCAATTTCTTTGAACACACAGTCCTAGAAATACACATAAAAACTACATGAGCATCAGACCAAACATTACATACAGATTAAAAAAAAAAAATCTTTCTGCTTTTATTCCTTTCCTAATTAGTTTCAGTCCCAAGGCAACCAATTAATTACATCCTTTGAAAATGAACTTTTCCCCTTCTAAATTCATTCAAGCCTTTCCTTTCCCCAGTCTCCAGGCTCTGCATTTTCCATTTCAAAATTTAAATCACTTGTAAATACTACAAATAAAAATGTCCTTATATTTTTAATGTTCTACTCTTAATTTTGAAAGTTTTAAAACAAACAAAAAAAGAATCATTTTTCTTTCAAAGTGCTCTTTCTGTCTAGAGAAATAAGTGTAGATATCTCTCTTATGAAAAAGCAAATTACAGAGAAGTTTGAAGTTGAAAGCAAAGAAAAAGTTTTTTTCTAGGGAATTTTCATGTGTGTGTTTCAGCTTAATAAATAATAGTGAACAAAATATAGCAGGCTTTGATAGAAGTTAATTTCTAGTCAGTTAATAATATTTCACTTTTTTTCATACCTCAGACACTTATACAAACAGAAAAATAGGGAACTGAAGTCCTGTAATGTATATGTCTTCAGGCAATCTCCAATTTCATTATTTGTTATTTCTGTTTCTGAAGCATCACTATGTAGAGGCCTGGAGTGGCACAATAGCAGTCAGCTTCAACAATCACACACACACTGCTTTGTGCGGAACCCTCATAAGAACAAGGATACAAATAACTGTAAGACTGGCTGTAAGCAAAGACTGCAGCAACTAAATTGCTATACAACCCAGCATTGGAAAAATATTGGAAATATTGGAATACAGTTTGTGGCTTGACAAAATGCTGAAATGTTTTTTATGAATAAGAAAAAAAATTGCAAAGCGTGAAGACTTCAACATTACATAATCATAGCATCATACCTCGGTTTGGGTTGGAAGAGACCTTAAAGGTCATCCAGTTCATAGCTAATGATGCTATACTCTGTGCTACATAATACTAATATACAGGAAGCTTTTTTTTCATATTTATGAGTCAAAAGAGTACATTTTGTTAAAAGAAAAAAGAAAAAAAAGAACAATTAGGCAATGGAATGTCTTGTATGCTTACTAATGGATGAATTTAGGTTGTAGTAATGAAATCAGGAGATAAATAGTCTAGACCTTTGTAGTTTAGACATGGAAAATCCCACAAGTCTTTGTATTTGATTTCCAGCACTTTTTAGTTTGTCTGCAGGAGCAGAACCATGAAATATCAGTTGTCCAATCTCTAACTAGTTCTGAAACCGAGAAGGAAAGAATTATTTCAGTTCTGCTTGCTTTCTTTCCTTTTTTTTTCTTTTATATAAATAAATCAAATCTAATTGAGAACTCAGTATAAGTCCTACCTTGCTAAACATTTGATACCACATTAATACTGCATCTTCTTTTTTCCTATTATCTTACAAATAGTTTTCATGCAGTTATTAAGCTCTGTCACAACAAACAATACGGACAACTCTCCTTGCCAACAGCTTCATCAGAAAAGTAACTTTATTTTTCTATCTCATAGATATATTCTTCACAGACTGGGTATTACGGTTAAGATTCATTATTTATTCATGCTGACTGTGTGAAAATTACCCAAGATTTATAAGTTGCCCTCAGGTAAAGATATTCAAATCGGAATCAAAAGAGTTTTCAAATATTGAATAGCACATTTTTTTCATCACTTCTATCTGAAATTGAATTGAAATTGACTGAACACCGAGAGTATTGAGATTTTAGACCAAGTGCCTGGTCCTGCACTTTGGCCATAACAACCCCCTGCAGCACTACAGGGTGGGCACAGAGTGGCTGGAGAGCAGCCAGGCAGAAAGGGACCTGGGAGTTTGGATTGACAGGACGCTGAACATGAGCCAGCAGTGTGCCCAGGTGGCCAAGAAAGCCAATGGTATCCTGGCCTGGATCAGGAACAGTATGGTCAACAGGACCAGGGAAGTGTTTCTTCCCCTGTACTTGGCACTGGTGAGGCCACACCTGGAGTGCCCTCAGTTTAGGAAGAACACTGAAGTGCTGCAGAGTGCCCAAAGAAAGGACAACAAGGATGGTGAAAGGTCTGGAGCACAAGTCCTATGAGGAGAGGCTGAAAGAGCTGGGGTTGTTTAGCCTGGAGAAGAGGAGGCTCAGGGGAGACCTCATCACTCTACAACCACCTGAAAGGAGGTTGTAGCCAGGGAGGTATTGGCCTCTTCTCCCAAAAACCATCAATAGGACGAGAGGACATAGTCTTAAGCTGTGCCAGGGAAGGTTTAGGTTGGACATGAGGAAGAAGTTCTTCTCAGAAGGGTGATTGGATATTAGAATGGGCTACCCAGGGAGGTGGTGAAGTCACTGTCCCTGGAGGCATTTAAGAAAAGACTGGATGTAGCACTCAGTGCCAAGGTGGTGTTAGGTCATAGGTTCGACTTGATGATCTCAGAGGTCTTTTCCAACCTAGCTGATTCTGTGATAGGTTGTTTTAAAAGTCCTCTTTAAAAAAAAATAGTTAAACTATTTTGAACTCTTTTTATTCTAATTCTGCAGGGAGATTTGCAAAACATTTAGATAATTAACCTATGGCAACACTGTGTGAAATTCCTTATAGTTTTACTTAAAACTACCAAATAAAGACAAAAAAGGCAAATAAATGTGATTCTCCACTGATTTTAACTCAAACTTCACTGATGCATTAAGAGTACTCTATTATATTTAAACAGAATGGACCAAAACATACATTAATAGGAAAAAAAAATCCTGTTTTGTTTTCCTTAATTTAATATCAGTATACAATATGCAATGTAATTAATATATTACTTTAGTAGCTCTCTGTGTTTTAATTTTTTGTTCTGGAATAGATGCTTTTACTAAGTATGGGCTCCTTCTGGCATGTCAGTGAGGATTTTGGTGTAGCAAAGTACTTGAATTTGTCTGTATAGACACATGAATGATTAATCCCATTGAGTAGGGAATTGTAGGAGTTAGTAACATGTAGTGTGAAAAAACCCATACAATTTATATTAAGGTGTGTTACCAGAGTCTTATTGCATTTAAATGCAGCCGAATGTATGAAAGATATGAACTCCTGTGAAAATCTTAGGGAATAAAGGATTTAACTACCACTAGATACAGGTAAAACTCTAAGGACTGATAACATTATTCAACAAGTTTAATTTGATGCATTGTGATCTGTTTTAAGACAGAGAAACCCTCTTCTAGTGTCTATGTGGAATCTCTGTTTTATAGACCACCTTCCCTTTGCCAGGTCTCAGATTTCCAGTTAATTTAATTTTCTTCTCGTCTGAACATCTTTCCATACTTCTGATTAATTTTTTGAGGACAAGAACAAGAGCTATAAGATTTAAAAGAAAGATGGCTGGTGGATTTATGCAGTGTCATAATGAGGTTTTCTATTTTGCTCTCTATGTGTTTCCCAATGATTCCTAATTGATTCAAAAAATAGAAAGTATAGAACATGAAATTGTAGGTGTATCTGATCTGAACACAAGAAAGATCCCTAAATGTAATTTTCCACATAATAGTAATAAATTTTAGCTAAAATGACAATATAAGAGGACATTGCTAATATAAAAAAAATATTATATTTTGTCTGTTTTTTATTTTGTTCAGTTAGGTCTAAATAAGGTGATATAAACAAAAGTACTTATGACTCAAGCAGTGTAATAAAATAAGACCTTTTTAACTGTGAGACAAAATCTCTTCTTAGTTTTAGTCATAATTGTAGGCAGCAAAAATCTAGTCCATTTTCTTTTCACTGAAGTATGAAGATATATATAATCTGGACATTAAATAAATTTATGGCAGTTCTGTGTTCAAACAAAGGAAAGATTATGCAAGAAAAGAAGTTGTACATTAAATCTACTTTTTGGTTCCTAACTGAGATGTGGGAAACTTCTATAACAACACCTACACTCCAACTCTAGTTGATATACAGAGATGTGAACTTAAGAAGGTGTTCTATTGATTTCAGATTTGAAACTACACTCTGAATTAGAAAAGCAAGGGTTCTTCATGAAATAACAATCTCAATTTCTCCATGTAAGATTCTTTTTGGTGTTTAGATTGTTCTTAAGATAAGAAAGTCAGTTTGCCTGAGAAGAGATTTGTGTCATCTCAGTAACCAGTATACCTTAAAATTGCACAATGAAAGAATGTTCTGCAAAGACTTTTACTGGAAGGAAGAAGAGCAGGTAGAGAGGAGGAAAGAGAGTGAAGGAAGTTGATCATATTGCTGTAACCAGCATTTGTGAAATCAGGGCTGTTGGGTTTTTCTTCTCCTCACCCCCCTTATAATTATATATACACAAGAATTGACAAGAGAAGCTTTCAGACCCAGGATTAAAGGTGGATGTAAATAACTGATTTAGTTTGAGATCAGAAACTGCTGCTTTTCAGTATTTACACACAGCTTTCTACTCTTTAACCTGTTAAAAAAAAGCAGATGCAATTGGTCTGAAAACACAGTTTAAAATACCTTCCAGATTGCCAACAGGATCTAACTGTCAGTTTGCAGATGCACTGATTGCATACACAGAAGAGCGTTACATTCTGCCAAATAATCCCAAACCTATAAAGCTGATTTTTTAATGTAAAAAAATAATATTTTTCCCCTTGAGATAGTGTCATCAAATACCATCTGTGCTGGCTGTAATTTTAGTCATAAATCCTTGTTGTGTTTATCAGATATTTGTTTTTCAAAATAGCTAATTTTCATCTCAGATTCAGACACACAGTAATTCTTTGCTTCTTTCTTGCTGAAAAGTCTGATATAATAGTTTCTTATTGAAAGGATTTGGCATTTACCCAAAGCAAACTAGGCTCATCTCCTTGCATGGGATTAGTTTCCTTAATAGGGCTAGAACTTAGAATCATTAAATACAGCAATAAAAAAAATTCCCTTCATAAAACAGAAACTATTAAAAAGCCTGTGGGAGGTAACATGACAATGTTCACAATGAAATTAATATTAGAACCAATAAAACTCTAAGGACAAAATCAACATGCAACTAGAAAAAAATTAAGTGATTGATATATAAGAATGGAAGGGACATGGTAACATTACTAAGTTTGAGCACTATTTTTTTTGTCACTGTCTGTTGAAGATGCTTTATCATATTAGTAGAGTCTGGATGACAGAAAACATATATAGATTGACTGTCATTTAGAACATTGATCATGTATGACAAATTCCCTACATAATTTTTTTGTAAATGAGCTACTTAGAGAACCCTCAGAAAAAAATGGTACATCACAAAGATAAACAGTAAAAAACATTTTTCGCCAAATATTTTAAAGGATAATAAAACATAATAGACATATTTGTCTATTCTATTTCGGACAAAAAAAACCCATGTTTTTGAAGACCAGAGTTCGGAAACTCATGAGAAAAATCTAGAATTCACACTAGTTTTATTACTTTTAGAATGTTACTAATATTTTGCACTGAAGTATGTTTTACTTACTACCAAAGATGGAACACTTTCAATAGAATGAATGGAGAAATGCCCTAAGGTAGTATTCTCAAGCATACCAGTTTAATCTTTTATCTCACATTCAATTAATGTTTGTGAATTTAGTCAGGCATTCTCATTTTTGTTAAGCCAAACCAAGTTTTCTACACATTTCTTCTTATTGAAGTGACACTGTGGTGAGTTAGCATACGCAGTACCATGTACTGCACTGAATAAAGCCACTGGTCTGGTCAGGAATTATTTGCCTTCATAAATCCATACATGTCCTTTGTCACAAGGTTCCCTGCAGTATTCAGGAGCAGGCCAACATCTTCCTTCAGCTACTGGTTCACCTGTAGAAGCCCTTCTTGTTAACCTTCACTCCATGTTAACCTTCAGGCCATTGAAAGATTCAGTTCCAGGTGGGCTTTAATTCACCTAGGCTTTAATTCACTGCATGCTTGGACAGAGCCTACATTCCTCTGGAGCACTTGTTCTTAGTCTACCTCCTGTAAATTAATTTTCATATTGAAGTTTTTCTTTGGAGCTCTTTGTTCAGCCATGCTGGCTTTCTGCCACCTTTCCTTGATTTCCTGCTCATTAGGATAAAACATGTTTGGAGTAGGTGATCCTTCAAAATGAACCAGCTTTCCAGGATCATCTCCCATGGGATTATTAGAAGTAGAGTCCCAAATGGGTCAAATTATCATCTCAAATCCAAGGCTGAGATCCTTCTATTTGCTAATTTTACCCCTTAACTCTACTATCTCACAGCCACTGCAGCTAAGACTGCTCCCAGATTTCACATGTAAGGCCAGTTCTCCCTTGGTTTTAAGTATCAGGTCCAACAAAACCTTTTTTATTTTTTGCTCCTTGGTCACTCATATCAGGAAATTATCAGCAGCACTCCTGGAGCATAAAATTACTTCAACCTTATCTCTGAACAGATTTTGTCTTGTAGTTGATTTTGAACACTAAATAAATTTCATTTGGCTTCAGAACTCATAACTGGATTCTCAGAGACAGAATTCAGTTTAAAACAAGGACAGCAACTGACATGTCTACCTGTACTTTAAGTATCTAATTTAGGAATAAGTGTATTGCTATGTGTGTATAATTTAATGTACGCAGTATGTTTCCATGGGTTATGACAATATGTTTTACATTTGGAATATATGAAGACTTCCATATGTAAGTGTCTACATTTAGCCATGCTAATCTCAAACTCCTGTCAGACAAGATATGAACTCCCACTATGCCTTTTCCCTCAGCTGACATAACACGATATTAGTTTGTATTTTAGACCTTCTGTTGAATACAGCTGGGGAAAAAAAAATCCACGAGAAAACAAAAAATTAATCGGATAAAGACGAATGAAAGAAGCAGATACATACAAACGTATTAGAGGACAGAATGGTCCAAAAACCTTTACATTAGAAAACCAGGTTAATGATTTTATGAGATGAGTTTATTCACTAAGTAAAAAGTGGGTGCTAAAATCAGATGGAAAAGAATAAAGATAATTTTGATTAAGCAATTAAAACAAAATACAAAGTGACACAAAAAAAAAAGATACAGAAAAGCTAAACAACTTTTCTTTTTTGCGTAAATCACGCACAAAAAAGTGTGACAGCACTTTCCTAGATGAAGAGAAAAAAAGGAAAGAGTGATGACCATAAGAATCATGAAAAGTCATCTACAAAAACTCTTTGGGGTAACCTGATTGTGAACTTCCAGTACCTAAAGGGAGTCTACAAGAAAGCTGAAGAGAAACTTTTTACAAGTGCAAATAAGGAGTCTGGATTTATGTGAGAATACTGGAAGATCAGAACTGTGCACAAGTTTGGCAAAGTGCAGAACAAGCAGTGAACAACATTGCACTGAAAATCAAGAACTGTGAAAGAAAATAATAAATTATTCATTACCAACATCACAAAAAGTTATTATTTTTTTTCATCATTACTGTACATGATTTGAACTTCTTGAAAGCTAGGCTCCAAATTAGGCAGCTGTTCATAACATGTGGAGAGAACAAGTGGTTCCAATGGGGATCTCATGAAAGCTCTCGGTGCTCCTTTCTGAAGTGATGAACACTTCATTGTAGAGGAAAAAGCATTACCTCCTTGCATGAACAGCAAGTAGGCAGGTATATATTACCAATTCCACTGTCCTCTCAAATGGAAAAGTCTTGAAAAGACATGAAGGAAAGTCCTTATTACATTAAAGGATAGGTGCTGATGGTGAGTTTATGTATATTTGTTGCATCTATATGCAGACAGTGCTTCAGATGCTTAAAACAAACAGGAAAAAAAAGTTATAACCTGGATGTTTTACAATGTGAGTTCAGTTTTCTTTACATGAGAGGCTGAGGAGAACAGAAAAATCGAGACAAATTATATTGCCTATTATTTCCTTCTCCACCATATTCTTTTGTTCTCTGTGTCTTTATGCTGCATTATCTTTATTTTGAACCCTTTGTGTGCATTTCTTATGATAAGTCCTCTGTCATTTTGTTCTACTATTAGTCAATTTAACTGTCAATCTGTAAAGTCATCTTTCAGATTAAAGCTGTATTTTAACCTTCATTTCAGATTTATTGGAACTGAAACATTTTAGTATGAATTATGCCTAAATAATATATATAGATATGCTGTCACTTTCAGAATCCAGTGGAAGACAGTTATTGAGAGATAATTGTTGCTATTTATGGGAGATGGGTTCTCATTAAAAATAAAGGTTAAAGGAAGAAGTTAGTTCCTTCCTGGGAAAGAAATTTACATTTCTTTGTAAAGTGACAGCTTTCAATGATAATAAAATATAAATTCAAATTTGTTATATAATAGACCTTCTTCCTTATTAAACTTTTTTTTTTTATGCAATAAAACAAATTTCTTAAAGTTTATTCCTGTTCATGCTTGGCTTGCTTCCTAAAGAAAATATTTCTGGAATCTTAGAAGAAAATCTCTTCAGCCATTTCATAATTATAAGATTATGAAATATATATTACCATATAAATGCTAAATTCTGACTATCAGTTTCTTGATAAAATAGATAATTGAAAATCCGTTGAACTTTGCAACTTCCAACTAGGATATGTAAATGCTCCAAGGGTAAAAGTAAAATAATCAAAAGACCACACAAATCTGTGAAAAAGGTAAAGAGGGGATCTCTCCCAGTAAATATGTCCTACTTTTTTTTTTCTCCAGCTCAGGTAAAAATTGTGATGCTTAGATAGTTTTATAAGGGAAAGGATTAAAGTATACGTTTCAATGAGTCCAGATGATAATGCATTATACTGTGACAGTACCACTGCTGAAGGAAGTTTCTGCTCCTCAGTGACAGAGCAAATCCATATCCATAATGACAGGTATATATTAGAAAAAGAAAAACATTTTTCTAGGTAAAGTTTATTCCCACTAAAGTTGCTAACTTTAAATTGGAATATTTTTCAAAGTAATAACACATTAAGTCTTGATTGGAGATATGCAGAACTTTTATGACAAATATCTTGCAAATGATAAAAGAAAGATTTCCAGTCTAATGGATTTTCTGTTTTAAACATAATTTTCAGCTGATGTTATTTTTTAAATATTTTTTTGGATGATAATTTCAAATTGTGTGTTCTGAATCAAACTGAGGGTCAACTTTGCAGTGACACTAGTTGTGAGGATAATCTTCATGCAGTTACAAATATCAATTTCTATATTGACAATTCTTGGTACATGAGATATAGAAGCCATGAAAAGAATCACAATGTGGAAGGAAATAACCATTGATAAAAAGGTCCTGTAGAAAAATGCATGCTTTTGCTGAAGTACTTGTTTTGAAAATGCTAGGAGAACTACAAATATAAGCACTGCATTAAAAGAGTCTTGAAGAAAGTTTATGATTAAGCTTTTGTCTTTCCCATTGTTTTTCATTATGTGACACTAACATATTTTACTTTTCCGTAGCTGTTTAACTCTAGGTGAAACATTCTGTTTGGATGTTTCTAGACTGTTTTATTTACTTTTTCAAAAACTAGAAAAAAATAAAACAGCTAAAAAAATTCCATGAAAAGTAGCTTACAAATTGGTGACAGCAGGTTGCTTAACATAATGCAGCAAAAGTAACTGAGATAAGAAAAAAATAAAACTCTCCCAGCTATAGCAAAGTCAGACCTCCCTGCATGAGATCTACCTGGAGAGCAAATCTTCTAAACCTAGCAATTCTTTCTCTTCTATCTCTCTGAATGCATGTGTTGCCTTCAAAACAATTTTACCCAAGAGAGATAAAATTGCTGTTTTAATTACAACTCACAAAAGAGAAAGCAACAGATGTATAAACATATTTTAAGTATTTATTAAATATCTGCTGAATTGTTATAGTCCTGTTGGTTCATTAGTGAAATCTCCATGGATTAACCACTGATTCCCAACACCTTCATCTACAAAGGCGAAGGAAAGATTTGCAGTTTCACCTTATGTACACTCATTATAATTTCTTTTATACATTACTAATTATAAACCTTTATATTTCTTTCTGTCTTCTTCTTGGTAAGGGCTCACAGAATTGCTGACTGTATTAAAAACCAAAAGCATCCGTAAAAGAATCCACTGAATAAATATACCTAACTATTAGGTTCTTTTTCAAATTGATCAAGGTTAAGAAGCTTCAACTACCAAATAAAGGAAAAAAAAAAGAAAAAAGACAAGGAGGGGGGAAAGCAGAAAAAAAGCACCTCAGTTCTTGGAAAATTAAAATACTTTGGTGATTTTTCTTATGATGTCAAGGTTAATTTTGACCCCACACCATAGAGGTTTAGAATTTCCTGGAAGGATTTTCTTTTTTTATATTATATCTCTGAATATAATTCAAGACTGACAAACAGTTAGAGATGATGATTTCTTAATATGCATAAATCAGGAATAACTGCTGTGTACTTTGCCTAATAATACATAAACTTTTCAGAGGTCACATTGCAAGTTCCACTGTCTGGACTTATAAGAGTTTGCCTTAAAAGTGTATGACCCTCAGAAGGGGAAGATGGAGTTTTTCCCATTACTTTTTCCCATCGTTCCACAGAATAGACAAAGGTAATAAAAGAATTTAATCCATATTATAATAATCTCTCTCTGTGCTTGATATCAAGAGAATTTAGTGGCTTTATCCCTTAGCTTTCATCCAAATATTGCAACTAGCCACTATGCTTCCTATTTTCCTCTACTGTTCAAGGATTCCATTCCATAGGTCAGTACTTGAACCATCAGTGCAGAGACAAGTCTATCCTGAAGAAAATGCTAAGCAGGAATGACTGAGATAGATTGAGACAAGGAAGGATATTCCTTGTTAAGCAACAACTACACAAAGATTCTTTTGCATATGTATTTTTCATTTATGATATAAAATAACTTTCATATCAAGTAAACATGTTGCACATGACTCAATTTTCTAAATATGAATTAAATTTAATTTAGGTGCTGCAAAAGTATTCTTTCTGATCTTCACTTGCTACTGAAGAGGACTGAAAGTAGCTCTCGGTCATCTCAGCTCTATGCAGATGCCTATCACACACAAGGGCATTTCAAATGGTACTGGTTAGCTTTAGATGGGTAAAAGGAACAAGTCTCAAGGGTGGGATCACTTTTGAGATTAGAACTGGTACACTTAAGGTTTTATGTATAGATATTAACATATATTCAGGAGCCTAAACTTCACTGGAGATCTAATCCATACAGGTGATGTAGACAAAAGGGAAATGTACATGCCTTTTCTAATTAAGGGTGAGTGGACACATCCTCTGGACTACAATGACTAAGCCAAGCAACTTCTAATTATTTATTTTTATTTTTATCTTTTGTTGTGGGTTTAGGCACTTTGCTTATAAGTAGATGCACAGATAGTTATGTTTTTTTTAAAGAGAACTAACATAGCAGAGGTGACATTTCTAAAGCCTATGGGAAAAATATCCAGGTAGTTACACTTCTGGAATACGCAGGAATTGTCAGAAGACTATATGTAGAGGAACTTGCAATGGACAAATACAGCGTTTTTTTGAATCCATGATTTTCAGAACAAAATGGAGCTATGAATTACAATTCCCAGGCTCACCAACTAAGCTATTTTGCTGATCTCCTTCAAGAATTGAGATATCTAGGTTGCAGTACTTTTTTGTGAAAAGTATTCTTTCAATGGCAACTGGATATTTCTGTCCTTCATTGGTTACCTGTGTTTCTTCTTGAAGACTTTCCTGAGGGGATCATGAAACTTCCAATAGTGGATTAAAAGTGGATAACTGAGGTTGTTATACCTCCCACCTATTAGTGTGCTTACACTGAGTGCACAATGGGCTGAAAACTGCTGCAGGTTTTGAACTGATTCAGATTAGTTTTATGTTAGATGTAGTAACAATCGAAGTAAAAAATAGTGTAGGTGTTGTGGTTTAACCCCAGCCAGCAATCAAGCACCACACAGCTGCTTTCTCACCCCCCCACCAATGGGACTTGGGAAACGGAAGAGTAAAAGCTAGAAAACTCATGGGTTGAGATAAAGATAGTTTAACAGGAAAAGAAAAAGCCATGAACACAAGCAAAGCAAAATCAGTAATTCATTCACTGCTTCTTGTGGGCAGGCAGGTGTTTAGCCATCCCCAGGAGAGCAGGGCCCCATCGTGTGTAATGGTTACTTGGGAAGACAAACGCCATCACTCCAAACAACCTTCCCTTCCTCCTTCTTTGTCTCACTTCTCACCTGTCCTGACTCTGTCTCCTCTCATCTGTCCATGCACCCCCAGCATCCTTACCAGTGTGGCAGTAGGAACAGCAGAAAAGGCCTTGGATCTGTGTGAGCTCTGCTCAGCAACAACAAAAACATCTCTATGTTATCAATCCTGTGTTCAGCACAGATTCAAAACATAGTCTCATACTGGCCATGGTGAAGAAAATTAACTCTCCCCCAGCTAAAATCATCTTAGTTAGATCTCAGAGTATCAGACTTTATTCAATATCATGTCTACCATATCTTTTTTTGCTCTTTGTCTTCTTCCAAAGTCCATGAGTTCCACTGGGTATCTATTCCAACAGATTTCATTATCTTACCAAATGCTTCTAGTCAGAGCTCTATTAAATAAATTTTCATTTCTGCCCACAAGAATTACTTTCTTTTTTCAAAGAAACTTGGGAGACATAATACCAAGTAAATAAACCACACATTCAAGTAGTTTTGTTCTATATATTTCTGGACAAATGTAATTGTAAAAAAATCAGATCTCACCCAGTTTTGCTTCATGATTAAGCTTTAATACCATGATCGATTTTTATTTGCATAAAGGGCACTGTAAGAATTGGTAGACAATTCTAGGACTAAAATTCAGGATTAGTCTCCCTGAGTTAAAAAAAAAGGGGGGCAGGGGAAGTATTTATTCATTAAAATAACAACAATAAACTACACCATGAAGCAATATAAAATGTTAAAAATTCAAAGTATTTTGCATTACTGAATTTGATGAAATTGTTACTTTCAAAGATCCACTATTTCTTTTCAAAAAATGTGGTTCATAAGAAAGCACCTCTGTCAAAGTTTGAGGAATAGCAGCATGTACTTTGCTTACGAGAGGTTAAAAATATTTTATTTGCTAGTTCCAGTTGTGTGCAGAATGATAAAGAAGGAAAGTAAAAATTTGGGTTGTTGAAGTGAACAAATATAGGAGACTGTAAAAAAGTAATTTACAATCATCACATTAAATAACAATATAGCATAAACAGCACAGAGAAGAATCTGAGTCAGTCTTCATTGAATTTTAGGTCAAGGCTTCACTGACCAGAACTCAACCACCACAAAAAGAAAGGGTGAGTGGATTCTGAATCATAAAAAAATAAAACTTGTGTTGAATGAGCAGAAATTATTAATTGCACAGAGAAGATAACTAAGACCTCCAAAAACTGACATGAGTCTACGTAGGTAGCTAATGAAAGATACAGGGAGGGACTTCAGAATGGTTACACTTTTGTCTTCTCTCCATATTAGACATTATACTAGAGATATCGCAAGACCAATTGTTCCGTGCTGTCACACAGTGACATTGCACCCATAGAGGAGTTCGGGGCATTTCAGACTACCTTGTAAAGGAATCCTCTTAAAGAGGCACAAAAAAGTAGGACTAACATATTTAATCCAGATTTAAAAGTGTTTATATTGATTTTTTCTATCTAGTGAAATTCTGGAATTTCTCTTGTCCTTGGATAGAGAGTAGATTGCAGACAATTTTATCAGAAACCTACTGACAGAAACATTTCCTTCTAGCTTCTGGTTAAAAGACTTATAATTTTAAACAAGATTTTAGTCATCAGTTTCTACAAGCAAGGATAGTATATGACAGTCTGCCTGGATTAGGTTAAAATGTTTTAGTTTTCATACTACATAGTTCTGTGAAGTGGGGAAAATTGTTTAAGACAACAAATGTAACAACAGAAACTATTAGGTTTTTTTAGTATATCAACTGTTTTTGAACTTCAGACATAATTTTATATAAAATTTATATTTTTAAAAAGCAAAACAAAATTTGAAGTTAAATAGTTACAGTAGTTTAACATTATAACTTGTGGGCAGCTAAGCCCCACACAACCACTTGGTCACCTTCTCCCAGCGAGATGGAGGAGAGGATCAGAAGGGTAAAAGCTAGAAAACTCATGTGTTGAGACAAAGACAGTTTAATGGGAAAGCAAATGCTATGCAGAGAAGAAAAGTAAAACAAGGAATTCATTCGCCACTTCTTATATGCAGACAGGTGTTCAATCATCCCGAGGAAAGCGGGGCTCCATCACATGCAATAGTTACTTGGGAAGACTAATGCCATCACTCTTCCCTCTTCTTCCCCCACCTTCATATGCTGAGCATGACACCATGTGGTCTGGAATATCTTTTTAGTCAGCTGTCTTCAGTTGTCCCAGATGTGTCCCCTCCCAACATCTTGTACATTCTCAGTCTACTCGCTGGTGGGGTGAGCAGCAGAAATGGCCTTGACTGTGTAAATGCTGCTCAACAGTATTGAAACCATCTCCATGATACCAACACCATTTCCAGCACAAATCCAAAACATAACTCCTACTAGCTGCTCCAGTGTGGGGTCCTCAACAGGCTGCAGGGGAATCTCTGCTCCAGTGCCTGGGGCACTTCCTCTCCCTTCTTCACAGACCTTGGTGTTTGCAAGACTGTTTCTCTCACACGTTCTCACTCCTCTCTTTGGCTTTTGCTTTGCAGCAATTTGTTTTCATCTTTATCAACAGGCCATCCCAGAGGTACTACCACTGTCGCTGATGGGTTTAGCTTTGTCTGGGGGGTCCGCCTTGGAGCCAGACCGCATTGGTTCTATTGAACACAGGGGAAACTTCTGGTGTCTTTTCATGGAATTCACTCCTGTAGCTGAACTGCTGCCAAAATCTTCTATTGCAAACACAATACAGAGACTTATATTGAATCACACTCCTTTGATGTCAGGAAAAACTGTACTAGAATGAAATTTCCTAATCATACCTGAAGACCATATTTGTACATTGATGTCTATGGCACAAACTATGATTAGTTTGTGAGTCAAAATTAGAATTTTAGGGTATTTCCATATAGCTATTATGATCTAAAGCAGTGTAAAATCAATTTCAAACATTAAGACTAAAAGGAATAAATATTTCCTTTATCCAATGCAAGGCTAAGACTTGATCACAATCAAGACACACAGAAGGCAAGATTTCTGGTAAAAAGCAGCTCTTTAATTGTCGCCTAGAAGACTTAACAGTTTTCAGTGTTTATAGAGTAAAGGAAGTTCCTTCAGATGATGAAACAAAACATACAATTTTGGCAGTATAGGTGAATGATCAGTAGGGCAATATGCCTTCTGATTTAATAGCTTCTTCAGTTACTCAAAAATTACCAAGCCCTTGCTGTTTTTTCCTAAATCAAATACTCTCTGTCCACCAGAAGTTACAATTTCATAAAGAAATCACTTTGCAATTCACAGCCTTTCCCACTGAGGAGGACATGCTGCCAAAGCACTGCTGCATTCCAGTCATCTCTGTCTAGTAAAACATTTCATCGTGCTCCATTACTGAGCAGCATAACTCAGAGCAGCCATGTGGGTGCCCTGGTAGACACTGCAGGATACACTGGCCCCCAGCTGTTATGACTAGTGAAATGCTCAGCTAAGCTATGTATCAGTGACTAAGTAATTAAAAATAGCCAACTTCCTTGGGCTTAATAAATTAAATTAATCTGGGAAGATGCAGAAAAGTTAAGAGTTTCAAATACATTTTTATCGCAGGACTCACTTTTACTGTCCATCACACAGGATGATACATCACTGCTTCATCAATATTCAGCAAAACTGGCAAAGGACTCAGTCATTTTATCACCAGAAGTACTGATTCATTTTCTGCAGAGTGGCAATCCGAGTTGTATTGTTTACTGCAGGAATTGCTTTGGGAAACAATTTTAATAATGGTATGATGTGTTGCTAGGGGACGAACATAACCAGATAGGCAGAAAAAATTTATACTCAACAATCCAAAACAATTGTGGCTAATGAATTGTAAATGTAAGCAAAAATGGGCCTGATCCTGATCCTCTGCTGCTTGGTAATTGTATGTGGCAGTGCAAGCACAAAAGTCCTTCCCAGCTTGACGTGTTTTAGATTTCCAGAGGTTAGAAACTACACAAAACAGCAGAGGGAATATTGCCCTCTAACATGGAGAGCAGGAGAATACACACTAATCTGAATTAATGGCTATCACATTTCTACAAGAGAATGTTTAAGGACAAAAAATCTGATGGTTGTACACGATTCTTGGATGACATCCCAAAGAACAGTTGGGAAAAAACAGCAAAAATATTCTAAAACAAATACTATATAATTTTTTTCAAACAGATGATCTATAAGAAATTTGCAGGGTAATCTTGCAAAGATCTCAGATGAAAATTTGGATATAAACCAATCTTTCAAATAAGTCAAATCCACCACAGAGAAGCCAAATGACTTTTTTGCATCGGTGTTCACTGTGGAAAAATCAAGGAGGTTCTTCCACTGGAACTCTTTTTTATTGGAGACTCAGCAGTTGTGGCTGAAATTGGCTGTAAAAGGGGTTATGAAGCAGACTGACAAAATAAGCAGTAACAAATTGGTACGACTACATGGCATTCACTCAAGTGTTCTAAGATAACTCAAGGATGAAATAGCTAAATTACTAATGGTAGTGTGTAACTTCTGTCTTCAAAATTGCTGTTGTATCTTAGGCCTGGGAAATGATAAATGCGATGCCAGAGGAGTTCCACAAAATTTCTCTCTGTGATGAGTTGACTGTGGCTGGCTGCCTGGTGACCAACAAGTCTCTCTGTCACTTCTCAAGAGAACAGGAGGAGAAAAATACAAGTAAACGCTTGTGGGTTGAGATAAGGACAGGGAAACCACTCAGCAATTACCTCTATGAGCAAAACAGACTCGACTTGGTGAAATTAATTTAATTTATTGCCAATTAAGCAGTCTAGGATGAAAAAAAAATAAGAACAAATCTTAAAACACCTTCCCTTCTTCCCAAGCCCTACTTTACTTCTCTAACTCATCCTGCTGACCAGTGCAGGGGAATGGGGAGTAGGGACTGTGGTCTGTTATCACACTTCATCACAGCTCCTTCTTCCTGTTCACACTCTTCCTCTGCCTGAACATGGGGTTCCTCCCATGAGAGAGTCCCCCATGAATTTCTCCATCATGGGTCCTTCCCATGGGCTGCAGTTCTTCAAGAACTGGGGGACTTCAACTTGCTAGATGTTAATTGGGAACACCATGCAGCTGGCAGAAACAGGTCCAGAAGTCTCCTAAAACACCTGGATGCTAACTTCATGGTACAGGTACTAAAGGAGTTGACTAGAAAAGATGTCAGCCTTGACTTTTTTTTGCTTGTTAACAGAGAAGGTGTAGGGAAAGAAGGTTAAACACAGAAGATTTGTTTGAGGAGGGAAAAAGATTTTCCCTCAAGGAGGTTTTCGGTACTGGGAAAACTAGACATAGAAAAAACCCTTCATGGAAGAAATGCTTTCACATGAACCTGGTTTTGCCTGTTTTGAGAAGTTAACTGCCCTCTTGCAAGCAGAGATAAAAGTTCTCACACTTGTTGGAGGCCCCTCAGGGATAGAAAGAAACCATAAAATCACAGAGGAGATTATTACTTTGAAGTTCTGGACACGTGAAAGATGTTGTTACAAAAGCACCAGAACTGGTCTGCTGGGGCTATTCTTTTGCCTGCTGCATGATCTGTATCCAGGGTTTCCAACTTTGAAATAAACTTTTCCTTAACACCTTAGCCATGGTTTTGTCCTCTGGGTTTACCTGCATGCATGTCACTTTTAACAGAGTCTCATGAGTGAAATGGTGATCGGTAGCTATCTTAGCCACAGCAACCATAAAGCAACTGAGTTTAAAATCTCTGTTGACAGGAAGAAAAGTGTCAACAAAACTTCAACCCTGGACATGAGGAGAGCAAACTTCAGGCTGCTCAGGGAACTAACTAGTAGTCCCCTGGGAAGATGTTTTTGAAAGCACTGGGGTCAATCAATGCTGGTCACTTTTTAAGCACCACCTCCTAAGGGCACAGGAACAGGCAATTCCAAAATGTTGGAAGTCAAGCAGATGAGGTAGAAGGCTGAGCGGGGATTTTCTCTTGGAGTTAAGGTAAAAAAGTAGTATGTCCAGTGGAAGCAAGGTCAGGTGACATGGGAGGAATATAGAGATGCTGCTTGTTGATGTAGGGACAAAATTTGTGCAGCCAAAGCTCAGCTGGGGTTAAAGCTGGTGAATACTGTGGGGGACAACAAAATACATTAATAACAAACAGGGACAAGGCAGAGATATTTAATATTTTCTTTGCCTCTCTCTTCACTAGCGATGATGGGCTAAGGGGCTCCCAGTTCCCTGAGCTAGAGGACCATGGCTGTTAGAATGACAAACTCCCAGTCAACCCTGAATTTATTGGCATCTTCTGCTCCAACTGGATTGCTGTAAATCTATGGGGCCTAATGGGGTTCACCTGAGAATACTCAAAGAGCTGCCTGATATCCTCACTAGACCTCTCTCAATGATTTTTGAACAGTCTTGGGAGTCTGGAGAAATTTCAAGTGACAGGAAGCTGGCTAATGTTGTCCCAGTCTTCAAGAAGAGCATGAAGGATGACCTCAGCAACTACAGGCCTGTCAGTCTCACTTCAGTGACTGGTATAGTTATGAAGAAGATTATTCTGGGAGTTACTGAAAAATACCTGAAGGACAATGCAGTCATCAGTCCCAGCCAGCACAGGCTCATGAGGGGAAAGTCCTGCTTGACAAACTTAATTTCCTTTTATGGCAATGTAATCCACTTAGTTGATGAAGGAAAGACAGTTGATGTAATCTTTTCAGATTCCAGTAAAGCTTCTGATACTGTCTCTCACAGCATCCTTCTGGACAAAATGTCCAGCACACATCTGGATAAACACATCATGACGACATGGGAGCATCTTCTAGTATCTTCTCACAGTAGTCAGTACCTGGGCACAGACACTCATTATACCTGAATATACAAATGAATAAATAATTGGAAAGAGGAGACAAAAGTAAGCACCCTTCTATTGCAGAGTAGTGAGTTTAGCATAGATTTGTGTTGGTAGAATATTTTTTTACTCTCATTTGTAAATAACCTGAGAAAAAGGATCAACAGTTGAGTGACAAAGTCTTCAGGAGTGTGAAGTGCAGTGAGGATGGAGTTTGGATTAGAAAATTTTGATGAAGTTGATAAGAATATGAATGAATATGTAAAAAATGGCAGACAAAATATAGTGTTGATATGTATGATATATATGTTGAAATATAATGTTGATAAAACACATGGGGAAACCAATGAAGGGCCACGAGGTGTCCATATTATATGGGAGAAAATCTTAGGTTTATGACAGTGTCTTCTAATACCCAGTGATTGTGAAAAAAAAGAAATCAGTTGTCAGAAAGAAATACAGAAATAGAGAATGACACAGGAAATGTCATTATACCACTGTGTAGGTTCATGTTTCTCATACATTTTAATATTTATACAACTCTAGTCCCCACACCTCAAAAGGATATAGTAGAATTGGAAAAAGTTCAAAAAGGAGTAAAACCTTGTGATTAAAATTGTGTAAACATTTCCATACAAGTAATGATTTAACAAGCTGGTACTGAACAGGAACCCTTGTGGAAGAAATGAGGTAGTGGATATGATAAACTTCCACAAAATCATGAGTGCCATAGACAGTTTAACAGGGATCACTCATTCCTGTTTCATTCTTATCTACTATCAAATAAAGCAGGTTTAGAATAAAAGATGGCCTTTTGGGTTTTTGGTTTTTTTTTTTCCTTCCATGTAATATGTAGTAGAATAATGAAACTCTTTATCAAATAATGAAACTCTTTGTCAAAAAATGCTAGGAACTGTAAAAATGTAAATAGGTACGAGGACTTATTTGATAGTTCTGAGAAAGAAAAGTTTATTAAGCATTAATAAATAAGGAGAACACATCTGATTCAGGTTATTTCCTGAAATTAAAAAAAAAAAATTAACAATAGAGGCAGTGAAGTAATTCAGGAAATTTCATATATGCTTGCTCCATTCTTCCTCCTGTAGTGTCTCCTTATTCCCTTTGCTAGGGGAAAGATATGGGGAGTGTTCTTTTGGTCTGACTTAATGCCATCAGTCTTGTATTCTGTTAAGTCATTTCTTGACCAGGGTCAGACATTGATTTGGTCAATATTCCGTTCTTGCCATTAGGTCCATGTAGTGCATAAATTCTGTGTGATGCTTCCTGAGAATGGGAGTTGGAGAAGGAGGTGCTGATCTCTTCTCCCTGGTATCTGGTGACAGAACGTGTGGGAGTGGTTTAAAACTGCATCAGGGGAATTTCATATGTGACAACAGGAAAGCTTTATTTGGGGTGGTCAAATACTGCAACAGGCTTGCTGGAGAGATGGTTGATGCCCAAACCTGTCAGTGTTTGAGGGGCATTAGGGCAATGTTCCTAAAAACATGTTTTAACTTTTGATCAGCCTTGAGGCAGTCAGAGAATTGGACTAGATGATCATTGTAGAATCCTTCCAACTGAACTATTCTAATCTATTTGATTCTAAATCTATCTGAAGGATTCTCAGTTAGAAAAACTATAAAATCTATTTATTTGTCACATATGTAAAAAAACCCCTATGCATAATGTGGGAAATGTTTCAATGTCATTTTGAAAAGCAACAACACTAATTAATTTCACACATCAAACCCTCATGATTTTGAGGTCTTACAAAGGAGAGTGAAGCATAAAGCAGCAAAAATTGAGTAGTGAGTGCACTCCCACATTTCTCTCTCTTTAGAAAAACACAAAACTTTAGACTGTAGCAGCTACATCTCAGTTTAACTTAGGTGGTCTTAACATCTAAGAAGAGTAAAAAAACCAATGAAATTCACCAGAACAAAATTATTTTCTTCTCCTGGTGCTATATAAAACACACAAATTTTCCTAGACCTTTTCTGTGTGTTTGAGAGTTTTTTGATTAGTTTGGAAGAATGTCTGATGATTTATCTTGGCACTGACAGCAATCAAACCATAGGAGGGAAAGCTGAACATGACAAGACAATTTCTGATACTAGTTATATTAGGATAAATCTAGACTAGTCACCTTGATTTCTTTCACTGTTGTACATCTAAATCTGTTTCAGTAGGTTGATTTTCTTTAGAAAAAGATTGTTAAAAAAAGTTACAAAATTATCTTGCTCTTTCAGCTCTTTTCTCATTAAAGTCAATCTGAGTATCTTCTACCTCTTCCAAGATATTAGAGTCAGACATAATCACACCCAAAAGACCAACATATCCATTGTTGTTCAGCTGCTCTAGTGTTCTTCACTCTGTGGGGTAAGATTACTTTATCAGCAGGAGGTTTTTTGCTAAATCCATTGAAAAACTGACATTCTTGAGGAATCTTTTATATGATTATACCGAAGAATCAACAGAGGCAAATGTCAGCAGAGCTAGCAGCATTATACAGGGTTACAAACAGAAGATCTTGGGTCATACTGAAAGGGTTGTCAATCTCAAGGAGTGCTGATAGATTTGAAGGTTTCAGTTAAAGAACTGTTATTTATATTTTCCAGTTCCTCTTGATTTATTTTTCTAATGATCATCCTGTGAAATTTTTAGAGATAAATTATATGCATGTTGTACACAGCTAGGTGACCTACTTGGCCATGTTTTGATTTGCATTCTATAAATAAAGGACATAAATTCAATATAAAGAGTATATTGTCTTCTATTTTTCAGTCCTATACTTTTTTTCCAAGTGATTCCTATGATGAAAACAAGCCCCATCACCTCTTATAAGCCATATGCATATTCCGTAACTTAGTCTAGGCACTTTTTTCAGAAAGTTTTTCCTTGATTCTCTGCTAAAAGCAGATCCAAGCTCGACAAAGTTTCATGAACAAGCAGAATAATTAGGATTTTAGCAGATATATCTTGCTCTGGTAGATGGAGATTACTATCAGTGTTAGAGAGATTAAGGCAAATCTATCACTGCATGCCTATGACCAATGTTCAGAATTTCTGTTTGGGGTTTCATACAGAAGGATGTTTAAAAATAATGAAGGTATTGAGTAAAATACTCTTATGTTGGGTTGGTTCTTTTTTTAAGTAACAGACACAGTGCCAATTTAAAAAAATGTCCATTCTTATTCATGTAAGGAAAACAATCTAATTACAGTTTCCAGAAGAAACCATATTATAAGTAAACCAATTCTAAATATCCACTAGAAAACAAAATCTCTTTACCGAATCTATATTTTTGTTAGGTTTCAGATAATTTTGTTTTCTACAACAAATAAGAAAAGACATATCTTTTTAGAACACAGTCTTAATGAGAAAAGAAGGTTTTAAAACAGTTTTTTTCAGCCATTATTAGGCAAAAATGTTTTCTTGAGTCACAAAGATATAAAGATAACAATGTGAAGAATGTTCTAAAGAGAATAGACATATTGGGCAAACCCCAAATTTTAAGGTTTAAATAATACTTTGCCCTGAATCCTAAAGAAGCACCCATACAGATTTCTTAATTTAAAAAAAAAAAAAGCTTTAAATAATAATAATAAAAAACCTCTCACATATTTTTGAATGCTAGTTTTTTTTAACTGACTTCAATTTTTTGCCATCTTTAAGTAGATTCATTTAAAACCCTGGATTCTTACCCCATTAAAATATCTCTCATATTTTCAAAGTACCTTATAGAACTGTTTTAAATGTCTGGTTTCTGTTAAGCACTAACGATTGACATTAAAGACAATAAAAAGCAGAGTAAACAAAGTCAAAAATAAAAAAAATCTTATGTCTTGATTATTGATTACATGCTGATTTGAACCAGTTCCATTTTGTTGTGCTATGAAGGAAACTCTCCATGAAGATTTTAGTTGGCGTAAAGTTGAATAATATGAATGTATGAAAAAGGAACTTCTCAAAATCACTGGTTTTGGAGTATCTCTGAATCTCCATCTGTATGGAGCAGACCAGGCAACTGACAGGAAATATGTATACTTCTGACTAGGAAGACTTCTAGTTAGTGAGCTGACCAGTGCCAGTGAATGCTATAGTCACCATAAAGAAAGGGACAAACACAAAAGATCTTAAAGAGAGATTGTCATTCTTGGGAGAAGCAAACTTTCAGATCTTCTCAACTCCATCATGGAACAGCATCTTTAGGATTTGTATTTAAAAGAATTTTTTAAATATTTTTTCATCAGTATTTTCATCAGTATACCTTCAATAAGTATTTTTTTCATCAGTCTAAACAATCTTTTAAGATGATAGAAATAATAATTATAATTCTAAGATTTTGACAGTCATGATCTTGCAATAAGCATTGAAAATTTTTAAAGTATTTATATTTTATCTCTGGGTCTCTTTTTATTTATATTTTTATTCAAATATTCACCAAATGAACTAGCTCTAATAAATAGTTGTAATAATTTATCAGACTTTTTATTAATATTAATTCTAAATTCTTTTATTTCATCACTAGGTTAAAAAAAAAAAGAATTTTCTTTCATCGGAATTCCATTAATCATGAAGAGACATTTTGTCTTATTACAGTTTGTTATTAATGACCAGATTTCATTTAATTTCACTTTCAACTGACTGTGGCAATTAAATAATTGATTTAATCTGACATTACATTGTGGTGAGGTGATAGGGTTAAAGAATGTCAGCAGTCCATGAGTAAAGTTTATGGATGTCAATGAGAGAAATAACAGATTCAAAAATCACCATATGAAACACACAGGATGTAGCTTCTTATTTTTGTTTTGTTTTTCTTTTTCTTTTCAAAGTGTTTGTTATTTTGTTTGGTTGATTTTTTTTGTTTTGTTTTTTTTTTCCACCTCAGATTCTGTGGGTCTCACTTTCCGGTTCATCAACTTTTAAATTAAGTAATAATTTTGTAAATAGGGATTTCAATCATAAGGAAAAACAAAATTTATGGACAAAATCAAACAAATGGACAAAGCTAAAGCCCTGGTAACACTGCAGAAAGACAGTCATTGCAGCCATAAATTTAGGACTTATTCTGAAACCACTCAGCATAAAAAGCTCAAGTAAGCTTCATTATTTAATTAAATAGAAAACTACTTGGACCTTATTTTCAGAAATATAACTGAAAATAGAAGGTGTTAAAATATAACAGAACCAGTGTGGCTGCTGAGGTTTAGGTTTTAATATCTGATTCCTAATTATATATGTTTTTGATTGTTGGTGGTTTTTTTGTTTCCTTTCCAAAATTTCATGTTTTACTATAGGTTGCTGATGCCTTATTGAATGATTTAGTCCACAGGAAACAAACTAAGCTAAAATACCGATATCAAGCGGAAAACTTCTTTCATTTTTTTCTGGGTATAGCCATTTGATAACATTAATTTAATATTCTTCAGTACACATTCTAAAAATATATACTGCGTTCTTTTAATTGCTTTGTATACTCATAGCATTTAAAAATGTTTTGAAGTACAGAGGATGCTCTTTTAACATGGGCCTGTTAGTTTGGAAATTCACTTTTCACTTTAGTTATATGAGCATGAAGTTATTGAGTGGTGGCGTTACTGCCTTTGGCAATGAGTAATCTCTGCTGCCAATAACGTCCTCTGAACATGACATGTATGAGAGCTGCAAGGCAGAAAAGGTACTCAAGCTCTTTGGCTACTGACTAATTTCCCTTTAAAATAAGGTGATTTAAAGACAAAGAATTATACAGTACTTTGTACATTGACAATCAAATCCCAGTAATGTATAGGAATTGCCACCTCAGAGGATATGGACATTACAAATAGATTTCTTGCAAATTTTTTTAAAACAATTTTTATTGAACTTTCTTAAATCTTAGAATATCATACATACTTTTATTTAGAGAAATTAATTATTACCTGCTACACTGCATAGTTGATAATTATCAGATGTTATTCAAAGCTCATTACATGTAGGAGCCTGAAAGAAACAGCTCTTCCTTCCTACATCTTTGAAAGAGACTGCTGGTTTGTATCTGTTTGTTTACAATCTCATACTTTAGAAAACATGTTTCTTCTGACACTTTAGCTAAAATTTTACACTATAATCTTATTAGAGAGTATTGCAAAACCTAGATGCAAATATAAAATATTATTGAGATTTATATGTGTATTCTTCATTGTTTATTTATTGACAGAAATTCTTTCTGAAGTTCCAGAGTTATGTGATAAGAGCAATTACCTCTTTCAAGGTGACTTACAAAGGAGTGCTAGGACACAATATTTTGCAACTTATCATAACACTAACATAAATCTGAAACCAGAAGATGGTGGCCACTCATTAGCCTTATAAATCTAAGATGTTCTAACCAGGTGAGAGTTAAGGCCTAGGTGAGTGATATTAGATACTCTAAACAGATACTATCACCATGTTAATTTGTTTTTTGTAGTATATATAACAAATTAAACCAAAGAGGTAAGTCAGGTAGCTTTTGAAATACATCATTTAAAAAATGAAGAGTTCTCAAACAATCAGAATATAACTCACTAGAAATTTCAATTTCCCTGTGTTATTGTTGAAAGATTTCCTAGTAATGTTATCCCAAATACTACTACGCATTTGTAGTATTCACAGCTTGATGCAGTTCTGCAGTTTGTTAAGGACCTTGAAGTGTGATCTCTCTCTTCCTCCCTTCTTTTAAAAGATTAAATTTATTCTCAAAAGTAGCTGATGAATTATCAGTAATTTTCATGTGCTTGAAAGTGATTGAATCAACACAATCACATGCTACAAATGAACAGGTGCTGGAAACATGCCTTCAGATATCTCAGAAAAAGACCAAACCAGGCTGCATAAGTTCAGTTACAAACGTTCCTTTTGGAACTCCACCAGTTTCAAAATACCAGGGCATTCTGAAAATTATTTTATTCATAGCATGAAGAATTGGTTACCCTCAATCAAGTTCTTCGTAAATCTCCCTGCAGCATACAGTATTCACAGAAAACTGGTGGGTTTATCCCAACTATATAGTCTCTAGAAACACCGATGAGAGAAAATTCAGGGGGTGTGATTTATGAAGGTACTTTTTGAGATATTTATTGTACCTCTATGTCTTTGTTTTTTTCAAAACCTAGTAGCATTATGAATTTTAAAATAATTTTTCAAGGCTATGCAAAGCTGTCATTGGAACTTCTTATTTCCTGTTATATCTTAACACTGAGGTTACAAGATAACAACCGTTGGTTTCTCCTCTTCCTTAGGAACAAAGTTGAGTGTTCCTCTGCTATTCAGACTTGACTCATCTGAGCAGCAGCTGTTGGAGTATGAGATTGGTAGCACATGTTATCACACCAGTACAGAAAACGACTGTTAAGCTGACCTTTTGTCAACAGTATTAAGATTTTTACATAATACATTTGCAAAGCAACTGAGACTTAGATAAAACAGAGAAGGCAAAATATGTTTATCTTACTCTATGAGCAAAGCTGTATCTATAACTTTCTCACTTGAGGCAATGTGACGAATAAGACAAATAAACAGATACTATGCAGAGGATCTCTGGGATATGCTTTAAACCATTGCTGTGCTGAGAGGGTAGTTATCCCTGATATACCAGTAAAAAGACTTTTTCAGCTACCCTGATCAGTTCTCATTTCCTAAGCAAGCCAGGTCCAAAACACATTTCTTTTTTTTGGCCTCATATAAAAAGACTTGTCTGTGCCTTTATTCCAGTGTGTGAAGGCAACTGGTATGTAACAGATGTTATCACGTGATTTTTGATTTGACACAGTGGAGATACATATATATATAGACAGATAGATAAATATATATATATATGATAAATATATTTAATTCTACTTTCATTACTACTAGAGTAAATTTTTATAAAGTAAGCACTGGCTTCTACTGTAATTTCTGTCACCCAATAATCAAGCTCTTGATTTATTCTCTTTCTTTTTCTATGTGCATTCCCCTTTACATCCACAGCTTTTTTATCCTGTCCTAAATCCAGGTTCAAATGGAGATGAGTCATATATATTCACCACAAAACTATTTCAATCTCCCATAAAGTGCATCTGTGTAAAAACCTGTTCATTCTCTGAAACTTGAATTTAGCAGTGCAGAAATAAAATTACCTGACTTAAGTTGCAGTAACAGTGAAGAAACTCATGTTTCTACATGACCATTTTAAGATTCTGTAATGTACACAAAACAGCACAATGCCATTGACTTAATGCATGAACTTGACAACTCAGGATACATAATGAGAGGCTATTTTATTCTTAAATATTTCTTTGTACCTCTACCTCTGTCTCTCCAACTGATTTTGGTATTGCTTAGAAATTGTTTCAGGGTTTCTGTGTTCAAGATTCATGCACAAAGTATCAAACACAAACTTATTCATTTCAAGAAAGTTTTCTACCTGAATAAACACCTTCTCAGTGACCAGTCTAGGCCTGAGTAACTCAGACCAGTATGAGCAACAGTACAATTGGATCACAGATACTGTCCCAATACTCAGTGTGATGAGATATAGACCCCAAGAAAGTTGTGGAGGTTATGTTCTATAGGGTGATGTTTATAACCTTATTTTATTCTTTAGAATCTGTTATTCTCTGGGTTTTTTCAAAAAGAAGAATTTACTTTCAGTTTGACTCATTTATCAAAGGTATTCTAGGGGTTTGTTACATGTTTAGCCCTAATGGTTTTTATTTTTCATGCTGTTCTGTAGAGAAAAAATCTGAGACTTCCCAAGAACATTGAAAATGCAAGCCTGTCTATCTTCTTTCAAGGAAACTGTAATAATAATATTTATTAAATTAAAATTAAGAAAGAAAAAATATCATTACTTTAAATAAGAAAAAATAAAGTTGTCTCCTCTGCCCTCAAGGTTTTGTTCTGTTTCAAGACCTAATACAAAATTGCCCCACAGTGGGGATAAAATGCATTTAGTCAGAGTTGTTCAGAAGAACTGAGATTCCATTGAAAAGATTAGTTTGAGACAAACAAAATAAAAGGAAAACAAAACCTAACATAGAAATTACATCTGTATACTGAATGTTTAATCTGTTAGTAACTCCTTATATTGCAAGGATGGATGAATGATGAAAAAGAGAATCATATCATCAGACAGTCTAAATTAATTTAAATTTTTCAACTTTACCTAATGGATAATATTCAGTATCATATCAGTACACCTCAAATTATTCCAGAACATACTCTGAATCTGAATGAATTCCTTTACAGAAGGATGAAGTCAAGCTAATTTGACTATGTACAGTCAAACTGAAGCTAGTTCAGTCATCCATGTGGAAATCACAGTGAAAAGCATCTATATTATTAAATAGTTGGAATCATTTCAGTTGTAGTCATCATCCACCCACAAACATACTCACTCCCCCTGCCAGCGCTCCCCCCACCCTCCCCCCAAAAAAGGGCCAAGCACAGAAACAAACAAAGAAATTAAAAAAAAGTTGTGGAAACTCCTGTTATAGTAACAAGTGTATGGGAGAAGCGGAGAAGCTGAGCTTTCATTGGCTTTTAACAGAATGAGATAAGGCAACAGTTTTTCTACCTCCATTTTTGTCTCCTTCCACAGCTCCCAACTCATGCCATCCTATATCACCTGTCTTCTACTCCTTTTTATATTTATTTCTATATTTGTCACATGAAGAGAAATTTGATTTTTTTTTTCAAAAGTTTTGGTTTTAATGCTTGGAAACACACCACTTCCAAGACTAATTCATTAATGACAAAAATTAAATGTTTGGCTGCATAATAACATCTTCAAAATACCACTTTGTCGTCTTGTAATATTGATCTCAGTGATTCGGTTGAATTGCCAGTATGGGGGAATTCTGAAGATATGAAAAGTCACCAGAAGCTGACAAGAATTTCAGTCACCTTTATTACTTCTTTTTCTGTTCATTCATTATTGATACATGAAAAACAACAGTCCCAAGCAAAAAGGGACATGAACTATTGCCTCCAAAGGAAACCCTTCTTAAATTCATCCAGTACTGAATATATTGTTTGTGGCAGTTTTTATAAGAGTCTAAGGGAAATCTTTGGTATGTGCTTCAGCCAATTGAGCCATATTTTGCTTTAATATTTATATTATTTATTTTTCTACAACAGTACACAGTGTGCCATACATAGCTTGCATACAGATACAGTGTCCTGAAGATGTAAGCTAGAATAAAAGTCATCCAAAAGCAACTCTTTCCATAAATATCTAAAGTATAGTATTTCCAATATAATATACATTTTCCATCTTAATTCTTTTCTTATTACTCTCTCAGCTCACTCCTGATCCCTTCCTCAATATTCAACCTCCCTGACAGCTGGTCTCCTAATGGTGGAGCTGTTGGGAGCAGTTATAAAGAAAGTGGTTTCCTTGGAAACAGAAACTGTGATTTGGTATGTAAAAGTTTTTAGAATATTTCTGTTTCCACTTATTTCCAGCCAGCAGTTTCCATATCTTTTCAGAGAAATAAGAGGTCTGACACTTTTTTCTGATTAATAGTAGCACTTTTAAAAATGTTCAAATACAGCTGTTCCTTCTCTCCACCCCACAAGCTGTTTATTACTTCTATTATTATATGAAGCATAATTTACTTCATATCAACACACATTATGAGTATATAAAAGATTTGTTAGTTCATGCTCAAGGAACACATTTTCTTAATTTTCAGGCAAGGTAAATTGGGGATGACATATTTCTTTCCAATGTTTGCAAACTCCAGATAAAATCCACTTTTGTATTAAATGGATTCTTTTTCTAGTCCTTTGAAATATTTTTTTTTTAGCAACCCATTTTTTTCACCAGTCTTCCTTAGTGCACTTAAGAAACACAGTGTACTAAAAACCCACATGCCATCCTAATGCCAGAGTCTCAATTTTTCTTTTTTATTTACTTATTTAGGGTAAAAAATGTGTTAATATCTTTTCAAAGACCACTTTCTTCGACCAGTACACCAAAACACTTGAGCATCATAATGGCAGGACATTATCTCGTCCTCAATACAGAAGGAAAAACCTGTGGTTATTTTCCCTGTATAGTTTTTTTAATCTTGTTCTCAAAAGCATTAAAGCTTCCTTATAGTAGCAATATGGATAACCTGTACCCTGTATGGATAGTCAGATCACTCCTACAGGTGTGTGATTAATGCTTCTTTACCATTTGCTATTTCTGTCAAGCAGTAGGTCCAGATTATTTAAAATGATTCTAAAAGGAACAACAAATCTAGAAAAATCTAAGTCAACTGGGATAATGTTTCTGGATAGAAGAAGAAATACCTGAAAAAATATCTGAAAAATTAAGAAGTACTATAGTACTTTTAAGTGTCATCTTCCATGCCTAATGTACTTAAAATTCTGTTGCTGAACTAAATCACCAAATGTGTCCCATTTTCAAAACAGTTAGGATTCTTTAAATTTTAGAATTTGCTGCATGTAAGCCAGTTGCCAATTGTTTATCTTTTGGTAAAAAGGTAAGGTGAATGGTAGAAGGTTTTTGTTGTTTGCTTTTAGTTTTTTGTTTTTCCAAACACGGAGTCAACTAACTTACCATTTAAAATATCATCAAATTATAGAAATTATTTTTTTTCACAATCACATGATTATTTCTTTGACTTCAATAAAGAATAGCTTTAGATAAAATAGCTAGCATATTTCCGTCATTTTTTCTCTTTTTGTCAGAATCTGTTGGAAGTGTATCTATCTACATATGATTGCTAGACACAAATAATATTATACAGGTTGTTTATGGTATACTTCCCCAGAATTCTTGGGCATCACTTGAAGGATTCTTAAGTCATATATTAAAATTCAGTCAGTAACTCATGGCTAGGCTTTGCGAATGAAGATTTGGGAAGGGCTCTACCCACATTTGTTACAAGCGTGCTCATGGCTAAAAAGGTCAATACAAAATAGACAAATCCGGTTGCAAAAGGCACAGCAGAAAGACTCCTTAGGTGGTGTATTCTGAAAGGTACGATTCTTTCTGTGTTGCCTTTTCTCCTCAAGAGTGATCCTGTGTGCTTTCTCAAAGGAAGCAGCAGCGTTATAGATGGTGTGTCTCCAGACCTCCTAATTTGAGGCCAGAGTAGACCAGTTATGTTGATCAATATGGTCAAGGCTGAGATGTTGTTCCAGGGAGTCCTTGTGTCTTCTCTTTGGGGTTCCTATTTTGCGGTAACCGGTGGCAAGTTCACCATAAAGCAGGATCTTAGGGAGGTAGTGGTTCTTCAGCCTTGATATGTGTCCTGCCCAGTGCAGGACATTATAAAGGACTGTGGCCAAAAAGCTAATTTCCATTTTTGCTACATTCATTCAAAGATGAAATCATATATTTCTGATATGACAGGAAAAAAAAAAAAAAAGAGACCAAAAAGTAACTGGGTTAGTACAGTTCTGCATACTGTAAGAATATAAATTGTCTGTTGTAACAGCTTTCAGTGCTTTAAATTCTCATATATACATGCTTTCTACCTTTGCTTTTAGTTTGTTAAATCTTCAGATGTTTATCACATTTTTCAGTTGTAGCAGAAATTCTTGAAAATGTGTCATTTCTCAAGGAGACATCCTAATGTGATGGAGAACAACAAAAAAAAATATCTCAAGTTACAGATTTCAAAGTCCTTTGTGTTTTGGACCATGGAGGCTATTATTTGCCATCATAAGTTCCGTATTGATCAATGATTGTAGGATGATGAATGACTCTCAGAGCACAGTAATTCAGCTTTCATCTGTTTAAACACGCTGGTGTATATGCCTACAGTGTGTTGCTCAAGGCAACTCTGAGGCAGCCTTCAGGGTAAGTTTTTAATGTTGCTGTGGCAACTCACATGTCAGCAACTCACTGAACCTTGTCCAACTGTCACTAGCTTGTTATCATAGTTTTAGCATGATACACAGGCCACTATTCTAATGGAGATATGTGAGATGTACCAAAAGCTAGCTATAAAGTCATCTTTAGAAAAGACTTCCTTATAAATTTTTCCAAAATGTTGTTCATGATTCACCTGGAAATATCACCCACTCAGTTTAAACAACAGTAGCCTGTGATTCAGCCTAAAATAAACCAGTAAAAGCTGACATATTATACAGGATTTCAATAGAGAACAGGCCTTATGGTGGATCTCCATGTATAAGGACAGAATGAGGGCTAAAAAGATTTATTTGTAAGAGAAATCAAGCTCATACACAGTTCTTTTCTTGGCTGATAAATTATTTTCCAGTCAATTTCAAATTCCTTTTAGCAGGTCTGTTACACTTCTGCCATAGGTTTTGTGATAAGCAGTTTGTTTGGACTGTTTACTGCTTATGTTGAGACTCTGGCAATTCTTATCAAAGGACATTATTTCCTCTGCATGTCTGAGTGTATGAAATTTGCAAAATTAGAGAACAACACAGAACCAGTAATGAGCAAATAGCAAATAGTAATGATTGTCTATTAAATAGATATTTCTGCAAGAATGACAGGAAATTTCAGAACCAGAAACCATCTATTGAATTTTTTGGCCAAGTTTCAACTAATTAGTCATAACCAATAACATAACTGCAAAAATTTCAATGCATTTAGTTTTTATTGAGAAGAAATGTATTACTTTTTTTTTCTTTCTCTTTTTATTTTTACTTCCTTTTCTTTTAGGTAATCTTCTAATACTGGTTTCATTTAAAAACTAAAACAGGGAAAAATTGAGGCAAAATATTTACAATTTAATAACAATAATACTAGAAAAGGTATACCTTGGTTTTGTTCCTAATATTGAAACAGCTTTTATCAATTAAAGAATTCTTAAACTGATTAAAAAACTTTAACCATCAGTGATCATGTCTAGCTGAATGAAGCATTAAAAAACGATTCAAAGAAAACAGTGTCTCTAAAGTCTGTTAACTCTATAATAGGCTAAATTAATGACACAATAAGTCTTCATACTCATCCACATTACTCATAGAGTGATACCTTTTTAGTTCATTCATGGAAGGCAGATTTTCTGCTTTTTGAAAAGGTAAAATGGGAAATAAGTTTACTGCTTATCCTGTTTGAAAAGTAGGGAGGAAAATTCTAAATGGAATGGCCAATAGCTGCAGTAGAGTATATAGTGAAATTCAGTAAAGTTGTAATAACATTTTTTAGGATTCCTTTGAGGAAGAGGATGAACAATAAAACCATTTAAAATACTTCTGTCATTGTGCCAGACTGGAAAGTAAACTGCAACATCTTTTGCAAAGGTGTGAATATCATCTTCTCAGGCTTTGTCGCACAATACAAAGAAACTTATATATATATACCATAAAACAGGTTTCAGTCATCATGAAGAGCAACATGAATCCAAATCTGACTTTTCATATGCTTTATTATTATCACCTAGTAAACTTGTTTAACAGTACTTTATTTTCTATAGCAATACCTTTGACAATACTCCTCTTTCATGTATGTGTGAGTGTGCTGACTACAATTATAGAGAACATCAGAGGCTTCACACATATACATCTACCTTTTGCCCTTGTTCCCTAATGATTTAACCCAATATAGAAAGTACAGAAGCTGAAAGCTACAACTCCTGTGACAGATCATTAATCTGTGTTCAGTACTGTCAAAATATATAAAAAAGTAAATAACAGTATCAATTCACCTACAGACAAATCTAGACTATGAGTACATGCATCAGGACCACCCTAGTAAATAGCAAAGAAACTATTTATTAGGAAAAAAAAGAGATAAAATTACTGGCACTATTGAATGTTCACTTTAGAGTGTACAAGAACATCGTTGTACAGAGGTCACATGCTCTACTATTTTGTGATTCACCTGTACATCTTTCACAGTCATAAGGCTAAGACTGAAAATGTAGGAAGCTTAGCTATCTCAGTAGGTACATAGCTGAAGTGATGTTATTAGGAATACATGTGATTAGTACTTTGCTATTAAGGCAATAAGTAGGATGCCTGCAGTTCTTCAAGACACACCTATATTAGTAGATAGTGGGAATATGTAGATTAAGAAACATTCAGGTATGGCATCAAAAGATACTTAGAATGGAATGAACATATGTTACTTACAATGACTGACATTAGAGTATGTACAGTAAATGAATGAAGTAAATAACTGATTAAAATACATGCTAGATATCTGTAATGAAACTGATCTGCAAACACTGAGAAATTAGTGATCCAGTGAACTATTAACCTGAGTAGGTGCGTGCCTGTAGTGTGCTACAGGTATGTACAGCTGTGCCATCTCACCTGTACTGTGCTGTCTGTATCCTTTGGCTTCAGGATAACATTAGTCCACCCAGGGTAACACAGGAGCCTGCAGGCAGCTCCCACTCAGTACAGGCAACTACACCAACTGCATGATCTTGCCTTTATGTAAAAGTGTCACAAAAAACTCTCACACGAATGTCTTTTCATTTTCACTGTAGAAACTACATTTTCTTTCAAGGAAACCTTGTAAGAGCTCAAAAGACTGAGATAGGGTAACTTTTTCATGGATGAAATCTGCACAATGTGCAACGATCAGCAGCCCATTCAGCATCTCAAAAATTAGGCTTGCCAGCATCTGAAGGGACTAAGACTATCTATATCATCCCCCATTTCTTTCTAACTATGTCTATAATATATGATAACTATATTAATTATAATGTTAACAAAATCAAGAAACGACATCATAAATGACATTTTATGGAATACAAGTTCCTTTCCTACAGAAATCATAATGAACCATGACCTTCTGGTGAAAATAATTTCTTGTAGATGAAAACAATTTCTCGTAGATGAAAACAAGCTGTAAGAAAATTAGAGATATATTTTAGACACAGAGAGAGAGAGCAACGGCTTGGATTTTGGAGAGCTGAATAAAAAAGTAAGTGATTTTTTTCTGAGTCTGTGATAAAGATAATTGGATGAGTTCCTGTTTGATGGAAGAAATAAATTGAGTAGTCAATCTTAACCGGCCTGCAGGCAAACCGAACCCTAGAACACCAAAAGAGAGAAACATAAAAAGCCAGATGCCATAAGACAAATAAGTCAATTTACTCAATCATATAAGAGTACAAGGGTTTAAATTATAGATAATTATGGAAAAATTATTTTATATTGCATAAAAAAAATGAATAGGTAGAAAGAACAGGTAGGAGGTAGAGATACACTGCTGGAGACACACAGAGAAGTAAGTAAGAGCTCTAAAGCACCATGATTACTCTTTTCTGAATTTTTATCTCAAATTCAAAATCATCATGTAAATAGCATTGCATTTTACACTTTTTCATTTCATTGGCATTCACAAGATTATAGATATACTTAAAAGGAGTAAAATTTATATATCAACAAACATTAGTTCTCACTCAAAATATGACTAAGCTAATTAAACCCAAGTAGTTCCTGAAACCAAGAACTTAGCAGGATTTACAGAATGGTTTGGATATGTAATGGGTGTGAAGACTGTCCTGAGGTCTTTAAAATAGGAAATTAGAGCAATGGAATAAGGGAGAGAGACACACAAAGAAAAGAAAATTATTACTTTGCATAATAATTTAAACCAACTTGTTGAGATCCTTACTGATGTTTCTCAAGAAGATTAGCCAGAAAAGATCCCTAGACAATAAATTATGGGAAGATAATGCTAATTTCAGCACATAGTAAGTGAAAATATACTGAAACTCATATTATTGTCTACAATCAAACTACATGTCATAAAAATTAAATTGTCAGCATTAAACTGGAAAGAGAATTAGTGTGATCACAATTAAATATATGTCAGTAGCAGAATACTTCATATGTATTTTGTGGGCAAATGCATATGTCCAGCATATAGTCCCAAAATGGATGCCCGTTAGAGTAATGAAAACTGTCATCAAAAACATAGAAGGATCACAGGCTAGATGAGAATTGGATTCCAACAAGCCAGAAGGAAATCACTTTTAGGAAAGAAATTGATGCAGAGTGAGATTCTGTCAGATAAAGAGCAATGCTGATGAAGGACTTGGAGCACCTTGAACTGACAATTAATCAGGATCATATTTTTTCTCCTTTCTATGCTGTAACTTCAAGAAATTCATTCAACCTGTTCTGGCTTAGGAAAGAAATCTTTAGTGTAAGCAGGGATTTCTTGTAGTTAAATTCAATTTGTAGTGAATTTCTCCTTCTGTTCTTAGCATACATATATTGCTGTAATACGTCAAAGACCTTAACTGAAGAAATAACTTGAAATAAAGCTAAGAAGCTTTCATCTGTCTAAACACAGGCACCTAGTGTTCTTTTAGGCTCTGTTGAATACCTTGCCAGTGCTGCAGCTGCAGCTTCTAAAGGGCATAGGTCTTCCATGAGGACTGTTTTGTATATGCCAGTAGACATCACATGATAGCCTAGACCATTTTGAAATGGCACATCTATCTCCAGTCAAGTTAATTCCTTCCTGTCTGATTTGCATGTCCAGAAAATTCCTGAGTGGACAAAATGTTTGTGAAAATCAGGCTCTTTTTTTTTTTTATGATTTATAAAGAGCATGAATATTTTTTTCCTAATCGATCATTTTCTTGAGCCCTGCTGAAATCACTAATAACAGCATGAAATACCACAAGTTGATGAGGTGGAGTAACTTCTTTCATTCTTGCTTTTTTTATGATGCTGAACCTGCAGGAGTAAACCCCTTCAAACAATCTGCTTTTCCAAAATGAAAAATGATTCAGTGTTCAGCGAAGATTATTGAGACACTAAACACAGAGTCAAATCAACTGTGGGAAGGATTCACATATACATCATGAAGTTAAAATTCTCCAGTGCTGTAGCCTTAGAAATATATTTTATTTCTTGATGTTTGAAAACAGTCCCTATGGGGCCCTTGTGCATGTCAGAGAGAAAGCAAAGTAGAGAAACTGCTTAAGTGACAGTGAAATAAAGGAAGTGAAAAGCAGAACGAAGAAGAGAAGGAAAAGTGAGGTCACATAATATTCCTCTAGCTAGTTCTTCCATAGCAAAGGAAGGATGCTGGATGAGGGGAATGAGGATGTCTTGAAGGACAGAAAGTACTGAAATAAAAGATAGGGTAAAAACCACAAGGATTTAGTGGAGGAAATTAGATGGGTCATGCATATTCTAGTATATATTTCTGAGGAGTAGAGAAAGAAATATAAGTGATGTGACCATGTGGATGAATTCTGAAGTAACAGAATTGGATAAAGAACCGAGGGTGCAGAAGAATAAAAGCCAGGAGAGTCAGTCATCTGTGATAGATTATAGAACTGTTTGATTTGTTTGCCTACAGTTTGCTTTATGGAACTATTCCACTCTGATGGGAGCAGGAGGTCACTGCTTTCCCAGAAAACAGTTGTGAATGGTCATCTCTGGGAAAGTTCAAAAGCAACCAAGAAGAGGGGCAGCAGGGAGGGACATTGCTGCATAGGTGCAGAGACTGTCTATTGATTTACCGGGGTTTTTTTAAAAAGTAAGCAAAGAGAGCAGTTTTAATGTAAGGTCATAGACAAATGGAGGTCCCATCTTACCCTATCACAAGTGGAAAGAGAAAAGAGGTCAAGAACAATAATGAGAGGGCTGATCGGACACATAATTAATGCCGATAGATTAGAAGTCCACTGAGAGTGCTGACAGACCAGCATTTGATTTGGAAAGAAGATGAAGGAAAAAGGAGTGCCAACTTGGCACTGCAGAGGTTCTGCACTGATTAAGTACTTAGTGAAGGGTTAAGTACTTAGAGCTCCCTGAGAACTTCACTCTGGGTTAAGTGCACTCAGCATGTGGCTCAGTGAGCCTTACACAGCAAAAACCCCTGAGTTATTGAGGCTGCGGCAGGTTGCACTCTGCAAACTTGTTAATATATTACGCAAAACATGAATGTTGTGAATGCATTGCAAAAATAAGTAAGTTTTTTTATTTATTAACATTCGTTCCTTGTACCTTTCTGTGTTTATAATCTGCAGTTTGACAGTCAAATAGAATATTGTTATTTATCTATGAAGATATAAAGACTAATAATGAAAATTTGGGGCCAGGAAATATTTTATTTCCCAAACACTTCTGAGTAGCCAAAAGTACAGCTCAGAAAACATTTTTCATCGTCGTGTTTGAATCCTTTACATATTATATGTAGACATGTCAAAACTCTGGATATTTATTAAAATAGTCTTTATTTTATTTTACTTATTCTGTGAAGATTTTTTCATTGCTATGTGTCCATTGAATATATATATTTCATTGCAGCCGCAGTCCCATACTAGAATATCTAAAATGTCTTTGTTAAAAAATATCCATCTCTTTATTTAATATCAAACCCAATGTCATATTTGTTTCATATTCATCAATGCTCTTTTAATGTAATATCCTTGCCATAATACCCCTTGTGCTTTGATTACCATTCATTGGCAGAAGAACTTAGTAATTAGCCTTGAGCTGAAATCTCTCAGTTTGACTGATTAATCGGATTTTGAAAAAAAAAAATCAAAGATTAACATAGAAAAAAATTGTTACTGCAATGCAGTTATAGATATTTTTATACTTTTATCGGTATGTATTGCTGTATGGGGTTTGCTTGGTGAGGTTTTTGTTGGGGTGGGTTGCAGAGGTGACCTATGTGAGAAGAGATCATGGGCTGCCTCCGTGACAGACCCAACCAGTTCTAGGCAGTTTGAAATGAACCCACTGCTGCACAAATCTGAGCTCATCAGCTAAGTTGGTGGTGCCTCTGTGAAAACATATTTAAGAAAGGGTAAAAACCACAGCACAATCCAAACACATTTCTGAGAAAGGACTGAGAAAAACGTAAAGAAACAGCCCAGCAGACACCAAGATCAGTGAAGAAGGAGGGGAAGGAGGTGCTTAAGGTGCTGGAGCAGAGATTCCCTTGCAACCAGTGGAGAAGACCCTGATGAGCAGCTTGCCACCCTCACATCCCATGGAGGACCAAAAGGGAGAACATATCGACACTGCAGCCTGTGGAGGAGCCCCCACTGGAGCAGGTGGACATGCCCTGAAGGAACTTGCAGCTCATGGGCAGCTCATGCAGGACCACATTTGCTGGCAGAAGTGGTAGCCTGTAAACAAAAGCCTACACAAGAACAGGTTTCCTGGTGGGAACTGGAGCGCATGAGGGACCATGCTGGAGCAGTCCATTCCTGAAGGACTTAACCCAGAAAGGACCCATGCTGGAGTAGTTCTAGAATAACAGCCCATGGGAACAATCCACACTGGTGTAGACTATATCTTGTGCGAGGGAATCCATACCAGAGCAGAGGAAAAGTGCAAGAAGGGAGTGGCAGAGGTGAAGTGTTATGAGTTGACTTCAATCCCCATTCCCCATACTCCCACACTGCTCAGAGGAAAAAGGTAGAAGAGTCAGGAGTGAAGTTGAGCCCAGGAATAAGGGAGGGTTGAAGGCTAGGTATTTTCAGTTCTGACTTTGCTTTTCACCATCTCACTCTATTTTAATGGGCAATATATGAAATTAATTTCCCCAAGTTGGCCTGTTTTGCCTGTGATGGTAATTGGTAAAAAAACCTCCTTGTCTTTCTCTCAATCCACAGGCTTTTTAATTGTATTTTCTCCCCCTGTTCTGTTGAGGAGAGGAGTGACAGAGTGCCTTGGTGGTCATCTGGGAGCCAGCCAAGGTTAACACATCACACTAGCTCTCTATGCTTTAATGAAAAAAAAAACCCAATTAAGAGGCAACTTGTTATTAATAGCATAATCAGGGTAATTTCTTCATGGTAAATCAGTCAGAAAAATGCTAATTACATAATCTCTAGTAGTTTTGTATTTTGTTTTAATAATTGAAATGAAATACAAATCAAACATTGATCCTAATAGTAGCCAAAAGGCATACCTGCCTTTTTGTTGACTGACAAGACAATACTGTTTTGCTCACTACATTAAGGCTGCTTATAAATTATTTCAGATGCCCAGAGCCCTAATGACACATTAGAAACATATTTAATGAAAATATGTATGGAAATCTTATCTTAGAGACACATAAGGTGAATTTTTATTTTGTTTTGAATATCTTACCAATAAACTGAATGACATAGACTTTTTGTTTTTCATATTATGTTCAATGTGCAAGAGCACGGACATTTAGCAGAAACACTAAGGTTGAGACACTCCATCTTGTAATGTTTAAAAAAGTAACATAAAACAATCCTACACACAGTGATAGAGTGTAAGTTAATAGGTAGAGCCATATCAGTGTTAATACTTATTTGAATAGATTCTTAAGACAGCAAATAAACAGCCTGTAAAGGAGTTTTTCTCAAATTCTTCCTCTTGCATGAGCCCAGAAACCTCCATAAAAAGGAGATAAATGTAGTTACATAGAGTCTGGTAATTAATCTGAGCTAACACTAAGTCAGTCTGGGATTTGGTTTAGCAACAACTGTTTGACAGATGTCCTTCCCAAGTCATTCTTAGTCTAGGTTCCAGGAAAGTCTTACAGCATACAAATGTTGACTCCCAAAACATTTAGACAGAAAAGAATTAAAAACTGAGACTCCCAGTTCCTGAGGGAATATTTTACACAGCAGGTAGACAATTATATGGAATACAGGTGACCTTATACTCTGCAATCTGAGCAAACCAGGTTTGATCAGAACATGACAAGCACATGGAGCCTCAGGCAGAGGGAAATCTGTTCATTGAATCCCCTATACAGAATCACAAATTCCCTTGTGAATGATATAGGAGAAAATTCAGGTTTTTCCTGTCACTACAAATGCATACAGTAAAAAATTGCATTGCTTACCCTTTATATGCTAAGATGTCAGGACAATGGAAAAGAGTCAGAATTAGTTTCAGACATCAGACTTTCTTTTTCACCATAAATACAGAACTGATCATATTTTCTTCAGTTCTTTAGAATTTCATATTAGAAGTCACATATATGTTGTTTTCTCACTTCACTGTGAGAAAATTTGTCAGTCAGAAAGACTTTATTTTTGGAAAGTCTTCTGTGACTTCAAAAATACTTATTTGGCTTACTTCCATCATACTAGTCATTTTTATGTAATTCTTCTGATGATTTGGTGTAAGTACCTTATAGTTATTAACATTTTATTATTTAAATCACCTTAATTTCTTTTATTTCTCAATCCAGTCTTCTAGTTCCTCCATCTTATTAATTCTCCTATTTAAGCTCTTTTCAGTTTGTCAATATCTTTCTAGAAGTTCAGGTGTGTCTGTTTACAGGAAATTCAGTATTAACATCTTATTCATTACTAATTCATCGTCATGTCTCACCTTGAAGTCCCATTGGAATCCTGTCTTTAATTTTCCATCACCTTAATCTCAGGCTTGACTTAGCATTGCCAACTCCCTTATTTGTCCCATCTTCTGAACACAGAATTTGCAAATCACTTTTCCAGATGTTTGTAACTTTGCCTTATTCCACACATATGATTAATTTCATAATTTAACTGTTGTTTTCATATTCATGCCTTGAGATCAGTAACAAAGCCCTGGTATCATTCTAATAAAATAAGTGACTTTCTAGATAAAAGAAATACAGTAGATCCACTTTATCAAGGATAAAGGGAAGTGGTTGATACAGTTCAACAGCAGGGAATGGAATTTAATTAAAAGAATTACAGAGCAGATAAAGAAACAGCTAAACTAAAAACAACAAGTATTTCTGAAGTGAGATCTAATATTTTGTAGTGAGATTACTAATGTTGTTTTCTGAGGTCTGTTCCTGGGACCAACTTTATTTAATATTTTCATTAACAGTCTTGGAAAAAAATATAGGCAAGATATAGTGAGATTTGCAGACAACCACATGTAAAAATATTGTCAGCACAGAGAAACATTAGAATGTCATAAAGAAAGAACTGGATGATCTTTGGGGCAAAAGGAATAGAAAACCTATGAAATTTCATAGTTGAAAGTGCAAAGTGATGCAGTTTGGGACTCAATTAGCTATTTTTGGTTTGTTATAAATGGGACATTTTGACTTTAAAATAGCAAATGAAGGAAAGGTACTGGATGTAGTTTTTCCGGATTTTAATAGTTCTTTTCCTACGGAAGCTTACAGCATTCTTCTGTAAAAGTTGCCCAGTTGTGGGATGAGCGGCTTCACAGTGTGCTGGGTGGAGAACTGGCCGAATGACAGGGCTCAAACCACAGAGATGTGGTGGATTCCCCATCATCGTAGGCTTCCAAGATGCAATTAGACACTCTGCTAGATACTCTCATCTAGGCTCTCTCTCCCACAAAAGGTTGGAACAGATGATCTTTTGAGTTCCCTTTCAACCTGGGTTATGCTAGGACTCTATGATTCTTAATCTACTATTCATGAACACTGATTGAATTTTATTCACCATTGCTTACTTATACATCAGTTTTCTTGTGTAGAGAGTATAAATTTATTAAAATCAATGAAAACACTCAATTGATTCTGCAGGCTATAAGAGTTCTGTACTGTAAATCAGATACTTAGGGTTGTTTCTGTTTGATATATATTCACAGCCAAAAATTGAGATGCCTAGATTAGTCCAGTCTTTGAAAATTTAGTGCCACAAAGTCAACATCTCCAGTTTTTGATTCATCAGACTATCTGTAGGCAGCTTTCACGGAGTGAGAAGAGGTGCCTTCTTTGAGATGTCTATTCTTCTCTTTATTTGAATTGTTTCAAAGTAAGCCTACAGGATGAACAAATTAAGGTAGAACATTTAGAAAGCAAAAGAGTTGCTGAATCTGCACCCTGGCTTGAATCACTTTGAGGAGTTATCACTGACTTTGCTGAGAGTAATGAACAATACCCGCAAAATAGGCTGTAGAATAGAAAGCCTTGTACACTGGAGGGTGCAGGACTCAAGTGCATTATCACATCAGTATTAAAATTATTTACATTGAGTGCATTTTTATTTTTTGTTATTACAATATCTAAATTTTGCTTTATACAGTCCCCTGCTTGATCTCTTTGCCTCTCTGTATCTCCCTTTCCTAGCCCATTCATCTCTTGTGTCCCAACCTGACTCCGGCAGTTATTTACAGTCAGAAAAAAATCAATTTCTCAATTTAGTTATGTCCACCTCACAAGTTGTCTCCTGTCATCCATGTGTTTAAAGCAGGAAATCTGCTCACACAACAAAGATATTTTTTACTTTCTGTCTGATTCAGTCTAACCAGTATCTCCATTAAAATGACAAATACGAAATGTGGAGGGTATATCACCTCCACTCTTTCTGGTTTAGCCTACCTGCTGCTTTATGCAGTTAACTTTTTATAAAGTCACAAAATTATGTGTTCATCAGTTTATTCATTTATGTATAACTCTTGTTAGTTTACAAGAGACACTTCATATTATTTGATCATCTTTGACATCTTCTTATCATAGAATCATAGAATCATAGAATGGCCTGGGTTGGAAGGGACATTAAAGATCATCTAGTTTCAATTCCCTTGCCATGGGCAGGGGCACCTTTCATTAGAGCAGGTTGCTCAGAGCTCCATTCAACCTCACCCTGAACACACCCAGGGATGTGGGTGACTTCAAATAGTCTGATTTCAGGAATACAATAACTATGAATATGACAGTAACAATTGCAAAATATTGTAAAAGACAACATTTCACACCAACAAGGGTGCCTTCGCAAGGAACATTTCCCAACAATTTTCTTGATATTCAAATCAAAGAAGTGAGATTGCAGCAGTGATAGATTTATTCGGTCACCCATAAGTGAATCAGAGGGTCATAGGAGGATTTATCTGTTGAGAAAAGAGTGATGGAATAACAAAACCCTTGAAGTAATTACCCTTTATATAGGGTAAAAGCCATAGTTTTTCTGTAGATCACATTTTTTTGCCATTTCACTTTCTCTCAAAATGTCTCTTTACAACTTTTAAAAAATAGAATCAACTGTAATAACACACAGAAAAATGTGCTACGCTAACATCTTAAAATATAAGTCATTGTTTGAGATCAGTTTTAAATCCTAGGTATTACTTTCCTATTTGGAGGGAGAAATTACCTTGAATTTTTTTCCCATTTTAAGATTGTCAATCTAAACATTGTATGCTGCTTTCTCTGTAACTTTACTCCATAGTTTAATGCAAAATTCTTGCAGGCAGAATAGAGATATAAACCAACTGAAAATGTATTTTGACTTTGAATGTTCACTTCTTAACACAAACCTTTCTATGAAAAGTTTTGATTCCCTTTAGCTAATTTTTATGAAGGCAATCTTTATGAATTTGTCATTTTTTTCTTTTTTTTTAATTTATTTTGAATTCTCCTTATTTTTTAAATGAATTTCACATCAATGTTCTTCCATTATATTTATAACTATTTACTACAAGTAGGGTATGATAACTTTTAGGTATAGAACATGCTATGAAAACACTTCAGGCAAAGATTGTGAGTCTTTGTTGTCCTTTCTCTCCTGGAATATGAAAAAAGACAGCATTTGCCAGCTCAAGAGTAGCATTTCAATAGTCATAGAATGATAGAATAGTTTAGCTTAGAAAAAACCCTAGAGATCATCCAATTCCGACTGCCTGGCCATGGGCAGGGACATTTATCACTAGATCAGGTTGCTCAGAGCTCCATCCAGCCTGGCCTTGAACACCTCCAGGGCATCCACAGCTTCTCTGGGCAACCTGTTCCAAAGTCTCATCATTCCCACAGTCAAGAATTTCTTCCTCATATCTAATCTAAACCTACTCTCGCAGTTTGAAGCCATTGCCCCTCGTCCTATCACTACATGCTCTTGCAAGAAATCCCTTTCCCTCTTTCTTGTAGGCCCCTTCAGGTAGTGGAAGGTTAGAATTAGGTCACCCCAAAGCCTTCTCTTTTTCATGTTGAACAACCCCAATCCTCTTAGCCTTTCCTCACAGGAGAGGTGCTCCATTCCTCTAATCATCTTCATGACCCTCCTCTGGACTTGTTTCAAGAAGTCGATGTCCTTCTTGTGCTGGGGACCTCAAAATTGTATGTAGTACTCCAGGTAAGATCTCACCAGACAGTAGAGGGGCAGAATCACCTTTTAAAGTCTTAAAACCAGGGTGATTGTTTGCCAATTACTGTAATAGGCAAAACAACTTGAGAAGAGCAATTTAACCTTTTGTCAATTAAAAACAGAACAGCATGATAAGAAACAAGGAAAAAAACACCTCCTCTCCACCTCGCCCTTCTTTTCCAGTTCAACTTCATTTATGACTTTTCTGCTTCTTTCAACTCCAACAGCACAAGAGGAGTGTTTTATAAAACTTCACCTCTACCCTTCATTCCTCCTCACGGTTTTCCAATGCTCTGACATGGGTTTCCTCCCATGAGACACAGCCCTTCACACACCTCCATCATTGGTCCTTCCCATGGGCTGCCGGTCTTCAAGAACTCTTCCAGCATGAGTCCTATCCATGGGGTGCAGTCCTTCAAGAACAGACTGCTCCAACATGGGTCCCCACAGGCCAAGAATCTGTTCCAGCGTGGGTGCTCCATGGGCTGCTCCTTCTGTGGCACTGGGAGGTCCCTGACAGACAGTAGCATAGCTATCTCCTCCACTGTTTTCTTCAATGGACTGCAGAGGAACAACATGCTTCACCACGGTCCTCTTCATTGGCTGGAGATGATCCTCAGCTCTAACACCTGGATCCCCTCCTTCCCTCCTTCCTCACTGATTTTGGAGTCTGCAGGGTTGTTTTTCTCAAATTTACACACTCCTTTCTCACAGCTGCTGCATAGCATTTTTTACCCTTTCTAAAATATGTGTTCACAGAGGTTCCACCAGCCTGGCTGATGGGCTCATCTGTGACCTGAGGTGAGTCCATTTGAACCGCCTGGAACCATCCATGCCTGACAACAGGGCAGCCCATGGCCTCTTATCACAGAGGTCACCCTTGCAACATCCCTGTTACCAAAACTTAGCCAGTAAAACAAATACTTCTGGACATGTCTAGAGGGAGATTTATAGCAATCCAGGATGAGTGTCAGTGATATTTCTGAAAAGTGTGTCAGGGTTGAATTGAACAAAGAGGAATAATTTAGCTGGAGCAGTTTACTTCAGTGTGATCAGGTGATGTCATCTTGTTTCTGTATGAATCTCAGGAGTTTTTGATACTCATGAAACTGATAACTCCATGGATAATTTGAACAAAACACTCAAAAGTAATCTCAAAGTGTTTGGGGTTTGGCTAAACTTGATTAAGAAACTCTTTGTAAATTTTCATGGTTTTCCATAAATCAAGTTTTTTCACTTAGTTATGAGTTTACTTACTTATTTATCCTAAATATAAATCACAAAATAAAACTCAAGAAACTTTGATCCCCAGTGGTTTAGAGTAATAATTAAAAAATACTTTCAGAAGTCATTATAAAACAAACTCACTAACTTCATACTTTCATAGAGTTATGGCTGAAAGAAAGTTTTCTAATTTGTTTTGTCTTCAGAAACTCTACAAAGTGACTGATGGCATTGCACCACTTTGGTAAGCAGCATATTAGTCACAATGAAAGATTGCTATCACAAACAGTTTGTTGCTAAATCAGGGAATTACAACCCAAGTGGAGTTGTGCAGAAACTTTCATACTTACCTGATAAAAAAAAAGAGACCTTTCTCCACTTCCCCCCCTCCCCTTCCCTAGTTTCTTTTAAATTGTAAGTTTTTGAGCAACTGATGGATGAGTCTTTATAAATGTTTTCCTGGACTTTGTTCAAAAGTTCAGACCAGTCCAGGAACCAGGACAGACATTTGATGAAACATTTTGACCTTGAAAATAAAAAGAATATTTTCTCAAAGTTTCATAAAAGGTGCCAGACTCTATCAAGCATTACAACTACTGTAAGGTTTTAAAGACAGAATAAAGGTTTTATCATACTTTGCTTCAAAAAAATTTATGAAAAAACAGAAGAATCAAGCTATCGCCTTATATGATAGCAAGTTCAAGATTTTTAGGGGAATGCTGCCTTTTGGAGGAGTTTCTGTTAAAACTATTTTCATATCCTTAGAGAAGCATTTACTCAACCATAAGGAAACTGGCCTTTAAAAAGGACCTGGAGATTAGGTTCCAAATGTTATTTTGTGCCAAATACACTGTTAAACTTACTGAAGGATATTTATGAGCAGCACTACATTTCTGGTTCTACAATATGTTTGTATGTTGTAAACTTTGAGAATAAAATCTTCAGTTTACTTATGAAAAGTATTCCCTGAGTAAATGGCATATAGCGGTCACAGCATATCCTAAAAATACAGTAGACCTTATGTTGCTTATAAATATTTTGGTAAAACTGGCTTATTATGTTCTTAACTCAAAGTATGTAGAGAAGAGAATACTGCTTAAAACCTTTTATTTTCTCTTTCTCTTCACTTTTCAATTGAAGTAAAAAGTGGAAAATAAAAAATTGTTTAGAAAATAGTTTTAAATTTGTGCAAAATGAAATCTTACAATTACATTGTTTTTGAAATTTTTAAGTAATTCTACTGTTACAATTTTGTTATCCTTTTATGTTGACATAATAGCATTTTCATTTGGGGGAAAAAACAATTGGAACACATTTTGTGATAAGTTAATGGGACCATAAGGTATCTTGCAACTTGTAAATCAGCATGTGGTATAATGATGGTATAATATGAAATCAACTATAATATGTTAAAAAAACCCAAACTCAACATTCAAAATACAAAAAGTCTTCTGCAATGTCCCCTTGAGACATCTGTCCATGCTCATAAAATGTTTTATATTTTAATGCCATTTGTGCAGCCATCTCAGTGCTTATTAACCACTACTTTTCGAGGTCAGAGAGACCATGACAGGTCCAGAAAAATCCAAAGACTTCACATGACCTCAAATGATATATTGGAGAAAATGTTTCAAAATTACTAACCTCTAAACTTCATTTTTTTCAATAAAACAATAAATTCTTTAATCCTGAAAAGTTCTTGGTTCACCTTTTTTCCTAACTTAAGACAGAAAGGCCCCACTGACCACCCTGATGATTCAGCATCATATCTGCTAAAGAATAACCTTTTATGTGTCTCCTTCCACAGAGTGAATGCTGCTCCACCATTTCTCTGCTTTTGATACTAGTATCTGTTTTACAGCAAAGGTATGAATACTAATACCTGAAATGTCAGTCTTGTTAACCTTGATGGTAAAATTCTTACTGACTTCAGTGTGGTAAAATATTTCTTATAGCTGAATTTCCTACAAATGTTTTGAGGCACTTAGATTGACAATTTTGCTTCTTCTCTTTCTACAAAAAACATGAGCATGATTTCTGTAATCCTTTAGTTTATATATTTTCCAGTATATTTTGTAATCTAATAGTCCACTGACAGAGACAAATTTGGATGAAATAGGAACTGATTGATTGAACTTCCTTTATAAATATGTAACAATTTAAAGTATTTTTATTACCTCCAGCCAAAGACATTCAAATAATCCATTCTTTGTATTTTAACCTTCAAAAAGTAGATTTGAATAAACACAAACGTAATTCCAAAAATCTTGGAATTCCAGATTTCCTTTTTTGCTATCAAAATAATCATGTTAAACTGAGAACAGTTATTTTTATATTTATATTATGCTCCAATGAAAAACAGCAAATGCAGTCATAGTGAGTTAAATTTATGATGTGTAAACAGCGTTCTTCTTTTCAGCAAACAAAATATATTGGTGATATATGTGTTATCTTACCTTCAGCTTTACATCACATGAAAAGAAACTGGTGCAGAAGATGATCATGAAGGAAAAAATGCAATAAAACACACTATTGTCTCCCATGAAAATAAATGAGATCATTACTTCAACCTATACTTATGGGCTATAAACTGCTGATGTAGACAAAAACTAAAAGAATAAGTATTATTAGTACAGAATTCATACATCCTGTTAATGTACTTTTTGATGCTGATACCACAAACAATGTTTTGCTACAGAACCTGACAATTGCACAAGCGGAATAAATCTAATGTATTGTGTCCAGAAATCTAAAACTACCTTTCACTATGACCTCAAAACTCTAAAAATGACAAAAAAAAGGTTGTGTCACTTGGAAATATTTGTTCCAACAGTTAAAAACAGTTTTAGTACAAGTGATGATCTAGATGAACATGCAACATTTCATCAGCTCTTATTGTCCCCTACTCACTCACTTTCATCTTATTTCAGTTTGGGTTTCTATGCCTTCTGAAATGCATATATTTGTACAGAAAACATCAGTTTAGGAGGACTTCTTAGTTTCCTGAAAGAGAACATAATTAATAACAACATCATTACTACATAGAATGAAATACAGCATAGTTGACACAGAATAATGCATCATATTTGAAAAGTATTGTCAAGTCCTTACTCCACTGTTGTAGAAAGGATAAGATTAAATTACACAAATTGGTTCTGGTTAACGGAATATGAAGTTACAATTACAAGAACTTTAATTCTTAATTATTTGAAGATATCCAGAGATATCTCTATTTTTTCTTTCTCTGTAGTAGTTTGGGGATTTTTTTTTTGTTTGGGTTTTTTATGCATTACATACATTTTTTTCCTGTTTCAGAATGTCTTTATATTGCACCACCTTGATTTTTGAGATAATGCTTAAATTTTTACATATGGGACACACTAACAGTATGCTTTATAAATCACTTTACACACACACACTCACACACACAGAAATACAAACATCATAACTTGTTTATATATTTCCAGGGAAAGAGCAATGCTTTTGTTTAACCTCTTCCTGCTATTTATAGTGTGACACACAGGTGCTAAATAAGACCATACTGCTTTATCAATCTCCTTTTTTTGATGGTAAACACATATCTGAAAATAAAGGTTGTTTTCTTGTACACTGACATGTTGACAGGGAACTATCCCACCACATGCTCTGATAACATGAAACAGCTTGAATATTGCTCATTCAACAGAATTTCTCAAAACACTTCAAAAATAAATCATCAAACAGCATTTTGAGCTCCATTTAGGGAAAAAAAAATCTCTTCTTTCAATATGCAAAGTGATATTCACAGGTTATTTCCAAAATTAACTCTATTTTCCTTTTGAAGGTTTCCAGTTCATTTTAAAACCCAGCCGCACAGTGCTGGAAATAGAGGAAAATTGCAGCCATTAGGTGCAGACAGGAAATGTGTGCACCAGCTTTAGCTCAATGTGAAAATTAAATCCAAACTGCTGCAAACTAGGTCTGGGTTTTAATGTTAATTGTTCACATGCCCTCAATACAAATTATTCACACTAATGTACTGCATTAGCCAAGCCTGTCACTTCCACAATTATTATTTTTGTTGTTACTGTTGTTGTTTTGTAAATGCCATACCATTTTGTGTCCATTGTGGGAATTTAGGTAAGCTGCTTTAGTTGTAAAAAAGTTCTGAGCATAACATTTAAGGCTGCTGCAGCAGTTTCATGGATCATTAACAATTTGCTAATATTGTTTTAGCTTGCAAATTAGTGCAGTTTAGTGACTAAGGAAAGGTTCCATAGCTGTCATCAATCAGACTAAAATTCTTCATGCATGAGATGAAAAACGATTTTTAGCCTTTGAGGCTCAGACAGCAATTACTGTAACAAAAAAAAAAGGTAAGAAAAAAAAGTGGGGGGAGTAAAGGGAGGAGTGAAGGAGAGAAAGCAAGCTATATAAAATGCTGTTAGCAATTCTATTAAATTTATTTGTTGTTGCGCTAGAAAAGAATTAACACATGTTGGATAACCAGACCTTAGCTTCCTTCTATATTAGTGAAGTGACAAACTTTAGAGGGGAAAAAAAGAGAACCTTCCTTAGGAAATGACAAGAGATTAGTGAATAAAGAATCACAGAAATCACAGAATCAGAGTCATTAAGGTTGGAAAAGACCCCCAACACTGAGTCCAACATTTGACTGATCACCATCTTGTCAACTACACCAGAGCACTAAGTGCCACATCCTGTCATTTCTTGAACACCTCCAGGGATGGTGATTCCAACACCTCTGGGCAATCTGTTCCAATGCTGGACAACCCTTTTCACGAAAAAAGTTCTTCTTGATGTCCAACACAAACCTCCCCTGCTGCAGTTTGAGGCAATGTCCTCTCATCCTGCCACTAGTTATTTGGGAGAAGAGGCTGACCCCCATCTTGTAGCAGCCTCCTTTCAGGTGGTTGTAGAGAGTGATAAGGTCTCCCCTGAGCTTCATTTTCTCTGGGCTAATCAACCCCGGTTTCCTCAGACATTCGTCATATGACTTGTGGTCCAGAACCTTCACCAGTTTCACTGACCTTCTCTGGACAAACTACAGCACCTCAAAGTATTTATTGTAGTGAGGGGCCAAAACTGGACACAGCAGTCGAGGTGTGGCCTCACCAGTGCTGCGTAGAGGGGGACAATCTCAATTCCCTGGTCCTGCTGGCCACACATTTTTGATACAATCCAGGATGTCACTGGCCTTCTTGGCCATCTGGGCTCACACTTGCTCGTATTTAGCTGGTTGTTGACCAGCATCCCCAGGTCCTTTTTGACTGGGTCGATTTCCAACCATTCTTTCAAAGCCCATAGCACTTCGTGGGGTTGTTGTGACCGCTGCAGGATCCAGCATTTGACCTTGTTGAACCTCATACTCTTGGCTTTGGCGTATGGATCCAGCCTGTGCAGATCCCTCTGCCTTCCTACCTTCCAGCAGATCAATACCCCCACCCAACTTAGTATCATCTGCAAAACAAAAACCAAACAAGAACCAAAAATCAAATGAAAAGCCCAAATGAAAAAGAATAAACTCCAAACAAACTCAAACTCAAAACCTGGGAGTTTAGGAATATATTTCCTTTAGCCATCTGCCCATCACTTTTGTATTTGCTTCTTTTATGTTTGATTTCCTGAGTTTTATTCACAGGGATGCCCACAGAAACAAAATTCTTAGCTTCCATGCTCTAGTAGTCACAGATAGCAAATTTTAAACACCATGGACATGCATCTTCACAAAAGAAGAAAATGTCAGGCCTCTCAGATTCTCTTGGCAGACATCTACAGCAGTACAGCTAGGAAGACAACAAGCAGATCCTGGGGACTGCTCAACAACTAAGTGCAAACTCTGTTGTTACTGAATTTCTTCAGAGCAGCTTCAGTCCGCACAATGTTACTGTGCAGCAGCTCACAATGGTATTTCCTTGCCCGCCCCTCCAGCAATGTGAAGGTCAAAGACAGAGATCAGCAAAGTAGAAACTGGTGAGTTGTGCCAGACTCTTGCAACATAGGGTATTATGTGATCAGTGTCTTCTACTTCAGTGACATCAGCAAAAAAAAAGTACATTTCTCATCAATTTGTCTTTTATTTTGTCTTTATCCGAGCTCTCTCACTCAAAAATGTTTTTCTCTCATTCATCATCGTCATGCATACTCTTTTCCTATTGCCTCCTTGAAGCCTTTTCCAGTTTCACACTTTCAAAACTTCCCATCAAATCTTCCCCTTCCCCATTGCTCTCCTCTGTCACTTTTGGTATCTGTCTTGATCTCATCGAACTCATTGTAGCTCTACAGCCCACTCTTTCAAATATTTTACTTCTTTATGGAAGTTGATAAACTATACATCAATATATAAACTGTATTAAAGAATTAGAGAAGGTACAATATAGATTGTCAACAGTATCATGATTGTAACACCCTTTTTTTCAAACTACATCCTTCTCTTTGTATCAAGGGTTGTACAGGTTGTTTTTGACTTGCCAGTCAGAAATGCATGCAGAAAAGGGCATGTGTCTGTACAGCAGCCATTGGAGATCTGACCTGTGTTTAGCTTAAACCTCTGGTGTCTCTGGTAGACAAGTGAGGCGTTAATCTGAGATCAGGCATCACTGTAGTGCCGTCATATTTTGTAATGTAAAGAAACACTAAGTTTTCAAATTTATGAGAATGTTTTTCAGGATCACAATCTATGTTCTTTATATTTAGGGAGAGATGGAATTTAAGTGTCAGATGTATCTATCCATGGGACTCCAGAAACAATCCATAACTCAGTACTAGCATTCAAGATCATGCATCTTGCGATCATGCTCATGCTCATATCTCATGTATTGAGATACAACTCTATTTTATCACTGTGCCACAAGGTAGAATCTTCAGATGATCGGATATTTTCTAAAAATACAAAAGAGACCACTATAACAAAAACTAGGAAAGTTTTAAAATATTTTTTTAATGGTTCTTTTTGAGCCTATGTTTACAAGACATTGACTCATTCCACTTTTTCCTGTTCTGTCTGTTTTCCAGTCTTTTAAGATGAGTTATCTTCTTGAGGACCAGAAATCATGCCATGTAATTTATGTTATGAACCAAAACTCAAACCAACTTTTGAACAATCAAAATGTAAGAAACCATGAGCAGAGAAATAGACAAACTAGTTTTGTGAAAAAGAAATAAAAGTTTTGATAAGTTATTTAATAAAAAATATTTGCTTAGTTTTGTTCTAAAATGGTAATTGATTTAATGAAGTATTAATTTATCAGGAAAATTTGATTAACATTTATTATATAAAGATAAATGTAATTTTTTAAAAAGACATATTTTAAAACAGCAAAAAAAAAAAAAAATACCAGCTCTGATTTCAAATTCAGCTTAACTTAATGTGAAAAGAGTGATCTTCTATAAGTAAGTAATGACATCAAAGTGCATGTGTTACATCTGTGTCAAATAATGTTGCAGTCAGAATCTTATGCTTAAGTTTTATGCAAGACTACTCCTAGGGGACTCGATGGCACAACCGGAGTTATCACATCATGTCCAGTGAAGCTTGATAAATCTTCATCTTTGTACCAAAAATTTGCAGTATCAAGAAATTTTGTGAGCTTGTTAAGTAGAATAAAGATAATGATTTCAAGTATTTTTAAGTTTCTTTAAGTGATGTATTTTGCACTTGGGAAAAATAAATAAAAAATAAAATTAAAGTGCTGCCCTCTGCCGAGCCAGTGAGGAGCAATATATAAAATAATATTTCAATAAATATCTTTACTGGTTTTTGATCATGTCATTTTGAAAGTAGTTATATGCAAAATATCCTGTGAAATCAGGTGATTTCATTTTAACACTTCATCTTGATTGAAGTATAAAAAAGATTGTTAACATGTCAAAAAGTTCAGTTAATTATGATCTACATTTCAGAAAATCTTAAAGTGTACATGGATAACATATTTTCTCGGTCTGTTAAGTGTTAATCAGACTTCTGATAATATAAGCCATGTATATATTTCTAATTAGGAAATTTATAATAATATCCAACAGAACAGTTCTTAGAGTAAGATTTATTTTATACCCCTACCATATCTGAACAACATAATGCAATCCATCCATCAAAAATGTAATAATTTATTGCTGTTTCTTTCAATTTATAAGTATATTTTTTATCAACTTGACAAAATGAGTTATGAGTCCTATTTTTCAACCTTAACATTCATTTAAAAGTTAATTTAGGAACATCAGATACTTAAAATTAAAAATAAAAAAAATAATTATTGCTTAAATAAAAGAATAAGGAGAAAGAAAACTTTTCTCTTTGAATATTTCCAAGAGTGCTTTTACTTGTTGTATTTACTAATGCAATAAGTCTTGTTTTCTGTTTTACCTAGCAAGAACATATTATATGTTCTGGTAAAATAATTTAATTTAGAGTCAATTCATATTTATATGTTTAGTACAAGGAAACTAAAAGAAAAAAAAAGAATACGTAGTTATTCAAATACATAACAGATTTTTCACTTAATATTTCAGAAAATGACTACTAAAACATTTCATTCTATAAGTGTTGATGAAAGCATCTAAAATTGTATCTAGTAGAGGTGTTTTATCTTTGGGTTGTACAATACATCTTTGTCTATTGTCAAGCTGAGTATTTATTTATTCCTTTTTATGTGCTTGTTTAATTAAGAAGATTCCATTCATATCTAAATTATTACACAACTCAAATTTCCAGCACAGCAGCCATGGTGAGCATGGATGAATTAAAAACTAAAAAAAAAACCCTTTACTTACAACAAGTTAACTCTTCTCCACAGCACGTGGAATGGAAACTGAATAAAAGACATTAGTATTTTAGTAAATTATCTCCTTACAGGTAAGCAATTAGGGATGACTCTTATGGAACTGGCTAAATAAACTCTCTAGTAGTTGTCTATATAATCTGTAAGTATTTAGCTTTTCTCAAGAAGTAAATGAGAAAACTAATTCAAGAAAAATTTATTTGCTTTCTTGAAAATACTCAGATCTTCGGAAACTCACCAGGTTTCCTGTAAATCTGTAGCAACAACATTTACCAGATGTAAGACCCCAACTCTTGAGCTACAAGCTCACCAAGGGGGTTTTACTTTAATACCAGGCTCCAACAATATCCACCCTTGGGATTATTAGAAGAGCCTTCGGTTCTTTTAAGACCCTAAGAGAGAGCACAAAGGAGAAACATTACATATGTTTTCTCAGGAGGTACTTTACTGGTAAACTTTAGGAAATGAGAGATTTTGGCAAAAGTTTAAAAGGTAATATACAACCAAAACCAAACATTACACAAAGCATTGACTTAGCACATGCTAGCACACACAACTTAGCAAAATCCAACCTGTTCGGTCCCAAGTTACCCAAAATGTTAAGAAAAGAGATTAGGAGAAGAAAAAACAGTAAAGAAAGAGAGAAAAAGAGAAGATTATAGCTGCTCCTACAGTCCTGTAAGAGTCCAGCTTGCACATGGCCAGGTGGTAGGTCACTGATGCTTTTATTGATTTGACTCCCTGTGGCCACCCCTCTCAGGTGGCCCACTGCCCTCACTGGGGCTCTGGGGTGGGCAAAGGGTGGCGCTCCCACTGTGCCAGGCAATCAGAGGCTGGGTTAGGGGCTCCAGGGGGTGTGGTGTGGGTGTGATCCTGGGCTGCCTTTGACTGATAGTTGCTCCAGGGTTGACCCTGGAGACTTCTGGGGCTGCCATGTGGGACAAGGCATTACCTCACCTGTGTGAAATTTGATTTATCCCTCCTCCCTCCCCACACACACCTGAGTTGTTCCAAGCCAATAAAATAATCCAGTGTCTCACACTACGTCATAATTTACTTTAAAATAATTTACTAAACACAGTACACTCAACAAAAAGAAACTGTAAGGAGCTTAGACAATGTCTTTTCTGGATGTATTAGTCTTTTTCCAGAAAGCTAGAATAATTTCTAGTTAGTCCCTCATTAATATTTTCTGTGCATAATATGGAGGAAACTGTATTGCCGATTAACCAGAAATTTTACTATTTTAGCACAGGACAAACTTGGCCTATATACTGTCAAAAGACATGTAAATCTCATTAAAGACCATAAGCAAGTAAAAATCACAACCAAAGCAAAATAAACTGTAAAATGCAACTGATATCTGTTTCTTTTTCCAAGAAATCTTCATGCACATTTTGACAGCAAACATAGTAAAATACTATTCTAAATTTTCCATATAATTTTCATTACTTAATAGCCTTATACTTAATGTCACCTATCTGTAATACACAATAACACATTGTAAATGAACATGGTTCAAACTGCACTGAAAACACTGCTGTGGGCAGAGTAACAACAGGGCATTAACACCTGTCAGCACTCAGAATTTTTTAAGGTTTTTAATACCATGCCAAAAAAAAAAAAGGAAAAAAAAAGAACCAATACCAAAACACATCAACTGAGAATATGATTTTATTTAATCATTGCTAATTATTTATTATAAACATTTTTATAGAAGTAACTGACAGACAATCTAGTCTCCAACTCTAATCAATATTTTAGCTGGACTAAAGCTCTGTTCAGAATGTGTTTTCAAAAATCAATAAACTACATCTAAAAGCAGCGTAAGAGATGAAGAACAAGTTCATTCATTGCTTCCAGGGCAAGAAGAAAGAGGATTCAAATTAGTATCATTAAAAATCTCTCTCTATGTTCATTCTGAGGCTGAAATTATGCTTTCCAGGTACTAGCTCTCTGTTTCCATTTTCAAATAAATTTTGAGGAACATAGAGGGGTTTTGTGGAAAAATAATAAACCTCAAAGAGCTAAAAGATATAATATAGTAAAAAATTCAGGAGTATTCTTTTTCTCGTAAGAGGACTGAATACGGATTACAGCTTGAAAAGAGTCTTATGAAGACTATTAGTGACCTGGAAAAGTGAATAGAAACTCTCAAATGTGGCATAATTGTATACATGAATATATATATATGTGTGTCATACATGTGTGTGTGTGTTTGTGTGTGTATGTAGTTATCAGTATGTATGAGAGAGAGATACATATATGTTGTCACATGTGAGCCTACTGTGACTGAAAAAAGAGATTGGTAATTAATTGGACACAAAGTTGGAATGTGAAAGAGAACTTGTGAGGAGGTATACTGGAGTCATCAGATGGGTGTGCAGCCAGGACTCTCCTATGTAATTCTTTTCTTATTCTCTTCAATTTTAACTGAAATTTTTCTATACATATCTGAAATGATATATTTGTTAAAGAAAATCCAGTCTATACTGCTTACTAAGGACTCTAAATATCTTTTTTTTTCCGAAAGAGAAAAAAAATTTTCGGGCAATTTTCTGATGACCTATATATAAAAATAGGAATAAACACATGTTATAGAATAAAAGCACTGATTTAAATGTAACCCTGGCTCCCAAGCTCCTCCTATATTTGCTTTCTCAAAGAGAAACACTTGTAAGTTCAGATATGTATTCCCTCAAGCTAGACAAACATGGTATATATGAAGCACTCTTTTACTTCCAAATGAACAAATTTGAAAAGGGGGAATATATCAAGACATAATGTAACAAAGATCTCCTAGAATTGGATGTGCATTTGGGAAACTTTCCAAGCTATTTTGATATACAGGAACTTTCAGTGTGCCATGTAGGTCATTCCTGTGTCAGTCCCCGGATTAAAAAGACAATAAAAGGAGAATATAATTTCATATGCAATTTTAAAATAAATTCAATGTTCTACAAAACCATTAATCCAGTAAATGATCTTTTTACTGACAGAGAACAGTAACTATATGCTGCTGTGCATGGAAAAGGGAGCCAAGAGCTGTAAACACAGCAGGCAGGCACAGCAGCATCTCTACCACTGACACCATTGCAGAGTATACATGTAAGAAGAGAAGATGACTGATGGCAGTGACCAGGGACAGCCAACAGCCCTGTGATTGCCAGCCACACCCTTAGTGACAATTCAGGTCTGACACATGACCAGGAGGTCAAGTCAGTGAGGCCAGCTCAGGGACAGTGGGGTGCAGTTCCAGGCATAGGCATAGCTGCCACAAAACTCACACGTGGGCAATAGGTCAAGGACCTGAGCTCAATACAGTTTCCAAGCAAAGAGGAAAGAGACACAGTTTCTGTCTTCACAGTAGTTTGATCCCAGGTAATACAGCTGAGCAAAATCACAGCTGACTTTGAACACAGACAACCAAATCCCTAGGAACTGGGTGAAGAAGCTGCAGAGATTGTTGGTTCCCTCCGCATCCTGGTACCTGCAACAGTTAGTTTTGTACTTAAATGCTGTGAGAGTTTAAATCCTCAGCCTTAGGAGAGGACAGGACATTTCACAGAATATTACCTAAAGATTTCCAGCAGTTTTTCCTTTGATTTGGCTAAGGTTAATATTGTACAGCTTTTTCAGTTTTGGCAAGTACTGAGATAGGAGGGTGTAAAAAAATACAGAAATAACAAAATGAATAGAGTACTGTGCTTTTTACATTGAAGAATTTTTTTACTTTATGGATGGGTAGATGTTGAAGTATGGTATAGGAAACCTCTTTATTTCCATATTCCTTTACCACTTTAAATAAGGATCTTCCTAAAGCTGAAGGTTAGGACAGAATGATTTTTAAGTTTTGGGAGCTGGAAAGGGGACAGCAAATTTCTACAGCACATAGAGAAATGTTTCCTCAAATGTCTACTGGTTCATATTGAGTATGACTAACACGAGATGTCAGACTACTTTTTATCTCAAAATCTTTCTTCTACGCTGATTTTGACACTGTGAGGTTTTGTTCCCTCCTTGTCACAGTACAGAGTTCTTCTATGTCACCTGGATTGTAAATTGTATTAATCATACCACACAGATTTCTACCTGAAGAATATTGAGTTTGAACACTACCATCATGCATTTCAAATCAATCTATTGTGAAGTTCATTTGCAGATGTGTTAGATCCATTCAGACAAGAAGTGATGCTCTAGTGTTTCTTCCCATCCAAGGTAATCCAGACAGGTTTATTGGATTCTTTTAAAAACAGAAGCCATTAAATATAGCAAAATTATTAAAAAATAATATTTTTTATAAATTAAAATTTGTAACACTGTTTCAGAATACTCGTTCTATTACTGTGAAACTCTGATTTCTGGCTGTGGTTAATGATATGGAAACAATGTGTGATGAGGTCTAATGTCAGATCACTATTAGGTGCTATGAATTGTGGAAAGATGAGTTTCCTGCTTTAAACCATTTATTGTTAATAAAATATCCAGCCTGCTTCAAATATGTTCCTAACAACCTCATTTTTACTTATAACACCTAACAGTGTAGGAATAAAGCCATTGAACTCAATATATTTGAATTAACACTAATCAAAGTAATGAAAAGAAATAAATTTGTTTTTTCTTGTTAAAAAGCCCCCAGCATAGTAAACATAGGTCAAAATATAATTAAAGTGTCTTGAAGAGCTACATTTGTTCCATTTTTTCCAGGATTAGCTTCACTTCAGGAATATGAAAACTGTTTGGATAGAAAATCAGGTCCACGTTACATTTCCACAGAGTAAATCCAGAATCATACTGTTATATTCATGAACAAAAGACAACAAAACTACCTCTGATTTTCTACTCCTGTAATCACATCTGTAAAAGCAGATTAGGAACATTTTGCTTTTGCAAATTAAATGCAAATGTGATAGCTGCAGAAGGAACAATGCACTAGAGAATCAGGCCTATCGTCCACAGAAGGGATCTTCAGTTGCTGCACAACATTACAGAATTTCATTAAGGAAGGAAGAACTGGTTTACAAACTTCCAGGGACTTTTTTTCTCCATTTAAAACAACCTAAACCACTTAACTTGTGAGAAAATTTCTTATATATAGAACTAATCTTCATTCTTTGGCAGGTTGCTGACCATTTAGTAGATCATTAGAAATAGTCATAGTAATGTTAAATGCTAAGTTAAATCTCCCCATTACCATAATCAATTTAGAGTAACTCCCTTGAATTTTAAAATGGTAGAGTCTTATGCTGAGTTTTATGTTCAGTGTTGTAACTAGAAGCTTGAAAACTACATAAGAATTTCCAATAGCGCACTTGTGAGTTTCTCATGTTCTGAGTTTCTGGGAACACAAGGTGCTTTTCCAGAGCTCCTCTGACACCTTTTCTAGTACAAAACAAAGTTGTTCCAGTTGCAGCTAAACTGGCTCTGAAAAATTTCCTTATTCAAACTGGTTTCCTAGTTTTCAGTAATCTTTGACAGTGAAAGATTCACCATTCTTGCAAGTTTAGGACAGATGATGAGATCTAGAGATAGATGATGAGATCTTGATCTTTAGGATCAAGACTGAAATTTGTATTAATCACCACCAAGGAAAACGACACTTGGCAATCTCCTGTGGTGTCTCCCGACCCTGGCCTAGGACCCTGTTTCATCCCCCAGGAGCTCTTAGTCCCTGGCCCAGAGATGCCCCAACAGGGCCACAGGACCAATCCTGGACATCTTGGCCCCTCTCCATCCCCATAGAGATACCCCAGCTTGCCCCTGGTCTGCTCTGTACCCTGAATGGGTGCAGGCAGAGCACAGACTCCCAGCCAGAACCCATTCAACTGCCTTTGGCTTTTGTCAGTGGGATTGGCTCTGGCCACAAAGCCCTGCCCTGACACCCCATTGGGAGGTCCCTTGGCCCCAAGCATCTGGCCCATGAGGGCCACCACCCCTCACAGTATCCTGACATGAGACAGCAATCTTTAGCTTTTACCCAATAATGTTCTGACCACAGTGGACCAATATTTGAGTTCCTTATGCATATTCTCTTTGGTTGCTAAAGGTAAATCATAGATTTTATGTTTATGATGTAAATAGCTGCTTGTAATACTCGTGTAGAGTAATTACTTGCAACATGACGATAAATTAATCTATTTGGATTTCAAGTGTCTCACTGGGGTTTCTTTGACTGGGCTGTACCTAAAGTATGTTAGGTACAATTCCTCATACAGGTCTTTCAAGACGTGTAAGGCTGGAACCAAAGAATATCAAGGGTTGGTTGATTATATTTTATCACTTAATAGACATATCGTGCTATTTATGGGTTAGCCATATTTTATCCCAAATTAGATTAGAATTGTAATCATAGAATCATAGAATATTCTGAGTTGGAAGGGACCCACAAGGACCATCGACTCCAACTCCTGGGTCTGCACATGACAAACACAAAAATCACACCACGAATCAGTCAGATTATTGACAGTCAGTATTCATAGGATTCAATGGACGTGGTTTTCTTGACTTTTTTTTTTCAGAACAAGTAATTAGTTTTAAATACCAACTTTAGGATTACTGACTCAGTCACATGTGCACACACATGAACACACATACACATAAAGATAGGAGCAACAAATCCCAGCAGGCATGTCACAGTATGGTTAGTATCCTATTCTCACTTATTAGCTCAGATTTTTCTGATTAAAATTATGTCAGGAGGAAGACTTACCTTTTGGGTTAAATTTCATATGATCACAGGTGGAAGGAATAGTCCTGTGGCATTGACTTAGATGTGAGCGCGCTAAAAAAACACAGAGGAAACCAACTTTATTACTTTATTTTTAAGATTCTGAATTTCCTTAGAGGAATTGTCAGTAAGACATATTTTCTCCTCTAGTTACTTTCTCACTGTTTGCCTAGCTAGTTCAAACCTGATTCTTCCCAGTTATGAACTGTACATCACAGTGATCCCTGAACCTGAGCATAAACCTCATTTGGGTCAGAGCAGAGAAAGTATGCGGCCTGAATTTGAGATTATGAGCTGAGTTGGAAGTCCTGGTGACTGGGGGAAGAATCATATGAACATTTTCCTTAAAGATAAGGACTTTCAAACTGACACTACCTTTTACCTAGGCATTCCTGTGATGGGAAGTCTGCTTTAATTAATTCCAACAGAGATAATTCCTAATCAGTTCAAGAGAGAAAAAAAAAGCCAACAACAAAATAAATCTTGCTGAAAAGGCTACAATATCATCACATGAGTTCTGTCCTTACTGCAATGGTTCACTTTAATCCAATCTTAATAAAAACTGATACAAATTTCTTATTTTTGAAACTATAAGAAAATAACTGGGAAAGATAGTCAAATTCATGACTGAAATTTTAATCCTGATTAGTCATTTCATACCAACCTCTATTAATTTCAAAGAAAAATGTTTCCAAATTGATTAGACTGCTTTGAAATTGTTAGTCAGCATGCCTAGAACCCTGTGGTGTTGCTATGACAGCCACTTTAAAGCCAAGGAAAGATTTATTTGCTATATGCTTGAAAAGGTCAGAGAGAAAAGTACTTACACAAGGACAATGCACACAGTTTGATATAAACACAACAAGGTAGTAAGTTCAAATATTTGCCCAAATAGAAATAACTCTTGCCTGTCATCTTTAAAATAACCTTCCGATTAAAAGAGCATACCAGAATATTTCTGATTAATTTGAAGAGGTAGTAATTCAGTTTTTCACATAGACCAGTGAGACTGGGTATGTTTCACTCAGATTGGTCTGTTAAATATTTTATAGATCAGTTTTCTACTTCTGAATTGAAGTGTAATCATTACATAATATTTTCTTTACTGTCAAGGAACGTGCCAAAGAAGCTTTTTATATTTGATTACTTATTTCTGGAGTAGATAACTTATTCATCAGCGTCACTTCGTTATTGTACCTGTCTTCAAGAGCGATTTTAGTTGATATGATCTGACAGAACCATTATGATGAATCCACAATCCTGGAATCTGAATAGAATAATCCTTAATATTGGCTAGTAGAATGTATCACTTGTTTCTTGTCTTTCATAGAACAAAACAAAACAAAAAAACCCTCATACACACATAAAAAAACCCTCTCAACTTGTTACTGGTTTAATTGCTGATAGTAATATGTAGAAGCTGTTTATTACAACAGACCTTTCAATATATAATAATTATACTAGGTCTGGCTGAAGTGTAGTTAACTTTCTTCATACCTTTGGATTTTTAAGCCAGTATTGATAACACACCAATGTTTTGATTATTGCTGAACAGCGCTTGATGACATGTCTTTCTCTTTTTCTTGCTCTTCTCAACCTACCCCTTCAACAAGTAGTCTAGGGAAGGGAAAGATTATGGGAGGGAATACAGCTGGGACAGCTAATCTGAATTGACCAAATGACATGTGCTCAATGATAATAACTTTCTTTCAGGATACTTGTTGCTCAGAGGGGGTGAGGAATTGTCTTTGTATGTTTGGTTGGGTTTTTCCCTCCTCACTCCTTCACTTGTTAACCTTTCTTGTCTTGTCTCATAAGTTTTCTTGCTTTTGCCCTTCCTATTTTCTTCCCCAGTCCTTATGAGAGTGAGGATGGAAGTGAAGGAGCAGCTATGTTAAGGATGTCAGTCTGAAGGGTCTCTCTAAAGAAATACATGGTTTCTGAACAGTTTTGCATGCACCAAGCATAATTTTGTTGTGCCTCTCCTTGTGTGATTGGAACATTTGTGCAAAACTAATGAAAAATGATGATATAGAACAATTGTTCATATACTGCTTATATTTTTCTAATTGCACCAATACACTAATTTGCAAGTAAAGAGATATCCCTATATAAAATTTCACATGATTTTCAATGTTTATAGCTCTCCAATTACTTTGAAAAAATTGCTTATTTCTAAGTGGTTTTCATAAATATGAAAGCCTACTCTGTACTTATGATAAGTTACCTATGAAAACCAGGTGCGGTAGAATCAATCATATTCATTAATAGGATTTGAACATATTTCTCTACTAAAAATAATAAAAGTTACTGGTTTACGTCTGGTTACACTTCTGATAGTTTTTTACCTTCAATCGTATGGGTTATACAGGTGATTATATTCGGTGTAAAACATTTTTAAAATCTTGACATTTGAGTATGTTCATGTAACCTTTTACAGACTGACTTAATCTTCCTGCACTATGAATTTGAGGCCTCTCTCTCTCTATGATCCACTTGAGTCAGAGAAAGGCCATTTCCAAAATGGAGGGCAGCATAAATTGTCATATTAGGGTATCTAACTCATCTAACCTCCAGCTCCCATCCAACTCTGTGAAACAATGAACAGGACCACTGAAAACTCAGATACAGTTTCCTGAGTTTGACTCACAGTTGCTATTTCAGCTCACTGTTACTACATGAAAGTAGCACAGTAACAAAACTGCAGTTCCAGAGACTGATGCTATGATTTCTAATCAGAAACTACAGTGCCAATATTTGCAAAATGCCTGTGTGGACATGTCATGCTAGACCATAACCTTTAAGTACCTACTATAAGCTTGTAACAGTATTTTTTTTCGTGCCAAGAGACAGAGGTGAAATCTTGTTTCCATCCATATACATAGTTTTTGTATTTTTGTTGTTTTGTCATGGAATTCATTATTTCTCCCATATTTCTAGAATTCAGTCCTCATACACATGCTTTAAGGTATGCATTACCTTTTCCTGTGACCAAGAAAAAACAAGAAGAAAACAAAAAAAAAACTTTTACAAGGGCTGCAGTTCATTAGAGCCCTACATTAAGTTTCATAATTGAAACAGCACAGATCAGGACAGATCTGGCTGAGATAATCAGCTTCTCCAGCTGAGCTCAGCTGCTCTTTTTTTTTCAGACAAGGGTTAAAGAGCAAGGGAGTTGTCTTCTTTCCTTGAATAGAGCACTGGGGAAAGGTACCATAGGGGAAAAACATTTCCTTGTTTTCTGTAGGAGATTCCCTTGCTATAAATCTTATTGCACCTTACTCAAGCACCCAACTCTTTGCTGAATAAGTACTTCTACTGTTAGTAAAGTTTGAGCCTTTATCTGTTGTGGGGAAGGTAAATGCAATCTTCTCAGTACCCCAAGTTATATTGCTAATAACTGACATCTCATCACCCCCAAATATTCTGATTTAAGGGAAAGATGATACTTGAAATAAGAGAGTTTTTGCAGGCTGTCGGGAGTCTTTGCTACATGCAGATGGTGTTTACAGTTTCACAGAGCAATTGTTAACTTGTGTAGCATTTTAAAGAATAGATTTCTCTCCAAAAACTTGTAAGGGATCCTTATGGAAATTATTTTGCCTTTCCCTGTCAGTTCATATGAAATCCATCCATCTTTTCTGAAGGTCTCATTTTATTTTTGAAAAGCTAACAATTATTAATTCCATTTTCACCCTCTGTTGAGAACAGAGATATGTATATATATATGTTTCATTAAGTCTACAAAAGTGACTCATCCATTTGTATTTTTTGAACAGGATCTTGGCAGCTGGAAGTATATTACCTGTTTATCTGCAACCTTCCTGTATAAGGAAGGCACACTTGTAGCAATTACCAAGTCAGGCACTGTCAGTACAAGCTGTAAAGCCTTTGCTTTCATAGAAGTAGATGAAATATGATCAGCCAGATGTCTCGAAAAAAAATAGTTTTGGTGTGTTCAATAAAAGAAATAATGAAATGATGCAAACATTTCAATCAGTAACAAGTGCAAATATGACCAGATGTGTCTGGAACAGATTATGAGTGCCAAAAATGGCAACAGCAACCAAGAAAAAAGAGTACAATTCGAATGAGCTAATGGCGAACAAGGTTTTCTCTATTCAATATAATTTATGAAAATTCAGGGTGTCAGGGGTACTCAGAGTACCTGAAAGACTCTGGGAACAGGTGGGAGACATCATGACCCTGAGCCAGGAGCTAAGACCTTCATTGCTACTTCTGGAGAACCCAGGAAGCAAAAAAGAGACCAAAGAACCCCACGACCCTGCCCAGGACTAAATACATCACACTGACATCCTATGTGCCATCTCTCTCACAAAAGAGGGAATTGTATAATTTGTAAAATTGCATAAATCTGTGATTAAAGTCTTTTGGTATCCAAATTTCTTCAACCTTCAAACCATGTGACTATGTGCCTAGATACTGCTCTCATGAAGCAATATGTTTTTCAATAAAACATCTGCTTTTCAGTTAGAAATGTGAACGTTTTCATAATTAAACCACTTGCTTAATAATTTAATGAGATCGCTTCATATCATGCTAAAAAAATCTAGCAAACTGTCCCATTAAATGCTTAATTAATGAAAATCTGCAAGTCTTTAGTTTTAAATAAGTATTTGCAATCATACTCACACACAAATCAAAGCCTGGATTGCAATAAAGGGAACAAATAATGTTCCAGAATGTAGTGAATAAACAATTCCTTAATTTGACTTAATGAAGTATGGTTTTAATTCAGTTTAGTATATATTTAAACTGTCATTTGCGTGTATATTTGCCCCAGGGACACAGCATGACATTTTCATTATTTCATTGTCTACTCTTGTGCATATGCACATGAGACCCATCATTGGTGACCCAGTAGGGTGACTGTGGATGGCATCCAGTAATTTGAAATATGCTTGGGCCAGATATGGAGAAGGTTTAAATCAGCATAGCATCCCAGCTGACTGATGGGATTGTGTATTCACACAATTCACTTTATGTTATCTGATGGGTGCATTTTCATTAATAGCTACAGAATGTTGCAGATAAGTACACATTTCACTCAAATATACAATTACTATGGCTGAAAGTGGTAGTTAATCAAACTGCATTGTCCCTAAGGCATCTTTAAATAGATGACCCCTATTGGATAATTAATAATAGTAATAATAATAATAGTAATAATAATAATAATAATAATAATAATAATAATAATAATAATAACAACCACCACCACCCAAATCAAAACAGGACACTATTATACATCAGGATTTTGCATTTGCAAAGGATATTTGTGATTTCTTGTGTGAATCCTACTTGCTTTCTTCTACCTTTGTATATAGAAAGAATCAATATAAAAAATATATTTTTCCTTTTCAAGTTTCTTACATTTCACCCATTTCAAGGCCCTTACAGCTAGTTCTTTGTTTTTAGATAACCAACTAAATATAACTAACTACAAAATTTTCATTCTCCCTTTAATGTGTTAGGTCAACAAAGATCTCCCTGAAACTATTTTTAAGATGAAAGATGAGAAAAAAGATTTCATTTTATGTATGCATACTTGCAGAAAAATTAAATGCACTGTGATAACAGTTAAGGTTAGACGCTTATTTGTCATGTTAGTTTATCATTATTTAATTGCATACCGATGAATAAATCCCTAGAGGCTTGAAATCCTTATTTAAGTCCCCTAAATGAAATTTTGTTCATAAGCAAAAATCTCATGAAACCTTGAGTATACTATCATAGAAGTCCAGGTGAAAAAGAATGAGTTCATAAATATTTAAGAACAGCAGATGTCAAGAAATGTGTTCTGAAGGAGAATGTGTGATTTTGGTACCATTTATATTCTGTAATAAACAAATACAGTTAAGAATTCTTTCTCTTCATTTTCAGTTGAGGAGATATTTAGTCAAGTGAAAATGGTCTTAAGAATCAAAGCTGTGCAATGGAAAATACTAAAATTCAGTTTGGACTAATAAAGCCTTTGTAGTGAAATATGGTAACCCTTCTTTGTAGTGAAATACAGTAATACTTCCTGTGCTTATCTTAACCTGATTTTTAATTTTATATATATGTTTGGAATGTGTTAGAAATATAAAAGTCAAGTGATGGCAACCCCTAGAGTTGATGTGAAAGGTCAAGGAGAAAGCAAGGTAGAATGATGTAATAAATATGACATATATTTAATTACCAGAGAATGAGGAAGAAGAAGCCATGAGTTTAAGAATGTTCATTTTTAAAGCAAATATAATTCAAAATATGATTTGGTTATGGACTAGATTCTATGATGGAACATTCATCACACAACTGAACTGATTATTCACACACAATTAGATTTAGTTAGGATAGGGACTCTTATGGACACTTTAATCATTTGCTTCATGAATTGAGAAGGGGTGTGCATTTGATTTACTGTCATCTGGGTGGGTGATAAAGATCAGCTAGTTGATAAATGTTGCAAATGAATTTGCTGATCGAAGCTATCCTTTCATTTGTTTTGCACAATAATTAAAGATTAATTAAATCAGACATGACTCTAATGAAAGACTCTTACCTTCAGTTCTCTTCATCCAACTGGAAAGTACAAAACAGATGAAGATGAAAATTCTTCAAAGAATGAGGACTTGGATAAACAGAAAAGGAAATATTTGCATTGTTCTGTAACTATTGATGCAAGCAGTGTGTAACGTTTACACTCTGCCTATTTCGAACAATAATTACTTTTGGACCAGAGATTGGTAACATTAAGTAATAAGCATGCAATCAATATAAAACTTGTAAAGATGCTTTTTTTCTTTTTTCTTTTCTTTTTTTTTTCAAAGTGTCAATGAATTCTATATTTGACAGAGGTAAGTATGGACTTTAAACTGAAAAACTTCTAGACCTAATAATGGTGCAGAACGAGCTGTTTCAAGTGCTTCACAGCAGTCAAGAAGGCATGCTTGTTTGTCATGATCAATGCCCTAAAGTAATCTTCAGAAAAAAATTACACTCTTGTAATAACAAATTAGGTTTGCTCAAATATATGACTCTGTATGTAGGAGATTCCAATTAATGTGAGAACTTTTGTCTTGGACGCTGATAGTTGTAGCATCTCTGATATGTCCATGTGGGTTTTTTTGTATTGTTCTACCAGAAGGTATCTGCTATACTTCACAGTAGCTTCACTATCATGAATAGTACTAGTCTAAAAACATATATGTCAGGGACTTTTCAGGAATATTCAAGAAAAAATCAACCCGAAATTCAGTAACGTGGAATGTTAAAGAGACACGTGAGACAAAAAATAGGAAGTGAAATAGTTACACACAATGTATATTAGACATCTATTTCAGCTGGGGTGTTATGATCTCTCTAGGTGATGGTCAGCATGAGAGAAAGCATAGTTAATTTGAAACCTAACCTTTAAGTAGTTAAAAATATGTCCTATGACTTCAATCCTAGTGGTTTTATTGAAAACAGAAAGTGATAAAAAATTAATAATTAAAAATTAGAGTTATTTTGTAAATTTTATTCTGAGAGTTTTGTTTAGAAGCTTTGAAAATATCATTGAATTTTTAATCAAAGTTGGGATGCAAGGAAAGGATGCAGTTCCTCATAAATTATGTCAGTTTTACTGACACCTCAAAACTGTATGGCTGTTTACCTGCCTCCAACAACTGTCATATCTGTGTGTCATAACAAAATGATAAATCAAAGACATTAGAAATCTCTCAAAGATCTTTATATTTTTGCAATGTGAAATGTTTACATTTTCCAAATATGAAGGTTATTGGACCGTATTTCAACTTTTTTTTTTTTTTCTTTTTTTATGATTTGGGTAGATCAGTTTTAGTTGTATTTAAAAACCTAGTGCTTCTCCTGAAGCACTGATCTTAACTGCCCTGATCTTACTTTCTGGGCATGTTTTAGTCTGATGTGGACTTTCTGAAACTTACATTATCTGACTATGAGAAAAAAAGATATTTCAGTCACCAGGCCTTCAATACTTTCATTTAGGGCATGTAGTGATAGAACAAGGGTAATGGCTTCAAACTAAGAGAGGGTAGGCTTGGGTTAGATATCAGGAAGAAATTGTTTACTGTGAGGTTGATGAGGCTCTGGAGCAGGTTGCCCAAAGATATTTGTATGCCCCATCCCTGGAGGTGTTCAAGGCCAGGCTGGATGGGGCTTTAAGTAACCTGGTCTGGTGGAAGGTATCCCTGCCCATAGCAGGGGCTTACAACCAGATGATCTTTAAGATTCCTTCAAACCCAACCCATTCTGTGATTCTGTGCACAGAGTTTTATTTAGCTCTACGTTGTGGATAATGCTTTGAAAAATTATGAAAAGAAATAGATAGAAAAATCTCATAAAATGTTACTACCACCTTTCTTCTTCAACTTACCTCAAATTACCTTTTCTGTGAACCTGCCATATATATATATGTAAGTATGCATGTATATATATATATATATACACAGATATCTATCTATCTATCTATAGATAGATAGATAGGTATGCACATATATGTTCATGGGCATATATATGCACATAAAGGCAGATTCAAAGTTAGAGAAAGTTAAGGAGGGCATTCTCCAAAAATTAAAAGCAAAATATAAGATGTTGTTAAAGCAATGTTAATGATATTGAGTATCACCTATTTTTGACAAAATATTTGTCCCTGAAAGCAATCACATTTGCTGCAAACTTGCCGTGGAAAAGTAGTTCTTGTGAGGACATGACAATGTAGCTAGTATGTTTTCAAAAGGATAGAGAAAATAACTTTCATCCTGACACTGTAGGCTACCTTGAGAACAGGTTACAAAGGAAGGACTATCAATGGTATGAATCAATAGAAAGAAAAATCAATAAGGAACAAGAGACATTGACCTTGCATTATAAAACTCTATTTCTTGTGTCCTGAGTACATATTAATTGATCCTACAGTACCTATTTAGGAATACCAATTTTCAACACCTGTAGCAAAAAACATCAGCCTGGCTTTAAAAGGTTTAAAAAACGCAAAATGGTAGTTCATATCATAAAGAACTACAGTGCATGTTGGCTCATAGCAGAACAATGCAACTCACTTTTGAAAATACTAGCATTTCATAATTATATCTTGTACCTTTTCAAAATTAGAAGTCTGGTTGTATGAAATAAGGCACACAGGTGACCCAGAAGAATAAGTAGCCAAATATATTTTGCCATTAAACTACATAATCTATTGTCCATGCTGTTGTCCTACATATTTTATTTTTTAAATTCTTTGTAATACTGTTTACACAAATGACCTTTAATAAATCTAGGAATACAATCCAATTTTATCTACAGAATTTCAAGACAAAAAAAGAGAAATGTTGAAAAAAAACCTGCCTAGAGTAAATTGTGAATTAGTGAATAGTTGTCAATGCCATGAAACCTAGAATTTGCTCTGATATAGTGATACCAAGATGCTTGGTCATCTACTGAGGTATTCTCTCAGTTTTGGGCTTTTTAAGCCATCAGGGAGAAGCAGATTCTATGGCGTAGTAACATGAGGTCAAATCACAAATTTTAAATCCTGCATTTAAAAAAAAAAGTTTTGGTAATCTGAGATATGAAATTGACTCATGCCCTAATTTGTTTATGTTATACTATAAAATATCTGCTTTTCTGTAATGCTTGGTGTCACTGGGTTATACTTCAGAAGTATCATCTTTAACATCTTGAAATTTATATTTTAAAATGAAAATATGCTCTGGAAAAACCAAAACTTGTGCACCACAGAGAGAATGAAGTCACATTTTTCCCTAGGTTCATGTCTCATTACATATGAATCTTCAGAATTACTCTTATGGTAATATATATTATTCTGCCTTAGTGACATGATTCACTTGCCTCAATCTTCCAGCATCTCTCAAGTAGCATGAAAAATGAATGAGAAGTGTGTAGTGTGTTCATCCCAGGAAATGTTTTATACCTTGTGCAATACAGTTGTTCTTGTCTAGTCTTTCAGCATAATTTTACCAGTTACTGTTTAGTATTGCACTCATAAAATTTTCTGTTGTGTTTAAGATCATTCCTGTAAGCTCAGAGACTTTCCAAACCATGGTTTACAAGGAAAACTTCTACCATTATTCGGGTGATAATTCTAAGGACAGAAATTTTGGGGCCTTCATAAAAGCATCAGTAACCTAAATTAAAAAAAATTATAGACCATAAAGAAAAACAAAAGAGAAAGTAAAAAGGAAAGCAACAAGCCTATTTCTAGTTTCTCAATACATTAAATGCTCTTAAAGAAAGTTTTTAAGACAAATACAAATTCAAGCAAATAACCAATGCATAAGGCATTTTCTATGGGATGGTTCATAAGACAACAAAATACTGAAATACTAGTATAAAGTGAATATTAAGAAAGAAGTTAAGTATCATATTTTCAATGTCATGTAAATTCTTTTTTGTTTTCAAAAAAGTTTTCACCACCTGATTTTCAGAGAAAGTTATCCTTAAAAATTAGTTTTCACAGAGTATCAGAAATGTTTGTTTAGTTATAGAAATAGAACTCACGTCCTTTAAATTTTTGCTACTGAGCAGCATCATATTTTTGATAATGACTGACAAAACTCCATGCTTAAGGATCTGAAGTATGTGCAGAATATACCACCTAAGGAGTCCTTCTGCTGTGCCTTTTGCAATCGGACATGTCTATCTCGTATTTGCCTTATTAGCCACCAGCGTGCTTGTAACAAATGTGGATAGAGCCTTTCCCAAATCTTTGTTCGTGAAGCCTAGCCATGTTGATGATATACATATTTTATTACATTTAGTTATATGCACTTATATGCACATTATCAAAACATACAAGCCACATAAACCTACTTGTTCAGTTTTACCAAGACAAAATATGACTGAAATGAAAATCGTCTCACTAAGAAAAGTGTAAATTTATCATCTAGTATGTCTCTGATTAATGTGTCCTACAGATTTTTCAGTCAAGTGATACATTTTAGAAATCAATTATAAAAATGTCTGGCACTAATTAATTATACACATATTGATATTGACCATCCTTTGTTGTGAGATATATAAAAACTTCAAAGCTTATCTACGCTGTGGTATTGCTTCATTCGGTGTCACTGGAGTATGAAAAACACCTTCGCTCTTTCTCTTTCTCCCCTGCCTGCTCCTCAAAGCTGAATAAAACTGCCTGATCCCTGCTAGCTACCACTGCAGCCTCCTAAGAGCTGCAAGTCTGTATCACAGCTGGAGCAAGCTGGGCAAGAAGACTAGGTTACAGAGAAAAAAGAGTGAAGGAAACAGATGTCTAGCAATTAAACTATCTTTACTATACCTCTGAATTAACTCAATGACTTATTCTCAAGCAGGAAAATAGTGCTATTTCTGTGAAATCACAGAAATAATACACATTTCTCTACAACATAAGTAGCTTATTGTACAGTTAAAAAAAAAGACATAGTTCTTTTTGGTTAACAAAGAAGTTGATGAGGAGAGAGTAACAGAAATTTCCTGTAACTGCTACCATGTGTTAAGTATGGGCTTCAAATGGATTGAAATTTAATGCAATGACAGAATACACCTTACAGTTTATTTTATAAGCACATTAGAAGGAGATGTGTTAAAACTTTTTTCCTTAAGAGATTCATTCAACTTTGTACCTTGTTTTTCCCATTCATTCAACTGAACGGTGTCACTGTGGAATAATTGAGGACTGTTTCAGTCAGATTTGTAGACACATATGTATGTTTTTATATATTGATACATATAAATACAAAGAGAAAGAAGACAATATTCTAAGGACAGTTATGAAGCTTGAAATTCAAAAGATAAAACAGAAATATTTTGTTATTCATTAGTAATACTGTGGTTGGACTCTGAAGAAAATTCTTATTTTCATTGTATTATGTAACCTTCTCTGCTATTCTCATGTTGATTTCCAAGCTTAAATGCCAGACAGAATATTTTGCACTGAATGTTTTACTGTGCTAAAAATTTCCACTATGTCCTATTCAAAGAGCCATTTGATTTCAACAGCCCAGTTTTACTGTGTTTAACAATATCTGAAAGAAATGTAAAATATAAAATCTTAAGATATATTCATCAGGAAAATTACCATTTCCTATGATATCCAGATCTTTTCCATGGAAGCAAGGTTAAGACATACAAAACAAGAAGGTGATCTGAGACAGCTTCCCTAAGGGCAAATCATGCCTGACCAATCTGATGGGCTTATATGATGGAGTGGCTGCAGTAGCTGAGAAGGGAAGACTGACCAAGGATATCTACCTGTACTTCTTCAAGGCCTTTGACACAGATCCACATAACATCCTTATATCTAAACTGGAGAAACATGGATTTGAAGGGTGGACTATTGAGTGGATAAGGAATTGGCTGGGTGGACACAGACAGAGCTGTGGTCAATGTCCAGGTGGAGGATGCTGATAAGTGGGCACCTGGGCACCTGGGACTGGTAATCCTTAGTATCTTTACCAATGACATAGGCAGTGAGATTGAGTACACCCTCAGCAAGTTTGGAGATGACACAAAGCTGAGTGGTTGAGTTAACTCAACAGAAGGAAGGGATGCCATCCAGAGGAACCTGGGCAAATTTGAGAAGTGGGCCCATGAGAAATTCATGAAGTTCAACAGGTTCAAGTGCAAGATGTTGCACACAGGTAAGAGAAATCCCAGACATAAGTACAGCCTGGTAGAAGAAGCCATTGAGAACAGCCTTACAGAGAAGGACTTGAGGTTCTGGTGGATGAGAAACTGAACATGAGCCAACAGTGTGCATTTGCAGCCCAGAAAGCCAGTCATATCCTGGGCTGCACCAAAAGCAGCATGGCCAGCAGGTTGAGGGAAGTGACTCTGTTCCTCCACTTTGCTCTCATGAGACCCCACCTGGAGTCCAGCTCTGAGGTCCATAGAACAAGAAAAACATGGATGTGTTGTAGATCGTCCAGAGGAGCACCACAAAGATGATTAGAGAGGTGAAGTCCCTCTCCTATGAAGACAGGCTTAGAGAGCTGGGGTTGTTTAGTCCGGAAAAAAAATGGTCTGGGGAGATCTCATTGCAATCTTCAAGTACTTAAAAAGAGCTTGTAAAAAAGAGGGAGAGGGACAATTAACGCGGACAGATAGTCTATAGGACAGATAGACAAGGGGGAACCATTTTAAACTAGTAGATCAGAGAGTTAGATTAGACTGCAGAAAGTAATTCTTTACTGTAAGGGTCGTGAGACATTGAAACATATTGCCCAGAGAAATTGTGGATGTGCTATTCCTAGAAGTGTTCTAGGACAGGTTAAATGGGGCCCTGAGCAATCTGATCTAGTGGGTGGCATCCCTGTCCATGGTGGGAGGGGTTTAAACTAGGTGATCTTTAAGGTAGCTTCCAGCCCAAGCCATTCAGTGATTTTGGACAAGCAGTGGAAGTCTCTAGAAAGGATATATACAAAATAGTCACGTTTTTTTCCCCACTAAAATTAATTGTAAGAGCAGGGCATGGGACCAGAAGACAATCCTTCTGTGTCATAAGGATGTGTAAAAAAAAAGTCACAGAAAGGAACTTCTAAAGAGTTCAGAGAGTAAAATACAGATGCTTAACATGGGAATTTTTTCCACACATGCATGTCTTTAGCAAGACTGTGCGGCAAAAAGGAAGAAAACAGCTTAGCAAACACAGACCTGAGTAGCATAAGAAAGAAATAGTTCACTGTAAAAGTGCATCACATTTTCAGCTAATATGAACTAACACCTATTTTGATGGGTCAGTATTTGTTGATTTATTCTAACTGAGAAAGCAATCCAGAAAGAGAATTGTTATATAAGTGATATGTTTTCTTTTTACTTAGAGGGAGAGGTAGATTGTTATTTGTTGCCAGTTGGAGAATAAACAGAACACTCAGACTTGAAAGAACCAGAAGTATTTCTCCTCTTAGTCCTTTGAAAGAAACAAAAAACCCCACCTGTCTCAGTGTAGAACACTATAAAAGTAAACAGCATAACAAGTGCTAAGAATGAATTTTGTGGGGAAAAGCCTCTCTGCTTCATTAAACCACAGCCTTATGTTAGTAACCCATCAACAGTGGTTGCAAATTTTCAGGGTTCTGCCTTTTCTGTTTTCACACTTGCTTGTTCCCCAGGAAAGATTACCACCCCTGATTAATTCCATTGCTGTGTCATCTTACTATAACCTACATTTCCTGAAATGATCCACTGAAATAAATAAAAAGATATAGTTTGTTTTACTCTTAAAATACCTTGTAGTTGTCAGGTTTAGAGCAAGGCCACACAGCTGAATCAGCACACCTGAGGGTGTCATAAAACCTTGCAAAGGATGGGAAGCAAAATATCTTAAATTAGGTCCATCTCCAGTGGAACAGTAATGGAGAATGGAAGCCACAAACAGAAAGAAATTGGACCATATCACAAATTCCACATCTTTTACAGGTGTAAGAAAGCAATCAAATTTGTCTGCACATATCACCTTCCCAGCTGAATCAGACTATATATCCTGAAGGTAGAAAGCAACATAAGGAAGTAAAATCTTCACTGGTTTTGATATGAATTTTTTCATAGGATCACTGATCTTGTGTATATCCTGGGGTCTCAGTTTTTAGAATGATCATACAGCTCTTTTCCATGTTTATTCCCAGATGGCAGAAATTTATTTCTGATCCACTGTAGCAGTTAAAAGTTGCTATTTAGAAGACGTAATTGGTTTCAAAATCATACCAAATCCACTGGAAAGAACATATGCAATTGCACGTACTGTATAAGTTTGTCAATGTCCCTGTGTGTACCTAATGGCAGCAGTCAGACTTTTTTGAAAGACTGAGCCAGTACTACCCTACATTACTGGAAGGACAAATTGTGTAATCTGTGTATTTAATCAGTAATGCAGCTGACAGATTTATCTCTATGTATATAATCTGCTTCAGGCTATACTTAAGCATCTTCAGCTGCTTTCTACAATGCAGTTATCACAGTCAAAATATATTACCTGTAGCATATAAAAATCTTTGGACATTGAACTCATTCTTTCAAGATAAAGAGGGAGGACAGCCCTTAACAGCTTAAAACAGCTTGCCAAAATATCACCTAAAGCAGTGGGATTCAAATCTAATTATACATTTGACAGGTTTTAGAATCAAATGGAAATTGTCCCAAGCATGTTGACAAGTACAAGATAAGAAAGGAGAGCTGTCCTCAAATTGTTAGTAGCCAGACTCAAGAATTTCTTTCAGAAGATTAGATATGAGCTGGGAAAATGCTAATGTCATATTTTTAAGCCATTTAGACAACACTGAAAATGAATTTTTGAAACTAAAATAAGACACAGTTCAATTAAATGCATGCCATGACTTGTTTTAAATGATGATATGTTAAAGCAAATCCTACAGACGTACGGTTCTGTACTATTCTCCTAAGCTTACACTTGAGAACCTCTGGCACCTCTGTCAGAGAAGACTTTAATATTAATCTGGTAATCAGTAAAACTGCAGCTGAGCCTTCCCACAGGAGAAAAGTTCCATCAGCCAATTATTTATCTAGTTTACCAGACTATTTAAAGGAGATTGAGGTGAGACATTGTAGTCTATAACTTCCCTGTGAGAGGAAGAGGAGGAGCAAACACTGATCTCTTCTCTGTGGTGACCAGTGACAGGACCCAAGCGAATGGCCTGAAGTTGTGCCAGGGGAAGTTTAGGCTGGATATTAGAAAAAGGTTCTTCACCCAGAGAGTGGTTGGGCACTGAACAGGCTCCCCAGGGAAGTGGTCACAGCACCAAGCCTGACAGATTTCAAGAAGTATTTGGATGATACTTTCAGACACATGATGTGACTCTTGGGAAGGACCCTGTGCAGAGCCAGGAGGTGAACTCAGTGATCCTTGTGGGTCCTTCCAACCTGGCATATTCTGTGATTTTGTGATTTAATGATTCTTAGGAGGCCTTACAGCCCACCTGCTGTAAAGAAAAATCTGAATCTCTTAAAAAAATGGATTACAGCTTCCTTTCATCAGTCATCACAGCATCACAAAATGGTTCAGGTTGGAAGGGAGATTGTCTGGTCCATGACCCTGCTTAAACAAAGCCACTTAGAGCCACTTGCCAAGGGTGGAGACTCCAAAATCTCCCTGGGAAATCTGTCCCAGTGCCCAGTCACCCTTAAGTGAAATATTTTTTCCCTTTTTTTGGTTTCCTCTGTTTCAGTTTGTTTGCTGCTTCTTGTCCTGCTGCTGGGCAGCAGTGAGAAGTGTCTAGTTCCATATTCTTTGAACCCTCCCTTCTAAGATTCCTCCTGAGCCTTCTAATCTCTAGGTAAAGATGGGACTCTACCTAGAGATGGGATCTCTAGGTAGAGATGAGACTCCATCTCTGTCAGCCTTTCCCCATAGGAGAGATCCTACAGTCCCTTCATGACTTTTGTGGCCTTTCACTGTACTCTGTCCAGTATGATCATGTCTTTCTTATCCTAGGGAGCACAGAACTGGATGCAGTACTCCAGATATGTCCTCTCCACAGTTGAGTGGGGGTTAAGGATCATCCCCCTCAACCTGCTGGCATCAATTTGCCTAATGCAGCCCAGAATAACATTTTCCTTTCCCACAGGGTTACTTCACTGGCTTAACTTGGTGACCACCAGGATCCTGAGGCCCTCCTCTGTCAAGTTACTTTCCACCTGAGTGGTCCCCACCATGTACTGTTGCATGGGGGTTGTTCCTCCCCAAGTGCAGGACTTTGTACTTCTCTTTGTCAAACTTTGTGAGATTCCTTTTAGCCCCTTTTTCAAGGCTGTCGAAGTCCCTCTGGATGGCAGCAATGACCCTCTGGCATATCAGCCACCCCTCCCAGTTCTGTGTCATCAGCAAGCTTGCTGATGCTACACTCTGCCTTGTGATTCAAATCATTAATGAAGATGTTAATTCTATCTTTGTTGAAAGATTACAGAACTGAAGTACCATTCTGATAACATTACAACTCAAAGAGTCATATCGTGCTTTAAATTGCTTTGTCATTTTCATGTCAATTTATTCCTCTCCTATATCCCTTGCTTTCTGTCTCTGGAGATTTGTATCTTCTTCAGTCCAAATATTCTTATCCATAAACTGAAAAATGTTTATTTTTACATAATCAGAGTTTTCTTTGTGGTAAGAACTGGTCAGAGCCAGGATTTGTTTAATTTTACAGTGTGTATTCAGCTCAATATCCAAGAAGAAAGTTCTCCTATATCAGATAACCAATCATGGCAGCCATTCTTATGTGTATGTTTATAAGTGTATTATATGGTTTCCCAATGTTATCAAGGTTTATGAAGTTATCAATTCAATTAATACAGAGTGAGAAAATTAGCACTTTGATGAAATTTTCATCCAGAATTGAAATCTTGAAACGCACAGAATATATTCCAGTGGTCAGTGTGAGAGGGAGATATGACAACCCACCTGTAGAAAAATGTGAAAAAATCTGCCTTTCACAGAGGTCTTGTTCTGGTTTCCTGTAACTAGATTCTGGATGATGTACAGATACACTCTTTACATTTTCAAAAATATTGTAAAAGCTTTGAGAACTTTCTAGTTCATTATTGAATCCCTCTAGATCAAAGGAAGAAAATGAACTCCATATTTGAATTAATAGTTCATCTACCATCTTTGAAACAATATGTTCTGTAGTCTAAATTAAGACCCTGAATCCCTGCATAATTCTATTATAGCCTGTCTGGCGTATTCACTGTGGTTCTATTTAGTATATTTGGAGATTAGTCTGTAGAGAAGCTGAGAAAATTCAGAAAGCTTAAAAAGTGAGTCAGCTTTCAGATCATGCATCTCTGATTGTTTATATTGTAGGCTGAGAAGAGTAATTAGGATTGAGCCGTATGTGAGTAATGTGTGTTGATTATTGTTAGCTGACCAGTGAGATGTGAAGGACAACCTAGAAGTTGCCAACTACGATTAAAACTGATAAGTTTGATTCCTGCAAAGAATAAAAACAGACTAGTTTCTGTCTTTGAACAGATTTGTACTGAAACTGATGTATAAGTATATGGGTTTGTATGAATAAACAAGTGGAAAGCGTGGTGACCATAATTACGGTTCAGTTATTCTTTGATTGACTATATCCTTCACACACGCACACACACTCACACTGAGTATTCTTTGTGCTTTTTTCCTAACATATTTACAACTATTCTGAATGTACCTCTATTAAAATAATTGCTTTGAGGAAATTTTAAATAGTCACGCTTTTGTTTGTTGTCAGGCAACATGTGTTATGAGAAAATTGACTGGGTTTAGAATATTTTCTTTAAAAAATATTTTTTTTCATAGATTATAAATGGTTTTGGGGACCTGAAAAAAAACACAAAAATATATTTTGTCCACAGGAAAAATGCAGTCAGTGAAAAGAGAAATTCCCATTTTATCTGTTGGAGTTTGTAACCTGATAAAATATGTGTGGTTTAAGTAAGGAATATTTGTAGTTGCTTTTCTTCATGAATGAACTCAAGTAAGTACAGGAAAAAAGGGGCAAAAAAAGTTTTAAGTAATTTCCATGATTTTTAGGGTATATTAATTGTGAAAAGCAAATTGATGTATCCACAAATAATAAAAAAAAAAGCCTGGCCACCAATATGATCTAATGAAGAACAATCTAGAAGAATCTTATCTCTAATAAAATTAATAGTTCTAGGTACTTCAGAAGAATGTGAAATCAAGAGTAAATTTCCTGTAGTACTTTTAGCAGCCAACAGCACTTACCACAAATAATTTATTTTTCTTGGCTAAACTAATTGAAGTTGCATTTTTAGAAAGGCAAGCAGTAGATACTTATTTTCTACTTTTAAAACCAGTTCACTTGACTTGCATTTTCAGAAAGAAATCTTATTTTCTAGATACTAGGCTCCCAAATTTGGGTTTTAATAACCAAATCTCTCTGAGTTCAAAGAAAAAATGGAGAAATACTGTGAGATGTACGTGCTTATTATTACCTCCTGGTAGATAATACCTACCCCACACTTAAAAATAAAATGCAATTTTTAGATTAACAAAAATAAGAAAGAAGAGGCAACTGGTAATTTTAATCTGCTTTGAGGTGATGATTACATCCAATGATGACTCAAAAAGAACTACGTAAACTAGCAATTGAAGAGAGTGAATCCTGAAGACTGTATCCGGATTATTAATGCAATGACAAGCTCATCATAAGTCATTCAAACAGCCCACTAGAAAGAAAAAAGGGAAAACGAATAAACAAACAAACCATGAGTTTGAGCATTATTGCATTTCTTCTGGTAAAGAACTACTTTTGATGAAAAAGATAGGTCACATTCTTTCACTTTTATCTTTCTCTAGAGAACATGAGAAGGCACTAGCTTAGTAGACAGAAAATTCCAGGATGCTTAAGGACTGATTATTTATTGTCTGCCTTGGATCAGACTATTAGTTTGTACCAGTGTGCCTATTGCAGATATCCAAGCAATGATAACAGGAAACATAAATAGTATGCTTGGTAAAGATTTATCTTCTTGAGTGAATTGAGATTACCATATTGTAGTATTTAAATCATAAGTGTTTAATTTGTAAAAATTAATTGTGAATGATATAATACACTCAATATATCTATATCTATATCTATATCTATATCTATATCTATATCTATATCTATATCTATATCTATATCTATATCTATATCTATATCTATATCTATATCTATATCTATATCTATATCTCTCTATATGTATATATATATCTGTACAGTTAAAAAATATGTCCCCTTTTACATTTGAGCTACTGGTGACATGTTTATCACAGTATGTCTGAGTATATCTTCGTTACTGTTTATCTCAGTTTTTCTATGGCATATCCCACCAAAGAGGAAGAAAGTTTTAAATAAACTCGTGATTCGCTATTTCAAAATTATTTCCATAGTCTGAATATTGCCTCTTATTGCTAGGCAAAATGTAGAATTCCTATGTGTGATCTTTAACACTGGATTTGGATGTAGGAACTGTTCTTTACTCTTTTCTTTGCTGTAAATGAGTTTTTTTAACATGTACTTTTTTATCTAATAATAGGGGAGAAAGAAGGATTTTAAAATATTTCTAACTGATTTTGGAATCAAATCTTTATTTTTATAAAAGAAAAAATTAAAAAAATTAGAAATTATGTCCCTTTAATGTATTTTTAAGGGGTGGTGGTGATGTACTTTTTAATTTCTGTGTATTTAATCTTTTATTCCTTTCATTTTTTCTTCTGTGTTACCTTCCATGAGAACATCTGTCCATTGATATCTGACTACATCGAACCCTATTTCTGATTGTTAAATGATACTTGTATTAATTACTTTAAAAAAAACTGTAAGGAATAAATAGAGCCAACTCTCCTTTCATACAGAAAAAATCAGATTTTGAACTTTTGCATGAAGTAAAAAATATAAATTTTGATTGCCTAGAATAACAGATTTTAATTAATAATAAGCACACAAGTATTTGTTTTTCAGTCATATCTCCATATTTCTGATACTGTGGTCAGATTGGTGGTGTAATTTAATTTTTAATGTAAGATTCTTTAAGAGTCAAAGCAAAAGACACAAATTATTATACTCTACATCATTATTTCAAACAGTAATACTTGGTCAGATATGCCTTATTTGAGTCAGATGGCTATAATTTCTGAAGTTTAAATAATGATTGTTTCATAAATCATTAACATATACTATAGACTTTTATTCAAGTCAGGTTGATATACTATTGATGAGAGAAGAAAAATATTTTTTTCACAAATCAGGCACACCATTGTAGAAGTTACAGGTAAACTACCTTAACCAAGATATTTAAATTTATTCCTTCTGTAAGAAGAGGATTTTTATCATAATTTCACATTCCTCTCATTAAAATATAGACCCATGAAGAACAAAGAAAGTTCTGGTAAAAGAAGCAATCTTAAAATTCATGGCACTCAGTGTGACAAATCATATTTTAAACTTCTTAGAATAAGGCTATTTCTACATTAAAAATTTGACTTAATATTTTTGTTTTGCTTAATATAAAATTATGCACTACTATGGATTCGCTTAAATAAGTAAGGCATTAAATGTTTATTCTGGTTATAAAGTGGTTCGCCTATAAAATCACTTACTGGAGAGTATATAAAATGGAAATCATAATAACACATGTTTTTTATCCATACATCAATTAATTTTTCTGCTTGCTGAATTCTAGATATATCATTGATGAACCTGATTAAAATACTGATTATGCATCAATAATAAAAGGGAAAATTCATTATAAGTTAATAATCTAACATCAAATATTAAATTTCATTATAATACTGATCAGAACATCCTTTATGTTATTTAAAGAAGTTTGCTCTCCCTCAGAATAAAAAGTTGCAAGAAATAACACAGCTGGGTATTCTCCTACAGTGACAGTTCTTTTAACTTGTGAACATATTAAAGTTCCTGAGTTATAATAGCAAGTTTTCCATAAATGTTAGCTTTTTGTAGGCCTTCAATATTTTCATTCAAAATACACTATATGAATTTTTTAAATTACTTACAGAAACATCGGTGACATTCTAAATTATAGATTTCTATGGATAAAAGGCATTCAGGGTAAAGAGAAAAATAGACAATAATGATATGGCAGGTCCAACATGGTGAATTATAGTTCCACTTTGTCAGTTGTACAAATAGAATTATAAGAACTTCTTTTGGTTTTAATCCTAGTTTTTGCTTTAAAAAATCTTTAAAAATTATAAGATTTTGAATCTATCTAAAAGGTCAGATTAAATCAAAAGATGTATATGGTTCCATAACCTCTTTCTGTCAGCAGTAGATGCTTAGAAATAGATTAAAACAAAGTGGACATCTCAGAAAGGAGATGACTTCATCAATAGCCACTTGTTTTAAGATACCAGTGACTTAAGGACTTCCAATGCCAGTCTTTTTTTATTCTACTTTGAATACTTCTGTACTATCAGAAAGGATTGTTGCCTCACTACTGAAATCCATTTCTATATAATTATGACTATACTATATATGAATGGTGTCATATTTGGTATCCTCACCAATAGCCTAAATTTAATCTAAAAGCTGACATTCTTTTGCCATTTCTTCTTTGCTATCTTAAATCAGTTACTAATCCAAGGAAAGATTTTCTCCTATCCACTTACAGCTTAGTTCCCCATCATAGGACTTTTATAAAGGTTTTCTAAATCCAAACGCATTATATCTGCATGTCACTCACACTCATTCACGGCTAGGCTTCGCGAACGAAGATTTGGGAAGGCTGTACATCTGCATGTATAACTCTTTCAAAGAATATTGGAAAATTTGTGAGGTACGATATCTTTCCAGAATGCCATGTTGTCTCTACCCCTATGCAAAGTACTTATCCATGTCTGCTGTTTACCTTACTTACCATTGTTTCTTTCAGTTGCTCAGAAGGCACCCCATTAGCAATGATTTTCAGCTTTACTCAGAGTCCCAGGCTCTGCACTGGCACAATAGGTCAGATCTGGACTGAGTTTGAGGCTTGTTGCCTCCCCTACCTGAGCCTGAACTGTGCCAGTGTCTCCATGGGAAGGGTCTGGGAAATCCAGGGTGCCACTGACAGGATGAGACCTTGGGGAGGTTGAGTCTGGGGAGGCTGTGGGGACATGTTCACTCAGCTTGGAACTGCCATACAGCAGCCACCTCGGGTAAAGAAATGCAAGAAAGCTCAGGACAGAAGAAAAAGTCTTGTCCCATCCCACCAAATTTCATACTCATCCTGCCAAAGACTCAGAGTGCTGGTGTCATGTCTGGTATACTTCTCTAGTCTTCCTTTCATGAGCTGAGCTTCTTAATTTCAGGATCCCCTGGGACTTTGGAGGTATGAGCACAGTTGAATGGAAAAGAGCTAGATGCCAGGAAGGGACAAAGGGATCTCATAGCAGGTTTAACTCTGTCATTAATGAGGTTTTTATCTGTATTAATTACATAGTTTGTATTACTAGAGTGTTAAAACATTACAAGACTGCCAACAGGTTCCTAGCTTCATATACACAGTGAGTTTCTTTTTGCTAAAAAGATTTTGAAGGTAGAAAGTACAGAGATCAGACCTGTGACCTTTTTAAAAGCTCACATTGGATATTAAACATTTAATTTCTCTGATACCTAGCCTGTTTAAAGAAACAGCTCTGCTTCGCAGTAAGCAGCTATAAGCAATTTCGTATTTGAGTTTGCCTGAAATGTGATAAATGGTACAGAATTAGAACAGATCTTGATCCTTCATATATTTTCTTCTAGGCTAAATAACTAAAAATAAGATTGTAGGGTCAGTGTTCAGATGACTTTAATCTTTTACAATAGTCCTATAGGAAGTGGTAGGGTTCTACATACAAAGATGCAGCATAAATCAAAAAATGAAAAAAATCTGCAAATTTGAAAGTTGCCATTACACCTTGGTCAGACTTATTCTACACCTCAATGTCTTCTGCTGCTCTTCTGAAGCACATACTTCAAATACAGTTCATAGAAGTCTTCTTTTTGAATGAAAGGGTCTTGGTAAAATTAAAAAGGAAAAATAGCTGATGATAAGGAGTGTCTCAGCAGTAGGGACTGATTAATATGACATATCAAGATAGTTTATATTATAGTACTGTAGGAACAATGTATATAGACAGTTTCAGTGGAAGCTATAGTAAATATTAAGGTAGGTAGATAGGTGGAGGGATGAATTCAAACTGTCTAGAGACAGTACATACAACATTCCTATTGGGTATTTATTGTATAAACCGGATCAAGGAAAAAACTAAACTATGGTTAATTTTAAAGAGAGGAATAAGTCCACTGAAATCAGTAGAATCAATGTTATGTCTGATGTACAATGTGCATTTTTTCATATTATAGGGATCAAAAGAGCGATTCATAATCTCATTTTTGTTACCCTTTTAAGTGAAATATTTCTTTTACTGTATTAAATATTTATTTTTTATTTAAACTTGGATAAATATGTTGGAACTTCAGGTTTATTTTTGTTTCTGAATACACCAGGGTTTTTTCTCTCAAAAAATCAGATTTGGTAGCTGATGGCTTAAAAACTTAATATCAACTGTAACACTAAATATAACCAAACAAGGAGTGTTGCACAAATAGTTGCAACACTATAAAAACTCTGCACTTTATTAAGTAAGGTTCATGTCTAGAGACCTTTTAAAGTCAAAACCAGCAATGTTAACATGGTTCCATTATCAGATTCTGATTATTCTAATTCACAGACATTTGTGGGTTCTCAGGTTTTTTTAGTTTGTTTGTTGGTTGGTTGGGTTTTTATATTATTTATATTTTAATGTTTTAAAACATTATTAACAAAGAGAAACATTTCTATCTACTCCGTTTCTTAAGATCACATCAATGAAGTGTTTCTAAAGGACAAACACCTATAAACAGATGGAGGTGAAAGGTCCAAAACTGCCTTCTTTTCACCTCAGCTTTCTCTGATTCTTCCAACCACTGTCCTTCATTACAGTGATTGCTGCACTCAAACTGCAGTTCTGAGGACAGACAGTTTACAATATCCTGCTGATACGAATGGTAGTATTACCATTCCATTCACTTCAAAACATAACAACAGATCGAATTGTTAGATACAAGGGCAAACTGTCATTTCCCAACATTTTAAGTGTCTCTTTCCTATAGTGTATAGTTGTATGTCATACGAAATTTTGAGCAGCACTTCAGTCTATGGAGCAAAGCTGTTCTAAAGATCAATACAACTCACAACACTTGAGTTACCAAAAGTGTTGCAATATGGTTTTCTATATGTCTGCCTATCAAGATTGCACAAACATAGTTTTACTAATTAGTAGCTGTATATGTACAAAGATTGCTATTTCACTTATAAAGAAGAAAAGAAAGTTTAAGTTAGTGGAGTATAAGTCTATCAATCAGGCTTTGTTATCACTATTTGCTAATGCTAATGGCATGTTTATATGTATCCATTACTTCTTTAATAAGTAATACAGAGACTAAGTGGCAGCTGAGTAGCCTGTTGAGAACAATTAACTCAAAACAGATGGCACTACAAATACAATTCTTAAAGGCTCTTTTCTTGTTTGGAATTTTCGCCTTCCTTGTTGATTTTGCCCCCTGGGTGAATTAGGGTCTTTATTGATAGATTTAAGATGTTCTTGACATTTGATTAAGCAAACTTCATACTGAGACTGTATTAAACTTTAATATCTTTCAGCACTGAACAGCAGTTTCTATTGGATGTTTTCTGCTCAAGTCTAGTTTTTAATATCATGTAAGTTAACTGATAACTCAACTACAAATCCTGAGAAAGCAATACAAACACAGACACTCGATCTAGTAACATCTTTGAAACGTTAACCCTAAGGGTCAAAAGTTTTTGTGCCCAAACAGGATACTTAATTTGCAAATATATCAAGAAATATGGGCAACAGTTTCATTGAACCGTATATAGAATATGCTAATATATTTTTTAACCACTTGAATCTTCTACATGTTGATTCTTTAAGAAGCAGCATGCATTAAGGAGGCTGATAGATTTTTGCGACATATGGTATATGTATGGACAGCTGTCCATCAAGATTTCAGTCCAAATTTGAGGCCTTTTATGTATATAAAGACATAAGTGAAATATCTCTCCTACTGTAACTGAGGTCTGAGAGACAAATCAGTGTCAAATATGTGTCCATCAAGTAAGTGCTACACTTAACAGAACACAACTCCCCTCAAGCTGTTTGTAGTTCTGTTTCTGACATCTACCCTGGTGTTACATTAAGCAAAAATTTTCACTGTTCCTTTAGAGAGTACTCAAAACAGGTTTCATCAGAGGTAGACATATGGACTTTTTAAGTATCATTCGAATGCAGAGTATTTTAGACATGCAAAATAGCTGACAGGAAGATTTGCAAACTTATTAAGTATGGTCCTAGGACTGAAATCTGGTGGGGTTTTTTTTGTTTGTTTTTTTTTTGGTTGGTTGGTTGGTTGGTTTTTTAAATAATAAATGTTCCTTCTGATTTATGAAACATATTTCTACAAAGTAAAAAATAATATATATCTATACAGGAGTCTGTTTTTATAGAAGCATGAAATACACTTTATTATATTAATGTTTTACAAAAAGAAGAAAAACTGGCAGAAAGCTGATGACACTGCTCTGAAAAAAAACAGCAAATAAAACATAGTGCTATATCAATATTTAAAAACTACAGTTATTTTAATATTGCTTGAAAGAGTTGATAATCCAGTCCTCAGTAAAGCTTTTTGCTGCTCGATCCTCCAAAGCAAGTTAAGGATTATCAGCTACATTTTTATCTTCCATATTTTGAACCAGTTTCCAATCAAATTATGTCTTCTTTAGCTCCGTAAGATTTACTAATATCCACCATGACAAGAGAGTATTATCTGCCAGGTTGTTTATAAAAGATTAAAATAGAAGTTGTTAAAAAATAAAATTCCTAAGTCAAAAATAGGAATGAAAAATGGAAAAGATCACTTTCACTCTGCAAGACAGAATTTTTTCTCTGTAATGTACTTTTCTAGTGATTTATGTTGCCTAACAGGAAACTTTCCACAGTCTAACGACATACAATGTGTTCATAGAATCATAGAATGGTTCGTGTTGGAATGGACCTTAAAGATCATCTAATTACAACCCCACTTCCATGGGCAGGAACAAGTTGCTCAAAGCCCCATCCAACCTGGTCTTAAACACTTCCAGGGATGGGGCATCCACAACTCTCGACAATCTGTTCCTGTGCCTCACCACGCTTATAGTAAAGAATTTATTCCGAACATCTAATCTAAACCCTCTCTCTTTCAGTTTGAAGCCATTTCCCCTTGTCCTATCACTACATGCCCTTGTAAAAAGTCCCTCTCCAGCTTTCTTGTAGGCCCTTTAGGCACTGGACAGCTTCAAGATGTCCCTGGAGCGTTCTCTCTCAGCCTGTCTTCACAGGAGAAGTGCTTCAGTTCTCTGACCATCTTCATGGCCCTTGTCTGTACTGACTCCATCATGTCCACATCATTCCTACAGAGGAACTCAGGGCTTTTCTCCCACCCTCAACATTCAATTTATTTCTGTCAGTTCTGTCTGTGTCTGTTGTATTTGGTGATGCTTCCTGGACTATCCTAAAAAACAAGTGGTCATTAATTGAAGAGTCCATTAAGGCATATCAGCAGGATAATAAAGTTATGAGATAAGTAAATATGAGCACATTACAAAATATAAGTTTTATTATGTTGAAATATTATATTTTTAAATAAAGATATTGAATTTTTGCCCTTTGTCTAATCCTGATCTGCAGCTAAAAATACTATTTTGTTTCAATGGTTGATTACTTTCCACAGAAAGTGCTTTGTACCACAAAATAGACCAATTTTGTCCTTCTTAGAGAAAATTGCTTTTTATTTTTAAAAGGTTCTGATCTGAAGATTTATAGTGAAAAATGACAGTTTCTTGCATAGGTCTTGTAAAGATAGGTGGTCATAAATATAACAATTAATGTTATAGATCTTTTAAAATGAATATGTTAAAAAAATCTTCAGAAATGCATTAGAAACCAGTTGTAAAGAAGAATGTGACACATTTCTATCAGGGTTTTTAAGGCTTTACAGTTTATTTTTATTGATAAAACACATTAAAAAATGTTAAATTTATTTTGTTATCAAGGAAAATAAGCTAAACAGAAACTGTTATTAGGATTTATTTGGTCCAAAATTTCATTCATTTGTATATATGTAAACAAGAGTTTCAAATGAACATAAACACGTAGTATCATAATTTGCATGGAACAAAGGATTAATGTGGCTTTACAAAACATCTGGAGGCTAGATGTCTTTTACGTGGGACACTCATAGGAGCCCTTTGATACTTGACCTTGAAGGACTAGTTTCCTTCCTATTTTACGAGTCTCTTTTTGCATCTTTTTTTTGACAATTGTGTAAGGTATAAAGTCTCCAGTAAATACTGGGTCTAATATGTTAGTTCAGCCCCTCCTTTTGGTCCCTATTTAAAACAGAAGCATCTCCTATAACATCCAATGAAGAGTGCAACCCTTGGTAGAATATATTTGGTGTGCGTGTCTACCAGATCAGCCTATAGATCCTAGAGAGAAATAGCTCTGCAAAAAGAGTTGTGGGTTATAGTAGTTAACTTAAAGTTCTCACTTTGCAGTTCTCACTGCAAAGTTATAGCTATGAATGCCAAGAAGGGTTTTTTGGATATATAACAATTTTGAGAATACCGAGTAGTGATAGAACATGTAACTTACAGATATTTCTTAAGAGGAGAAAAAGTTCAAAGGATGGTTTTAACTCTATTTAGTACTTCAATTTTACATATGTTTGTTATAACATAATAGAGTAAAAATTTTTAATTTTAGTGATGCTTAAAGAAATAAAAGGTTTATAATTTCAGCACTGCTCTTAAATTTTACTAGAATAGCTGGTGAAATATTAGTCATACTACCACTCTATCTAAAGCAAACCTCCAAATATAATTCTTCTAGGTAGACCTACTGCACCTCATTTTTTATAATTGACTGACATTACAAAAGTATATTCGATTATATAACAATAGAAATAATCCTGACCAAGTTTTTTTCTCATTCTTGAAGATTTTTGAAACAGGTCTATGAAGACTAAGTTAATGTTTGAATTTTTTCTGTGGTTTTGTAGGTATATAGGTTTTCACATGAATATATAGTGTATCTATATTTTTATTCAATCAATATATTTTACTAATATGATAAATTTATTATAATTCTTACATGTATATTTATATATGTTATTATTTTATTAAAATTATTGAAAATCTGTATCTTTTAAAAATGCAAATAGGAATCTAAACCCACAGAAAAATCCCAAATAATTCACACTAAATTTTCACCAACCTTCAGCACAATTTTCAATGTGATCATTTACTTTAGAGTTTGTGTTCCTGTTTAAAACCAGTGTTAACTGATTAATGTATTTTTGAGGAAGTTTTTCCTTTAGCTTTCAAGATGCTGAAGATCTTATATCACAATTAATCTTCAGGTATATTAAAGTATAGTAACACATAAAAAAAATGAATCTTTGTTATTCATTCAAAATGTACTTTGTCAGTTGTTCTGTTTTGGTATATCTTGATTAAATGCCAAATGTAATACAATATTTATTTATTCTACTACCAATCTTTGTTTAAATCATATCAAAGCATTACAGTCTGACCTAGATGATACAGGATATCGTCATTGTGTATTATTCTTTTTAAATTTTCTGTTGCATTCTGGTCAGATCTCTGCTAATTCAAGCTAAGCAAATGACATGTTTGAATTAGCTCAAAACAGTTCCTAAAACAAGTCTGTGTATTTAACTAAAGTGCTATGTCTCACTGAATCATCATGTCTGAAAGTATTTCTGAATTCAGCCTAAACTAAGTGACCATTTCGTAAAATGCAGGAGGCTTCTCTCCCAAATGGAAAGATGTATCTTTCTCTATTAGCTATTTTGCCCTTTGGTTATGGGAGAAATTTTCTATATTACTATTCAAACTCAGTTTGTGAATTGCTTTCAAATGTCAATTAAATGACTCTCATAAACCAAGAGTTACTTATAACAACAAATTATTACTGCTTTAAAAAGTTTGTATGTTTGCCTTCAATGACTTAATGTATATTTCTCATTCTATTTAGCTTGTCTTAAGAATATTAAGGAAAACTTATCAGTTGCCATTAGGGGAAGTCCATAATAGCAGCAAATTATTTGAGGGAAAGAAAGGAGAAGACAAAATACAGATGTGAGGTTATATTTAATCTTACAGAGTAAGAGAATTAACTATTTTGAAATAACTGATCTCTATGAATATAAAGGTTATCTTTACCACTCATATTCACTATATGGACTCTTTGTAAAAGAGGTGAAAGAGATGAATAACACTGGTTGTAACACTGTAGTTCTGAAGCCTGTGAGCTTTTATTAGAGACTTCTTGATACCATAGTATGCTACTTTTTCAGTGTTAAAAGAAATGGATTCAAATGCTAAACCATAATGCTTGCAAGAATTGATGTTGTATGGTATTTATTTAAATTTTAGGCAAAGACAGAATGCACCATAAAGTTTTTAGAAGCAGATGGAGGTATTATAGTAAGTCTACAAGATGTAAAGAGAGAACTTGCTGGAGTATATCTGCTACTGAATCACCATCAAACACGCTAGAAGTGCAGAAACAGGATTTCTCAAGGAATTATCAGCCTAAAGTAGCAATAAGTCTGTATGTTGTCCGCCTAACACTAATATTTAAAGCCATTTTAGGTATTAACATCAATCAGTGTAACCACAGAAAGAAAGAAAGATCTTAGAAGTAAAATTTTAATGTGGATGTTAAGAGGAATTCACACAGATCCTGTTAGTCATATTAAGCAGGATTTGTATGCTTATCTCCTGCACTTTGTATATTGGGCTAATTTGCTTTGTAGTACATAGTGGCATGCAGAGTGGTGAGGTACCAACAACTTCAGACCTACTGCACGGGTACAGGTGATATTTAAAGGAAAATAATTATAGTCTAGGCCTAATGCATCTATGCAATACAATGAATCTACATAGACAGGGTGTACCTACACTCCTCAAATATTTGTGGTACCTTTACATTACACATACGTAGTGATTTTAACACAAATATGTATGGTTATGTTATTTAGACCATGCACAGTGGTCACTCATCCTGAAATTTAATAGATCTGCTGGAAAAGAAAAATAGCTGTTCAACCTGACAACCTGACCAGAATTTCTATCCTGGTATTGTCTGGAATACATTGCAATGTCAACAGCACATTATTGAGAACTTTTTTAGATTTATTTTTTGGTGAAGATTTCTTATGAAATTTCAACATGACGAGTTGCATATCTTCTCCAGTGTGGTCCTCCATGGACTGCAGGCATCAACATGTGTCACCATGGTGTTCTCCATAGGCTGCAGGGGAATCTCTGCTCCTACACTTGGATCACCTCCTTTACCTGCTCCTCCACTGACCGTGGTGTCTGCAGGGCTGTTTCTCTCATATATATTCCCACTTCTCTCTCACACAATTTCTATTGTGCAGTGGTTTTTTTTTTCCTTTTGTTAAATAAGTTATCACAGAAACACTACCAACATCACTAATGGGCTCAGCTTTGGCGAGAGGCAGCTCTGTCTTGGAGCTGGTTGGAACTGGCTCTGTCCAACACAGGGACAGTTTCTGGTGTCTTCTTACAGTAGCCACCTCTGCACCTTCTCCTTTCACATACACCCACACACCCCCACCCACACCCCCACCCACACACCCCTTAATACCTTGCTGCATCACTAATGAATTTCTTTGCTCCAGAGTGGAGCACATGAGTAGCCATATAGGATATAAGTGCTGAGTTAGGAAATGAGAGTTCCACATTTAATGATAGGCATGATAGGGAGAGATAAAGCCTGTTTTAGCAGTTACAGTGCCAAAAAGAGAGCAGGAGCTGCTGATCTTTCCATGACAGCAAATAACAGTATTTTTTACTTTCTCTCTCTTATCAGGCTACTACATGGGATCTTGTTCCTTCACTAGAGTCAAATGGTTTTATGGATTAAGCTGAGAAGTTGATAGAACTTCAATAACAAATCATTTCCAAACAGTAATTTCTCTTTTTCATTATCAGTGGGATACACTTGATTGACAGCACCCATCTCAACACAAGTATGTTCCCAGAGCTTTTGCACTCTTCTTGGTACTATTCATGCATACAACCTCTAAAGGAAGAGACTATGTGAGGACAAGAATCTTATTTGGTTTCTTATTTTATGGGGCAGTTTTTCTGCCATAACCATAAGCTTTGCAGCAGGATCATTCACAGTCATGTCTGTCAAACATCTTCAGGTGTAAATAATACACCTTTTCCTTGCTTCAATTTTAGCTGTTAATTCACTTCATTGCTATGTTCTAAGCCTAATAAATATATTTTTTTTTATTTAGTAAGTGTTTGCAAGTACTAATTTAGATCTACTAAAATTTAGCTATTATTGGGATTACTTAGTATTGTTATTTAAATTGACTGAAAAGTGACCTGCACTGCTCTCATGTTGTTTTCAATGTCATGAAAAATTATGCAAGGTTTGTTCAATGTGGGGTAGTTGTGGTTTAACCCCAGCCAGCAAAAGAGCCCCAAGCAGCCGCTCAGTCACTTCCCCACCAGCATGATCGGAGAGAAAATAGGAAGTCTAAAAGTGAGAAAACTCATGTGTTGAGATAAAAACGGTTTAATAGGGAAAGCAAAAGCTGTGCATGCAAGCAAAGCAAAATCAAAGAATAAATTCACTGCTTCCTATGGGAAAGCAGGTGTTCAGCCATCCCCAGGAGAGCAGGGCCCTATCACGTGTAATGGTGACTTGGAAAGAAAAAAGCCATCACTCCAAATGTCCCCCCTTTCTTCTTCTTCCCCCCACTTTATATACTGAGAATTATGTCAGATGGTCTGGAATATCCATTGGGTCAGTTGGGGTCACCTGTCCCAGCTGTGTCTCCTCCCAACCTCCCATGCACTCCCAGCCCCCTTGCCAGTGTGTCAGTACGAAGTACAGAAAAGGCCTTGGCTCTGTGCAAGCACTGCTCAGAAATAACAGAAACATTTTATTTTATCAATCCTGTATTCAGTACAAATCCAAAACACAGCCCCATACTAGCCACTGTGAAGAAATTTAACTTTATCCCAGTCAAAAGCAGCACAGGTGTAAACAAATCATCTCTACTCAGAGAAATGTCCATGAGAAACCACTCTAAAGCTGCAATTCTTGTTCCTGGCAGAATTCAAACCTGGTAAAAAACAGTAATAATCTATGTTTATTTTTCTTTTATTTTTCTAGATTCAAAAGTAAAATCTGTTTACATATGTCACAACCTAAAGGATTACCTAGCCTGCTAGCAATAAAGATTACAGCTGTGGGTTCATATGAATCCATAAAACACAAGGACACAGAAGATTTATTCTCTAAATTTCACTAAATGATTAGAGATTATCACAAATACAAAAAACCTCAAAATCACTAATGACATATATATATATAAATTAATAAAGCAAATATATATATATACACATATTCAGCTATTAAAAATTATTATCAACAATAAATAGTATGGCAGTAATCAATAATAGCAACTGTCAATAGCATTGTGGCAATTAAAAATAGCAGGAATAGATAACTGCAGCCACAAGCACTTATAAAATTACAGGTTACTGCAAACTTATCAGTAATAAAGTGACTTATCAATAATGTAACAGCAGATATGATAGCTTACTTTTATGAATGTATACAATTACAAGTACATTAAACAGATTTCAGGAGGGAACCAAAACATCCCAGAGGGGACCCAGCTGCCCCAAAAGTGGGAGGACTAACTGAACCAACCCCAGAGGTATTCCCAGAAGGTACCAATCCACATCATGGAGTTTGGAGTCAGCTGGTTTGAGCCCAGCGGGGGCTCAAGGTCTCCTAAAAAGGTCTCGCTCAGACCTTCTGAGGAAAGGGAAAGGTATATGCAACACAGGAAGTTCTCAGAAAGAGAAGCTCCACTTTGGATAAAAAATAAATCATTTTTATATTGTAGAGACATAAGAGAGAACAGAACATTACCACTTCAAGTAGCCAATGGATGTTGGCAATTTATAGTTTTTTACCTGGAACACAGGAGATGATGACATTTTTTATTCTATGGGATAAATTTTTTATTTTTCCAGACTGTTTTCCTGTTCTTGTAGTTAGAACAGCAAATGGCATTTACTGATTCTTAATTTCTCATGATATTTTCCCCTTTTCACAAACTATTTTTCACCTTTTCAGACTATAAGTCACTGTTACAGTTCTCTGGTTTTTGTTTTATTGATGAAATCTCAGGATGTTTCTAGGATATTTCTAGGTACCCAACCGTACTTGAGAGTTACCAGCTGCACTTCTAAAGGATGCTTCTGGCTTATAGGTCTAATTCCCAGGGTAAGAGTTCCCATCCGATAGGCATTTTCTCTGTCAGTATTTCAGCAGACATATTCTTCTCAGTATTCTTCCCTTATAATCAGACCTCCATTATGGCTTCTCACATCAGTATAAAATAAAATTTAAAAAAAAAGGGAAAATATGGGGAGAAAAAAGAAAAGAAGCATGCGATGATTTATGTACCCTTTATGTACCACTTCTTGTACTGAATCAAGAACTTTTAAAGCATTTTGTTCTTACATTTATCTATTACTCATGAAAGAAAATGGTACTAATAGAACTTTCATTCTGTCCTCATGTTTAAGGTGTGATATGTCCTTTTCCCAGATGGTCAGAGACTGTTCTTCACTTCAGGTAATACTTCAGCCCAGGCAACAATTTTTCTAGAATGGCCAGCAGAGTCTTCCCTTTTAGGATCAGTTTAGATTCTAATTTTGAATAATTGCATGATGGCAAATGCTGCCTTACACTGTTACACTTTTCTCTGGAAGGTATAATAAAAAAATGGAAAATATCCTCAAAGCTAGTCCAATATAGACTATGACCAATATGCTTAAGCTAGTGAAAGAATTTAAAACTCCCTTAAAACAATGATCTATTTCCATTATTTACAGAGGTGTTTTTCAATTCAAGTCTCATAAGAGAAAAAACAAAAATATGTGACTGTTGTCAGTAGACAGCCTAAAAATATAATGATGCTTTTCAGTAATTACACTACATAAAAGATGTGTTTTTATTATCAATGTTCCACAGATGTCTTTGATGTTCACACACAGTCTGTAATACTCTTTGAGAAAATGAGAAATCTGGAATCCATTCAAACTATTTCTAAGAATAAATGTTGGCAAGTGCCCCTTAGATATTTGTGGAGCGTCTCAGAAATGCTATTTTTGCTAGATATTGGTGGATTTCAACCCAGAAGATGAAAGAGAATTCTTCTGATATTTAGAATGTAATATTGAAGAATCACTATATTTTCATTAGACATGAAATGTTAGATGAGAAGAATCTGTCAGGAAATCTCTAAACTACAGCTGAATGAATGTTAGAGGAGATTTTTTTGGGAAAAAAAATCTTCATATACTTTCCCTGTTTTTTAATGATTGACAACTCTTCCTGTCCACTGTCAGACAAGAGATAGTGTTAGATCTTTTTTCAGATACAATATGATAATTTCATTTCAACAGAGAGTTGCTTTTAATTCAGTACTAGTTTATTTTTCAATTAATGACATACATTATGACTTTATATTTGAAGCTTCTCTTAATCAGAGTTGGACTAAAGGCACATCATCACATAAACTTAGTATTTCAAACTATATTTAATATTTTAAAAGGGTTCTGAAAAAAAATAAATTAATTCCATAAGGATGAAGTCTCCCACACACATAAGAAGAATTCATTGAAGAAATACAAGATAGGAATGACTGGATAAATAGAAGGTTTGAAAAGCTGGAGAGTACGGTGCATAACAATTTAAAGAGGGCTATTTGCATTTCACCAAGAAATGCTTCAATAAAAACAAAATGAAATATACTGAAATGAAAGTGATTGGCAGATGCAAATTAACCTTAATTTATGAAATAAAACATGCAAGACTAGCTCAGAGTAAGTAACATCTATGCAAGTTTAGAAAATTTATTATTTAGCTAAAATATTTTAACTACATATTCCAGCTTTCAAGAACATTGAAACATCAGAATAAGTATACTTCCCCTAAAAAAATGTATATATGATTTTCAGTGTACTGATAAAATCATAGCTGTGCAAAAGAGTATGACATACCTAAACTCTATATTTAGGATGTGTTAAGTCGAAAAAACAAAAAGAAAAAAAAAGATTTACAAAACAATGCAGTTTTATTGACAAGCATTCTGTGATCTAAATTTAAAATCTCATTTTTAAATTAACTTGACAAATTGTGTAAAGCAAGTGATTTCACATTGTAAAAGGTTACCTCATGATAGATATATTTAATTCCTTTTAGATATTAAAATTAGATATGAAAAGGTCATAGAAATACTTCAACATAGCATAATCAGGTAATTAAGTCAGATAATTCGGATCATCATTGAGTGATTAAAATTCATGCTAGTGACACCTGATTAAAATAAATATTTTTTGATCTCTACATAATTGCCTGTTATAGTGAAACAACTAGCTCTGTGGATGAGGGAAGAGAGGGGGACATGATCTGCCCTGATTTTATCAAGGCATTTGGTCTGGTCTCTCACACAGCTTCCTTGCTAATGAGCTGCTAAGATATGGACTGGACAGATGAATGGCAAAATTGGTGGAAAAGTGGCTAAACTGCTGAGCTTGAAGTGTGGTGGGAGTTAGTGACTCAGAATCAGACAAGTGGAGTTCCTTGGGGTCAGTAACTTCAATACCGTTGAATATCTTTATGACCAATCTGAATGTCAGATACACACCAAGTTTGTGAACAGTGTCAAATTGAGAAGTAGTTGAATCTGGACAGATAAATCACCACTTAGCGTGATCTCAGCAGGCTGGATACAGACCAGCAAGAACTCTATAAGGATTAACAAAAATAAATGTGAAGTCCTGCACTTGTGACAATAACTATAAACTCTGTATGTAAAGGCTAGGGACTGATGGCTGAGAAGCAACTCTGATGAAAAAGGCCTGGGATACTTAGGACACGGTAAGATCAATCTGACTCAGAAGTGTGTCTTGGAAGCAAGGAAGGGCAACTGCTTCCAGGTGTCCATCTGAAAGAGTGTACCAGCAGACTGTGGGATACGATTATTCCACACTACTCAACATGTGCAATGCCTGGAAAAGTAAACTCTCCTGATCCTTCTAATGTAAGAGAGACATTGGTATAACCATAGGGAATAACAGAGAACTGCCAAGATGATGAGATACTTCGGGAAATTATGAAGAAAAAAGTTGAAGGAACTGGGTCTGTTCCACCTTGAGAACAGAAGACTCAGATTTAGTGTAGATGGAGAGGAACCATACTCCAATCACGCTCATTAAGTAAAAGGTAGTTACTGAGAAGATAGATTAATCTCTTCACAAAGATTCACAGTGACAGGACAAAAACCCATGGACACAAGTTGTGTTAAGGGAAATTCTGTATGAATATAATAAAAGCTTTGTTGTGACAACAATTGTTGTCATATGTTACTTAGAGAAATGATGGAATCTCTCTCTCCAGAAATGCTCAAGATTCAGCGTGACAAGGTGTTTGAACAGGGCCCTGGACTCGAGCCTCTGCTTTCAACAGAATGCTGGTCAAAATGAGCCCTGGAAGTCTATTCCAGACTAGATTTTTCTATGGTTCTATGATTCTACAATGAATTATATCCACAAATATCTGTTTTCTGGTGTTGTTGGTTTAAAGATTATTGGGGAAATACTTTTTCTTTTTATTCACCCCTTATAGAAGAATAGATACTTTGTCAAATCCATTGGGGAATGTTTATAGACACATTAAACAGATTTGTCTTAGCTTAAAATGCACCAAATATAATGAATACTTGAAATATAATTAATACTTTAAATATTATGAGGCAATATGATTATTATTTGTCTGATCTATAAAGACACACTCATTTAGAAATTAAAAAATTCTTTTGGTCCTTAGCAATAGCAGAATTTAAAATTGTCTTGTATGAATTACATGGTTCATTAGTTTAGCCAAAATTCATCTTATTATCACAGTTCTAAGATACAAAACAATAACTTCTACCTTGCAAGGGTTGTGTTTAAGTTCTTGCAAATGCAGTCTAATGATAATATTGAGAGAAACACTGATCTATCTCATATAACCTGAAAAATAGTTTTGAATGTAATTGCATAAAAGAGTCACAATTTTAAGTTTGTTGGAAACTCTGGAGATCATGGAATCACAGAATTAAAGAATATGCTGAGTTTGAAGGCACCCACAAGGATTATTTAGTCCAACTCTTAGCTTTGCACATGAATATCCCTAAAAGTCGCACCATGCATCTCATTAGGTTGCATGGACTTGTGCACCTTCAGGTTCCTTAGATATTCTCAAACCTGATCTCCTACAGTGGGCAGTTCTTCAGTCTCCCAGTCCCTGCCTTTGCCTTCTGACTTGGGTGGTGCAGCTCATGCACTTGCCAATGAAGACTGAGGCAAAAGAGACATTAAGTACTTCATAGTCTCACAGCTGATGCAAGTCCACCTGGGGATCCATCTTGTTATATCAGCACTCAAACACAGACACTGAGTGACATAAATTTGTCAAAAAACACAGGTTTCCTGAAAAGGTAACCTGCATGAACTGTTTTAACTCTATTTAATAGTTAAAGAAAAGGTGATGGGACAAAACCGTCAGTTTAGCCTGTTTTCAATTTTAGCATGACCTTTAGCATTATCTAAAGGTTGAAAATTTAGATTGTTGTTTTTGTTGTTGCTAATCAGCAATTCAATTATTGATTATAAAATGGGAGACAAACTGAAAAAAGTGTAAAATGATAAAAAATAGGATACTGACAATCTATCTAGTAATTTCCCACCTTTGTGAAATTACCTTGGTAAGATGCTTTTCAATTCATAAACATTCATTCCTTCAACATTGGCATTCTCCTTTGTTTTTATTCATTTATATCCTTGTTTACCAGTTTTGTCTTTGCAGTAGGAATTAAGTTTCAATGATATACATATCTTATCCCAAATATATCTACTCTGATTCATTTTGTTGTTTCCACCTCCTCTCTCCTGTCTTTTCTTTATCTCTTGTGTTGATCTTTTTCCCAAACCTTTTTAATGTAAATGAAACATTCAGTACTTGGCCTTAGGGCTGATTCATTGTAAATTAAGCATTCTGTTTTATCAGGGGATGAGGGAGGAATGTTACACTATTTTCAAGACTGTTACAATATTTTATAAATCGCGTATCATAAGTATTTACTTTACATAGATACTATGCAATTCAGTCTTCATAACACCTTTACTTTTCCACTGACATTTTATACTCTCTATTAATAACATGTATGACAAATATTAGTTTCAGAACACTTTTTTCCTGAGCTCTCTCTCCTGTTTCTGCTCTTTTTTTTCGGTTCTTTTGCTGTATATCACAAGTGTTACTACCACCTCCCCACAAAAAAACCCAAACCCTACCACAATAAAACATACAAACAAGTGCATCAAAATTAAATAGTCTTTGATGTCTTTCTGAGGCAGAATTTCACCCTTCACATTATTCCACCACTCTGAGTTTTAGGAAGGACATAATTTTAAAACACTGAAAACACAACTCTAAATAACAGAGGCAAACATAACTAAGACAGTCCTAAGTATTAACCAGCTCCGCTTTTCAACTCCTTTACTTTTCACAGACTCTAGACCTTGACTGTGACTATCACCAACCTCACTCAACCTTCAGACTAACAAGTGGCAAGTGCCTTTTTGCAGGTATGTTGCTAGTTCTGATGAAGAGCTACTTGCATGTTTTTCACTGGGAACATCTGTACCTAATTCAGCGATTCAGCTTTATTTGAACCCATTCATGTAATATTTCCTACAAGTAAACACAACAATACTATTTTATCATCCTCACTAAATACTTTGAAAGGTCTTCTCCCTCTGTCTCAGAGAGGTAGTATGTTAAATATTTTGCCACCAAATGTAAGAAGAGAAAAACTTTCAAAAGAAAATAATACTTCTCTGGATTTTTTTCCTACATTACGCAGTAACGTCCTAAAGTCATTCTCTGTATAATAGTAAGACTTGAGTCAGTTGGCTAAACACAAGCAGTGGAGAAACTGATGTGCCTGAGGGTACCCAAAAGCATCTGATCAGGGCTGGTAAAAAAGGGGTTTGCAGTTTTCTGAATGTCAGAAAAGGACAAACTAGATAGGCTATCTTTGGACAAGCCCATATAGTAGCAGACAATTATGTTCAGGTAAGTCAGTGCCCACCTTTTTGTCATCTCTCACTGAAATAGAAAGATAAATGTGGAATTCATCCTATATCTTTTAAGGAAATCTCAGACCTTCACAGCAAAAACAAATGAAGAACTAAGTATGTAGTCACAATAATTTTTATGTCTAAGTAAAATTAAAACCAACTAAAATTGTTTTCTTTTTTTTTTTCAAGACCAACTCAAGGAAGATTATATGACAGTCAATTCCACTATCCTTCTCCAAGATTTCATTTATCTACTCCCCACCTAGCCCTAAAATCAACAGTCTGAAATGGCTGAAAAATTTTAGATCTGGTGTGGAGAGGCATTAGTAGAGTACGACTTACAGGTTCAAATATGTATCTCAAGAAAATTTATTTTGTATATTCTTATCCATTTTCCAGTAGTTTTCAAGAGGTTTTTTCAGTCTCTATGTCACAGTCTAAAGTTCACTGAAACAAAAGTCTGCCTTGAATTCTTTTGAGATAACAAATACTGCAAAAAAAAAAATGAAATTAAATTTACGTTTGCTTTAGGGAGTTTTTTCCTTACTTTTTACTACTTTGATATATAATATGTTATGACTCCAAACCTTTAAAGGATTTAAAAAAGGAAAAAGAAATGAAAAAGTCTAACACAGAAAAAAAAAACCCAAAAACAGCAAAGGAAACTTGAAGCAGGATGACCTAACAATTGTTAGTTGCTAGGGATAGAATCTACCTATGACTGTAAAAACACAATGAGAATCCAAGACAGAATATTTGTGTGAAAAAGCTAAGCAAATTCTTTTGATCTCATCAGCTTAATAACTCTGGTTTATAATTATTGTTTCACCTCTACACTGTATTTCATTTAGTTAAGTTTTGTTGGGTTTTTTATTTTTTATTTTTTTATTCTCCCTACTTAAAGAGAATACAAATTAAAACAAAAAGTGTTTCTTAACATTCAAAATTATTTCTTGATAAAATATACTAATATGCAGTATATTTCTCTCGGTTTTTGGATATGCATGCATGGTAAAGGAATTTGTTCCTTGTGAACATTAATAGTCTAAAACATCTGCTGGACAAGAAATATTATTTTTTAATATTTTCATTTACATTACTGTACTATACCAGGTTTCACATTTCATGCCTTGGTGGTTTTAAAGTTGCTTATTGCCCTATTTTTCTTATCACAGTTGTTGAGAATTCCTGTCACTTACCAGTCTTCAAGGACTTGTGTACTGGACTTGTGTAATATTTTTTACAGAAGATAAAATGCCTTTGTTTCATGCCACCAGAGAGCACTGTTGGATCATTAAGATTTGGCTTTTTCCTTTCTAGACATTAGCTAAAGTAATGGGAACCAGGGAGACAAATAAAACTTTGCTAAATATTCTTTCTTTCTTACCACATGACAAATGTTTCCAGCACATAAGCCATAATAAAACAATTGGTATTTTTGTGTTTATAGTTCTACATTCTTTCAACATTTTTTCTTTTAAATAAATGAAAAGACCAGTGTTACCAAGGTTACAATTAGTGATACAGTTTGTACTATCAACTTTCATAAATTTTACTTTACTCAACAGTCCAGCTGAGTGTTGTATCACAGGACAACTGAGAAGATCACTTCTGGTTCTTCATTCAGGGAAACAGAAAAACATCTCTTACTACCACACTAAATACATGACAAGAACTTGAAGACCAAGCTGCAAAAATACCTTGCCACTGTGTCAATCACAGGTAATTAATGCAACAGTCATGGCAAAGATCAAGGAAATTGTGTGCAACTAGAAAAAAAGAAAGGCACCGAGTCACCTTCAAAGGATGAGGAAGAGAGTGGTAGCCTGGTGTTCCAACTTAACTTTTCATTCAAAACTAAGAGCTACAAATCTTTGGTAGGTGTAGGAATTCATTCTGCGTGTAGGTATATTCATGCATGCCTATGGCTACATGCAGATGTATCAATAAAATAAAATACATGTATACATTAATGTATAACACATTAATGGTTTTTAAATCTCTTAACTTTGAAAGAAAGCTGAGCACCTTTCTGTATGCAGCTATGAAATGAAGCTTTATACTAAATTAACCAAACATAGTTTTGAGATCTTTTTCATAAGTCAAAAAAAAAAAATTAAAGGGACCATAAAACTACTTAACCTCTTGGTAGCCACAGTTTAGGGATTTAGGGTTAAAGCCATTTTCAGATACTGATTAGGATTTTTCAAAGATTGGGTAATCAAAGATTATTTAAGGTCTTAACTTCTACTTAGATTAAAAACTTTCCATTTAAATTTAGGTGTCTATATGCATTTTTGTTTTAAAACTTGGTGATTAAAATATGTTGGAGAAATTCAAATGAACTTACTTTGATTAATTAATTATGAGATTTCTAGTTTAGCTATAAAAAAGAAAAAAATTATACAAGAGCTTCTAGAAAATTAAATGTGTTTCCTCTGGAAAGATACATCTCAAGATATTCTTACCTTTAAACCTAGTGACATGTTTATTGTATTGTAGAATATTTTGTGAGAATTCTACTTTTGTAGTAAGAGAAGACAATCTCAAATGAACAATACTGAATGTCTTTATTCCACCCTTGATTATTCATTTTAACATAAGGAGATTATTCTGAAATTATAGTGTAGTGATTCAATGTTAAATTTTCCTACCATATTAACGCTTAGATATTGAAATGCCTGACTGTCAGTTTTACTGATTATTTCTAAATTCAAGCAGTAGCACACCACACCAAAGAAATACTTACTTTTTTTTTTCCTCATCATACCTTACACTTATGGTAAACTCTAGCGCAGAAAGACTGCAAAAACATCTTTCAGTGCTTCTGAAGTGAAGGGTTAAACAGTCTTTTCCTTTTGATGAATCTGCTAAGAAGCATTTTTCCTTCCCATCATAAAAAATCTAACCTATAATGAGCTTTCTCTCATTATCCAGAAACAAGGTGAACAGACTATCTTGGACTTATTTGAGATTTTCCATTGGCTCAGAGACGATAACAGAAAATGCTTGTTTTCACGATGTTAATGCTTCCCCTTCTACTTTAGGCTTTTCTCAGATAAAATGTGTATTGGAATTTTTGCTTGGGTAGGAACTTCAAAATATCTATATATTCAAATGAGAAACAGGACAATGATAATCTTCTTAACCTGTTTTCTTGATTATTATATTCTTATTGCAGGTTTTTCATATCTATATCATACATTATTTACATGTAAACCTTATTCTCATGCTTTAAAAATATATAAAGCTCAAAAGCTTTATATGTTGTGAAAAAGTGAAAAATATGTTGTCTGTAAATTAGAGTCAAAATAGAATCATAGAAACATTAAGGTTGCAAAAGACCTCCAAGGTCATAGAGTCCAATCTCTGAATGCATACCACCATGCCCACTAAACCATAGAACTAAGTTCCACATCCGAACATTTCTTGAACACCTCCAGAGGAAGTGACTCCACCACCTCCCTGAACAGCCCATTATCCAATGCATTCTTGAAGTCCAAACTGAACCTTCTCTGGCACACCTTGAGGCCATTCCCTCTTATCCTGTCACTGGTTTCCTGGAGGAAGAGACCAACCCCCACCTTGCTATAACTTCCTTTCAGGTAGTTGTGAGGGCAATAATGTCCCTCGCAAGCCTCCTTTTCCCAGGCTAAACAACCCCAGCTCCCTCAGCTGCTCCTCATGAGACTTGTGCTCCAGACCCTTCACCAACTTTGCTGCCCTTTTCTGGACATGCTCCAGCCCCTCAATGACTTTCTTGAAGTGAGGAGCCCAAAACCGAACACAGGATTTGGGCTCCTCTGTGCCAAGTACAGGGTAACGATCCCTGCCCTGGTCCCGCTGGCCACACTATTTCTGATACAAGCCAGGATTCCATTGGCCTTGGCCACCTGGGCACACTGCTGGCTCCTGTTCAGGCACTATTGACCAGCACTCTCACTTTCTGCTGAGTCACTTTCCAGCCACTCCTCCTCCAGTCTGTAGCAATGTTTCTGTACTATATAATTTTTTTACTAAACACTTTTATATCCTCTATATGAGATAGTTCTGTTTCTTCATGATAGTAGTGCCATATCAAGGCTTCTATTGTCAAACAATTTATAGGTAATTGAGAACCTTAGTTCAAAGTAGTCTTGACTGATAGTGTCTATATGTAATCCAAAATGAGAAATATTTGCTATAAACTAAAATCAAAACATGGTTGAATTATCAACTAGAGAAGGAAAGAAGAATCAGGTAGAAAATCTTATTTTTGACTCGGAGACAAATTTGAGTCTTGAAAAGTTTGTGTGCAGTCACTACAATAAAAATTTCCAGGATGACCTTGAACTAATTATTTAGAATCAGATTTTTGAAAGGACTTTCTATAAAAAAACTTTGAATTTTTTAAAGCCATTAAGGAGATCATTTTCCAGAATGGAAAAATCAGAATAATATAGCAGAAATAGTTTGTTTTCCATAAATAAATGAAAGCAAATACATTTGTATGCATACCTATGATATCCTCATAGTAAGTTAGTTGCCGAAGACTGGGAAAAAAAAGAGGGGAAAAAATTTTTGCCAGAAGTTTATATTTCATGGTTCATTTTAATTCATGAGTCAATTTAATAAAGAGTCAGCATACCTTTTCTTACTACGAAGATGATTAACCAATTGAATAATGTAGCCAAGGAAGGTGTGAATTCTTTATCATTTGACACCTTAAAAAATAGACTGAATACCTGTTGAGAACATACAATTTAATTCAAATGCAGCATTTTCTTATGTCTATAGTGCATTTTTTCTTCAGTATTTATTCAGATAATCTCAGGATTTTCTGACCTTAAAATCTTGTAAGGGTTATAGGTTAACAGGTGAAGTAGCAGCAATATAAGTGTTAAAAAATTATTATACCTGTAGTTCAAGAGATTCCACCATCCAGCTCTTTCCATATAGATTGTAAAGGTGTAAACAAAGAGCTTGAGGTCAATAGAAATTTTGGACTAAGTTTGAAGGACACTTACAATTTTGTGAGTTAAGTTAAAAAAAAACTTGCTTCATGGCATTTCTTTAGAAACCACACCCATCTGTTTTCAGTAGAACTTCAGATTGGTAGTTCTATTTCATTTAAACAACCTAACTTCAGCTGCATACACGACAGCTGGCACCACTCAAGTCTAGTAAGCTACAATCACTAGATGAGAGCAGTCTTTACAAGTAAGCCCCAATGCTTTGAAGGTATTTCTAAAGGCAGCTCACATCCTCTGACAAGATTTATTCAATTTGTTGAAGTAATGGGCTAGGTTTTAAAAGACTTTAAATGTAAGAACAAAGGACACTCTGTCACAGGCTAGTCTACCATCTACTTTTTACCATGTATGATCACAACATGTCTCAGGTTAGTAACTCAGGTTTTAATAACCTTCCCTAGCAATTAATGACTTGTTCCAATAAGGTCCCAACTCTATATTGTTATATTATCCTGTGGGATTGATAAGTTTCTGTTATAATAGCTTATTTTTCCATTCCAAAAATCTTTTTTCGGTAATGACATTAAAATTAAAATTTCTTCCACATCACTTATGAAAATCAAGTATTAAAAAGAATCTTAATAAGTGCAATCATACTTTAATCCAAAACCATTCTCAGTAAAGCTCTTTAATCAAAACTCTTTCACAATGGTCACAAAAAAATAGGACTAGATTTATGAACTTATTCAAATGACTTCACAGCAAAAATAGGTCAGAGGGATGCAAAAATCCCACAGTTCTTATCCAACTAACTTTGTCTTTTGCTTTGAAACTTTGCGTTTATTGGACACTTATAAAGTCTTTAAATTAGCTTTTACTCAGTAAGCCACTAATACACTCTTAGGTAAAGACCTTCATACTGATTTCAAAATCTGGTAGCTTTAAGCAATTATAAAGTCATTGCATTTTGAAAGAAGGAGGAAATGTGTAATTTGCATTCACTGTAAAAGTCAGGCAGCCTTTCTAAGAAAGCAACTGTACTGACCCTTTTCAGAGATCTAAGTTTTGCTGAAGTAATTTCTGTGTATGCATCTGTGAGTCCTCAATCCTTTTTGAAAGACTAAAACGCACTGTCCAGTACTTATTTGTATCTTCTTTTGCTTTGCTTACCACCTGTATTTCTGTTACTATCTATGTAAGAACAAAGCTGGCCATTTTAGAATTTAAATGAATTCGTATGGAAGGATAATACTTTATAAAGTATAGAGAAGCATAGTCCCAGTGTAAATAGAATTTTTAGAGCATGCGAAAGTTTAAAAGATAGTTAAAAAATGCTAACAATCCTTCTTTCTGTTCCTGCAGAAAAAAAAGAAAACAATTATTACAATATCCACTTAATTTTACACAGTGAATAATCTTGTTATAGGAATGCAGAAAATTTCTATAACTAAAAAATTTCTTCCTAAAACACTGAATAAATGAACTCTAGTGGAACAATGAAACAGTCCCATTCCTTAAACTTCTCTTTTACACTGAAAACCTTTTGTCTTCTCCAGATTTAAAGATATCACATTTTTGTTCATAATTCCCTTTCCTAGTGCAATCCTTGCTTCTATAAGTTGTTATAAATCTTCTGTAAGATGCTAAGCAGCAGAGAAAAGCCTAGAGGAAGCTCAGTAACCTAAAGAAAAAATCTATCTTCATGAAAGAAAAAAATTAATCTTACAGATTAAAATATACTAAAATGCATAGCTAAACAGTTTATAAATTCAGTTCTATAACTGTCAAATTCCTTTTGACACCAGTTGAGGTCCATTACAGAAATGTAGAATTTTACACAGCTAGAACTGAGACTATATCTCCAGTAACTCTAATAGGTAATATAGGGAATGCATCTGTGATCTGTCTTAAAATTTTAATGAATTAGAGACCTATTTCCTACTTTATGTGGACTGTTCCAGTAATTTATGGGCATTGTTGTGCCCTAATCACAGGATTAGTTCAAGGGGTCCATAAAAAAATATTTTGTAAAAAGCATCCAAAGTATTTTAGTTAGTACTTAAGGGACATGAATTAAAAGTACCATTTTCACTAGTCCGATAGTTTTGGCTGGGGTAATGTTCTTCACAGTTACTAGTATGGGGCTGTGAATGTCAGTATTAGAAACCTGTATCTCACTGTTCATTGCAACTTATTCATCAGTATTGGGAATCCTTCTTCCTAAGCCAAGACCTTTAACAGTACAAGGTTGTGTTCTCTGGGTTCAGTACACAGTGTACAGTTGGATTTTGGCCATGTAAAGAGATTTCTTCAATGTTCCCAACAGAGATATTGACAGAAGAAAAGATTTAGCTCCCAGAGTAAGCACACAGTGAAACTTCTTTGTTGGTGAGGTTTAGGTATTTGGGTGGGTTTTATTTATGGTGGGTTTGGGTTCCGGTTTGTTCCTGTTTATTGTAACTATATATATATAGTTGTTGTACTATTGTTGCAGCCTTATACATCACCTTAATTAAAAAAAGTAATTATTAAAAAATCTAGACTATATTGTCTTTATCCTTTTAGTTTGCATGCAAGGGTATTGCCCCACTGTATAGCCTGAAGCTTATGCTTCCTGTAAGTCTTTGTAACAACAAATGTAACTAATGTAACAACATTACCCTGTTAAAAAAGGCGCTACAACACAGTGGAATGTTATTAAAATATTGAGGTGCACTTCCTAAAATTTTTTGGGACAAATTCAGTTGTGTGAACATGGAAAAAATGAAAATTTTCTCTGTCTTTAAAGAGGTGCAAGTTAAATAAAATATCTGTAATATAAGATAATCAACTTGAACATTCTACAGGAACAGTAAGAGGATAGAAATTATTTTTTAAAAATCAAAATATATGGCAGAGACTTCATTTGTTGGTATGCTATAGCAAAGAAACCTCTTCATTTTATGTCTGTATATCTGAGAACCAGAACTTGGATCCTCACAAACATATAACATCATTATGCTATACTTTAAAAAGTTACAACATTTTTTCCAGTTCCACTACTGAATATTAATGGCCTTTAAAATTTCAGCTTCCTATATGCTAATCCTATGCTACACAAGCACTTAACTTATATAATGTTTGGGAAGGGGCTAATTTGCAAAATTAGATATAGATTCAACTTGCTCTTGAACTGGCTCTTTTTTTTTCCATTTCATTTCAGAACAAAAACAAATCAGCAAATATACAAGCATATATTTTTTAGACAAATTAAATCACTTGGTTTCAGAGGTGCTATGAGCTGTTTAAAAAGACACTGTCTCTCATCAGGTGTTGGCACTCTTTGGGAATGTAAGTCATGCTACTAAACCTGTTTGCACACCTGCATGACTGTATGTGCATTAATCAGCTGGTCAAACATACCCCTTTTCATTTGATAGGAACACATCCCTTTGCTTGATGGATGACACAAATTGTCCCAGTTCAAATTATCCAATAGATAAGCTCTTATTATGTGAGTAAATGTGTATCTACTCCATGATGGAAACTCCTTCTTCATGAAGTCCTGACATATTCAGTAACTTTTTTTGTCCAAAAAGTATGTGGTCTCTTTCCAAGGAGTGTAATAAAGAATAAGTTCTGGACAGGATTATTAGCAGTTTTGCATAAAAATCTGGTTGAAAACTTGAATTAATGGGGGGATTCTGTTTTCTATTAACTTCATAGATGGCAGAATAAGACATAATTTGTGATAATTTTCAAAGTCTGGGGTGTTTGGGTTGGGTTGTTTTTGTTTCATAAATAATAAATAAGTAAATAGCACATTTTAAACTGCAACACAAGCTGTGTACGACAATCCCAAAGTCATCTAGAAAGACAATTTTTGAATGAATCATACAAAGTCCTAAAAAATAATATGATGTTACCAGTAATAGCACAGTGGTGAATAGGAAACATTCTATTCATTAGAGAATGCCAAAACCACCATAATTCTGGACTGTTCCTATTTCTCTATGTTCATCTTGAACCTCTATTTCATTACAAAAACACAAAGAACAAATGAACTATTTATTCCTGTGATAAGTTGGTATAGTGTGCTTTGATATATGTGTGCAAAGCATACAGAAGAAGTTATGTATGAACAGTGGTAAAAATAGATCCAACGGTTGAAATTGTAAACTAGAAGTAGGTTTAAATTTCCAAACAAGTATCTCTTCTGGGGATAGTTCTATGTACACACGAATGACTTCATGGCTTTAGCCAGAACTGGAAAATATGAAAGAGCCTTTGATATTCAGTTCTGGGTCACCTTGTTTGCTGCATTTCTTTCTTGATCTCCACTGGCTTTACTAACATCTGAGTCTTGTTTTAAGCTTGCTGATTGCACTGAGCTTGTATTTGCTATGCAATAAGCTGGCACTAAGAAGGATTTTGATCTTTAATCTCGTTCAAGGGATACTAAGCAGCTCTGGTTGCAGCCATAGGCAATACATGTACTAAATGAGATTGAAGGACAAATTAAAATAAATAATGTTTGAGTAAATCACTTTGTCCTGGTTAAATGCATTTAACAATTTCATTTTCGCTTGAAAAGCAGGTTTTAAAAAAATTAACAAGTGTTTTACTTTTTTTTTGGTGTAAGTATAATGAATCTTTTTCCACACGGAAAAACTAATGTCATTAAAGTAGTGTTTCTCCTGCATGTATTACAGTAGCTTCAAGCTTTTGGGTAGAAAGCTGAGGAGAAGTCAGAGATCTGTAAAATATAGTGCTGTATTTATTGCCAAAGGCAAAGCATGGGAAATTGGTTCAGTCTTCCTTAACAATCATACTTCACTCGAGTAATGATGTTTTAGGCCTTTTGACTAACAGTAGTTCCTGTAGACAGACAATAGCAACTTTGCACAATTTTCATTGTTCTAAGAAATTAAGTCTACTAGTGAATTTAGGAGAGAAAGAACAAGGAAAAGTGGATGTATTTGATCCATTCATTTTAGTAATATTCTGCCTGACAAAATTTACATTCCTTAGAGCAACATTTTCGTGATGTGTTGCTATATTGGTGGAAGAGAAAGCTAAACGATAAACTAAAAAAGTCATCTGATGCTGTAATTAGGGGAAAAGCTAGAAAAGATAATACATACGGTTTAAAAAAAGATATTCCAAGATGGAAATTAATAGAACAACTAAGATTTTTCAACAGATTATCCATGTTAAGTAAAAAGCACCTGATAGTCTGATAGGCTAAACCCTGTTTGGTCATACTTTCAAACAGAAAAAATAAATATACACATTACTACACTTTGGAATCTATAATTTTATGATCATCAATTACTTCTCTGCATGTGAATATGTTTATACAGTTCAATGTCTATAAATATGAAATGTCAAAGCAGCACATGTAGGTGTTCAGAACAGATGAGTGGTTACAGAATAAAGTCTTAGTGATAGGTGTGATTTATTTTTTTTCAGGGGTGCATAGTTCTGGGAAAAAATGTGGTCTTTTTGGTACATCTTGATGTCCTTGCAGAATTCAGAATTCAGAATTGAATTCTGCATTAAACCCTAAAATTTTTTCTTATCTCAGCCCATGGGATTTATGTTCCTTCTGACTCTTCTCCCTGTCCTATTGGGATTGGGAGTGTGTGAGTGTGCAAGTGGCTGCGTGGTACTTTGTTGTCATCCAGGTTTAAAGCATGACATGGAGTCAGAAAATCTTCTCTCAAGACAAATTCATTTTCTTCCTTCAGATTCATCTCATGATGGGTTTTGACTTTGACTTTTCTAAGAGTACCACTGTTCTCAGTGCCTTGTATGAAAATGAAACTGTATTTCTAACAAGATGTGTTTTTCACTAAAGAACTATATATGACACGTGAATACTTTCTTGAAATCAGATGGTAATCTGGGCAAGAAACAGTTGTCAAGTCGAACACTTAAACCCATGCAAGATTTTTCTAGAAGTCAAACTATATGTTAGTGGGTTAAAACTACACAAAAGGATAAAGATACTTGAAACAGTGTGCAAACCAAATAATCACAGATGATAGCACAGACATTTTAATGTTTTCTAAGTCTCTCCTGATCTTATATATAAAATTTCTTATTAGCTAAGAGATAACTGAATGTTAACAATAAGATAGGTTGAGTAGTTTGATAATTGCTTTCAAACTAGTGCTGCTCATCCATGGCTGGTGACCTTCTGTATTTGGAACTTCATAGTATAATATAATCTTTATGTACCAATACCAGAGTTAAAACACTTTCTTGGCCACAAAATCAGCATGGATAGCAGGGAGTATTTACATATGGGACACTATTAATTTTACCATCTTTCTCTGTAATTCATTAATCTCGGTGACTCCAAAACATATTTGATTCAACCAGTTAATCAAACTGCTTGTTTTTCATTATTTTTTAAATTTAACAATTATTTGGTGAAATTTGTAAATTGTTAGAAGATAGAAAAATGTTACGATGTTTATATTAGATTATGCAGTTATGACATGCTGAAAGCATTAAATATAGACAAGTTACAACACTCAGTAGTCTAGGGACCCTAAAAATTTAATAAGCCATAGCTACAGGCAAGAATCTAGCAGTTGCAGGGACAGAGAAAGAGGAAGTTCTAATCTATTTGTAGTCTGTATTTTGTTGGCAAAAGTAATCCATCATCATAACCATTCTTTCTGATTCATTAATGAAAGTTCTCACAAATTTTCATCTGATGTGTATATCTGTGCTCTTACCTATAGAAATATACCTATATTTCTCTTTTATACATATTTTGCAAAAGTAGCAGTAGACAAAAACTCATACTCCAAAAAATCTTATTTCAGTGGATAAGAAATATTAAGGCTTCACATATTTGCTCTTTAATATTGTGAACATAGTCTTCTGTTCCCAATAAACCTTTTGTGACCATGAGATTGATTTCATGAACAGGATATCTTTTTTCACAAGTATTCTGTAGGGAGAAGATATGTTCAGGATATAGATATTGAAACAATATGTTGTTAAAAGAAAATTATCAGTTCAGTCTTACAGTAGTCATGTTTAACAGTCAATGCATAAACAAAAGTCTACTCTTCAGCTTTATTCTCCAGTCCTGCTGGATTCAATCACATGTGCTTAAGCCTAGTACGCTTACAGGGCATGGGTTTTCTTTCTTGCTGCAGCAGAGATATCTGTGATTGCAGTGGTGTTGTTCATGTTTCCGAGCAACCTGGAACCTATTTTAAATGAATCTGAAAGAGCCTGAGTCTTTGTTACTAACTAGAGTTTTTAAAAACAGCTGTAGCATATTATTAGTTACATTATGACATTGTGATGCCAGAATTAAGGCTGTGGACTGTGAGTGTTCATCTTAAAAAAATATTAGAAAAATCTGATTATAGGAGTTAGTCTTTCTAGAAATACTTCATTCACATTAGGCTAGATTACGAGATTAACAGATTTTTTCCCCCTTCATTTAAATTCTTCCTAGAAGTACAGCTTTTTCTTGTTTAATTTAACTAAAACTCTATCTTAACACCTTTGTTTAGAGATACAAAGGAACGAAAATGAAACAAAAGAAGGAATAAACCCCATTTTATATGACCTATCTTGTTTTGGGAAACAGTTTCAATATATTTCATTAATTGTATCTTTTCATTTGCAAACATAGAGCCAAATTTCAAACACACTAGTATATAACTGTTTATGTTTTTTCTCTGCCCTGGATAATGGGACATGTACTTTAAATCTGATGGCAAGTAAAGGTAAGATTTAGTTGTCTATATGGAAATCTCTAAGTTCAGAGGTGAAATGCAACAACTTTAACAGTGTATACTGTGATATGACGGGAGAATAAATTTTTTTTTTAAAACTGTAGAGTAAAAATATTATTTTTCAAATTCGTGGTGTTATGACTCCCAGCAATACTATACAGCCTCTTTCTCACTCACCCCCATACACAGACCAGGGAGAAAATAAAAAGAAAATGAGAAGACTCATGGATAAACATTATGACAGTTTAATAGGGAAAGCAAAGGCTGTGTATGCAAGCAAGAGAAAAAAAAAGAATTCAGAAAAGGGATTAATTCATTACTTTCCATCAGTAGACAGATGTCTATCTGCATGCTGGAAAACAGGGCCTTGCATAACAACTGCTTGGGAAGACAAATGCCATAATCCGTAACATGTCCCTTTCCTCTCTCATTGCCTAAGCATTTCCTCCAGGGCACAGCATCATATAATATGGAACATCCCATAGCTTACTTTGAATCAGCTGTCCTGGCCATGATCCCCCTAACTTTCTGCCTACCCTCAGCCTACTCACTAGGGCATTGGGCAGAGGAAATTAAGAGAAATAAAAAGAGAGAGAAAAACTTGACACTGTGCAAGTACTGTTCAGTAATAGCCAAAACACTGTTGTTTTATCCACAGTGTTTTAGACAGAAATGCAAAGCGCAGAACACTATGGGCTGCTGAGAAGAATTTTAACTCCATTCCAGCTAGACCCAGTATGAAACTATATTTTCTAAAAACGATCAAGGCAGACTGTCACTTATAGAGAAATTTTACTTGGGATTTTTTTTAGCTAACGTTAGTGTTCTTGCTACAATTGCAAGAACAATTTTATTTAGAAATATTTAAGAAGTAGTTTTAAAAATTCAGTATTTGACAGTAAAAGTCCTTCTTAAAGTTGAACCTTTAAAAAGGCTTACAGCTGAGCAAACATGAGATACTCAAAATGTTCATAAGTTTTTAGCGTAAACACATACACTGGTGAATGAATATATTGCATCAGGGATTTACACAGAACAAGTATCAACATTGTCTCATGCAGTACTTTATGTAGTTAGGCTAACAGCTCATTAAAATTCATAACTGTATTTACAAATGAAGAACCCGCTTTTGATCCTCCAACCATTGCAAATATTATATACAAAGAAAAGCAGAAGCACCAGATCTACAAGGAAATCCAAAATATGCAAAGGTTTTATCAGAAAATATAGACATTATCTTTCCTGCACCTGTCAAAGCAGGAAAGTAAAATTACAACTATTTTCAAAATAAATGAAAATTCTCACTTTATGTTTAGTCTCCTACTGGAAGGGCAATAGAGAGAAAATATTGTAAAATGGTTTTAAAAGAGCTGGGATGACAAAAAGTATAGTCAAGACTAGGTTAAAGTATAAGATAAAACACTACTTCTAAGATATCAGTCTAACCCCAAGTTCATACTCAGAGACAAAACTATCCTTTCAGTCTACAAGTACATAATGTTAATTTTATATTTTAATTTATTTTTCATAAGATTCATCACCAGCTGTAAAGAACTCCTTAACTATGGGTACAGAATCAATCTCTGCATAACTCCCACAGGGAAACTTCACCTAAACAGAAAAAACCCCTACTTGCTACATTATAAAAATCAGTCAGAAGACCGACCACAATTTAAACTGCATGAGCATAGGATAGATCTGATGCCAGAGGTGAAATTATTATCCCTTTCATAGAAGGGGAGTGCTATATCACTCATGCAGAGGTACAGTGGAAAGGCAATCCCTTGCTCACTAGACAGAGAACAAGGTTTTTGCCCTTTCCTGCTAGGGTCTCTTCCCAAACTCTCCTGTTTCACTAGCACTGTTTAGAAAGCCACTGAATTTGGAGTAAAATGTATTTCCAGTAAAGTAAGTCCTAGAGATACAGTTTCTCTACTGTACCTGCCTTTTGGTTGATGTTTATACTTCAGGACATAGGGACAAGAAATGCAGTGATCTATCAGATATAATTTAAAAAATTTAAAATTTACTGCTCTACAAAAATGACAAAAAATTACATTTCTGATAGTAGAATACTATCTTCTTTCAGACTTAATGGATAACAACAAATTATAGAGCATTAAATGTGAATCACATTAAATTTGACTAATAATGTTACCTTTTAACATCGACTCCATATTAAAAAAAAAGTTTAAACTGAATTCGAAAACGTCTAGGAAAAACTTACTTAATGTGAGTAATTTATAGCTCAGTCAAAGAAATAACCCAGGAAAAAGTCAGGATAAAAAAGTCCATCACTAAAACGTGGATATGTACATAATGAGAAAAGCAAATTTCAATCCCTATATGATATATTAAAAGTGAATTTATGGTCAGAAAAGAAAGGTTCACTCATTTTATCACTGGGAAAAAAGAGCTCCAACATCAAATCATGTGCATAATAAGCTAGTGCAAAATAATATTAAAACTAATTAAAACTACTTGCAACAGCATCAAGTCTGTGATCGTAGAAGAAAGTTTTATTATTACAGTATGGTTTGACAGTAAATTACTCAAAAGCATTATTGACATCACTGACTATGCTGAGCTGTAAATTTAAGGTTTTTCTTATGTTTGTCCCCAGGTAGTGAGTAACAACCCTCTTAAATTATCAGGGAGATTATGTATCTACAGTTTCCTATTGTAAAAGATTTTTCTTCAGCCTCCTCTCTCCCGTTCTTTGTTATAACTTCACTTTCGTACCATCAGAAAAAGGTGTTTTAAGGAAGAAACACAGGACAAAGTGTCAAAGTCACTTTGATCCAGCTCCCACCTAGGATTAGATTTGCTGTTTTAGAAAGGTTGTTAGAGGTAGTTTTACCTTCACTCTCCTCACAATTTAATGGGACATTTTTGTGGCCATCAGCGCTGCTCCATTTCACCCTTTGTTGTTCAGTACTGATCCTCCACCGGAAAATCGATATTGTAGGGACCAATCCTGCATTTTATTCTTACAGTGGGATGACAGCAACCTAAGAATGACAGTATCAAAGAATCATGTATCTCTCTATCTGATAAATAAGAAGAGTAATATTCACTCCTCTAAGAATGAACTTGACATAGCTTCACAATTGAAATATACCTTTCCAAAATGTGTAAATAATTTTACGTATATGATCTGCATTAATTTCATTTTTTGTATTCAGATAACAGCTGCTATAATCTGCTTTCTTATAAAACCCCTGCACCTATGATTATCCATTGTGATGGTAACATAACAAAACATGGGTGAAAAATATGACAGTATATCTTAAAATCATTATGCAAGACAAATCCATATGAAACCAATTTTTCTCTGCTGGGTATAACAAACAGTTTTTAAATTAATGAGTAGAATTTATGTGACTGTATCAGCTACCCAAATGCTGTATGACTCATTGGGAAATTGTCACAATAAAAATTCTGCTGCCTGCATTTTCTAGGAAATGGCAGGAAGCCGATCACTTTGTTTTGTGAGGATTCATAATGCTTCTAGTTTCTTTATTGCAAAATAATTCCATGGTCCAGTTGTGATTTGTAGGAAAGATTCTAGAAAATTAACTTTATTGAGCATCAGTACAAGTACTTGAAAGAAATTTTACAATGGAATTATTTTCATAGATGACTCAAAAAGGATGATTATTTAGTTTCTCGCAAGAATTTTTTCTTTTGCACAACATGATGATACAATAAAGTATTTGTAAACAAATTGTGAAGAGCATATTTTCAGATTTTAAGAAAATTAAATTCATACAGATGATTTAAGTAATGACTTGGACAGCAGCAGGAGTAAATGATAAATAAAAAAGTTGGCAGACATACTTCAAAATAAGTTTGAGAGAGTAATTTTTAAAGTAGTTGTATGTGTCACATTTATTTGTTTAATTTTTTTATACATAGAATTACAAAGATAAGTACATAATTATTAAATATATTTTTGTATATAAAATAACTTCTCCTTGTCTCCCAAACAAATTGTAGAGACATAAGAGCATTCCTGAGAACATCCTTGAGTTAATCTTGATTCATGGTGTTACCTCATGCACGGCTAGTAGAACTGGGACCATTTTATCTTCTCCTAAATGTCTTTTGAAGTTTATGGTCATTGAAAAAATCTACACAAATAAATTGGTGAAGTTAATGATATATTCAAGTCTCATACAGAGCATCAAAGCATTATGGTGGCTCAAATTCCTCTAGAAGCAACAAGAGATGGGATGAAAGAGTTTGTTAACAAATGTCTAAGGTATTTTTTTCATTCAGATGAATGTGTTGCTATAAACAGAAAAGAATGCTATAAGATCAGTTTATAGCGGCTCCAATACTTTATGTTAAAGGATGTTAGGTACAAGGCCGCCTCCAGCAGCACTAGCACAGGACTCCCTCCTGCCAGCCATTGGAGTCCATTCCCACAGGGACATGGAATCTTTGCCCAGGCTGCCGAACAAAGCCGGCACTTTCCTGTTAGTAGGTAGAACCAGAAGTGAAGCCCAGGTCATATCCCAGAGAAACACATATGCAGGACACTGACACAGCCAGTCACATGAGCTGTCACAGACAAGGTGCTGCCTTAAACAGTACCTGCATACAGGATTCACATAAGTAAAAGCACAGGTAGCCAAGATCTGCCAGTTCTTGGGCTGGCAGAGGCAGGAGGTCACAATACAGGCATACACATAAACCTCTCCGGGTTCACAAGCACATGCACATTTGTGGCTCCCCTGAATACTGACACAGCCCCTCTCTCTTCCTATCACCCCTACCTGCATTCCAGCCCCCTTACTCATCCCATGGCTCCCTTACTCACCTACTGGTCCAGATTGCTGCTTGCTGCACACACAACACTCACACACTCATCCTACAAGTATCCCACAGTCATGGGTCCTCTGGATACCAACACGGATCCTCAACCCATCTGATACCAGTGCCCCAAGCTGAGGCTCTCCTGCTTGCATGCTGGTTCAGTTTGAGGTTTGCCAGCAAAAGCATATGGACACTCCTTTGTCTTAGCTCAAGTGGGTAACACAAAGGTACTTGGAGGCCTGCGTCCTGAGGTCCTGCTACAGCTGCCACCGCTGAGATGCTCAATCACGCAGTCCCCCCATTACCCGCTTTTTTGGACATACACCATTCCTACCCCAAGGCTGGAGGTTAACAACCTCCACTCGCTCCAGCAGTTGATTTTGAGACCCCACTTCATGCCGTAGCTGACATCACAGGCCAGGGACATCCACCCTCTCAGTCTGACTCCAGTAGTTGGCACCAATTCTCACACACAGAGTTCTCACCACTTAGTCCTTGCAGCACATACACACATGGGACAGAGAGTGTCATTATGCAGAGAGATAGCTAAGAAAAGGTTTAACAAGAAGACAGAAGAAAGTGGACTAGATTGTGGTGATCAGACACGGGGCTCAGTCAGACTGTACTGACCAATACCAATAACATTACCAGACTCTTGTACCCTTTTCTGTGTGTTCCCCCCTTCATTTCCTGATTTGCTTCCCCTGCATATTCCTTTATCACAGTCCCACTGATCCCCTCAAACTGTCCCTCAGGTTTGCAAAGTCCTGGTTTGTCTGCTGTTTCATGGCCCATTCGTTAGTGCAACTGACCCGGTGTGTTCCTTGTCTTTGCCTTCATACAAGTTGTCAGTTTTGAGTCTGTATATTTTGCTTATGGCTTCGCTGTTTTCCATAGTATCCCATTTGACAAGGTGCTTAATCAGATAATCTTACGAAAATTAACATTTCTATGCTCCATCTACTCTTACTAGCTCATGTTTCTGACCATGTTTCATTCTCATTATTGCCTGGTCAGGTTTGTGTCTCTGTATGATCTTTCTAATTAAATATACAAGTTGTCTTTACTGTCCAATCATTATATTTGGGCATAAGTTTGTTGCTTCACTATCCAGGCTCTGTATTTTTTCTGTGAAGGTCTCTATACGATGGGGCATTGGATTCCCAAGCTGAAAAATTCAGACGGTAAGAAACGGAAACAGGACTTTCATAAATTAGGAAGTTATATATTTCTATTATAAATTGTTACACTGATATTATACTTTTTTTGGGAGAGAAGATGTTAGCAAAAAAAAAATCTGACAATTTCTTCTTACTATTTGGTTAATCTTTCTGAGTGAATTTTATCTTACTATTTTCTCATGTTAAAACCAAAGGAATTAGTTCAAATATTTTCAGTTAAGCATTTAGTCAGTATATCAACAACTCACAGTGAAGTAGGTGTAGGAAAAAGGAATCTCTTCTCTTTTTGCAACTCAGAAATTCTTCAAGTTATAAAAATATTAGTCCAATAAGTGTTTTCTCAAGGAAATAAAAATAAGTGTAGCCTGAAGTATTACAAAGACTTTCTACCCTTAGGAATTTGAGAAATTAACTCAGAAAACAAACAAAAAAAACCAAAAGATCCCTCTTGTCAAGATACTTAAACTCTCAGGGCAAAGTCCCTTCTTCTGCTGTAATACTGAATTAGTTGAAAAAATAGAAATTTTTAAAGTTAGCATTCTAGACTAAGAAGGTCTCTTTTCCTATTCCTATATGAACACAAAGAATAGTCATATATGTGCATACTTTTACAGAAAATATTCATTGAGAACCCAAAAGGTGCATGCATCCCAATGGAAAAGAATACTCTCTGCTTCCATCTCCTGGTAGAGACACACAGGCATAGTTTCATTTGCATAAAATTTTTATTCATAATTCCTTCAGTGACACATGGGAGTGATCATCACTATACACAAACTCATAATTAGTTGAGAATTGGAATTGCATGGAGAGAGGTGACAGGGGATTTCTTTCATGTAGCTAAAAGAACATCTGTGAGGCAAGGACTCACAGATGTTCAAGCATCCTGCAAGTTATTAGTTGTCAGGCCCTACAGACTATGTGCTATTGAGAGGTGAAATATAGGTGCTCCTTAAGTGAATTTACAAAGGGCAGAAGAAGAGCTAAGTGAAATCCAGTGATTATTTTCCTAATAGGAAAATAAAGCTGCATTTCAGAGCATCAGGTCTTCTTATTCATTAAAAACAAAGGAAGCACAGAACATAGATGATCACAAAAGATGTTATTTGGCTGGGTTTTGGGATTGGTTTTATTATTTTTTTAAATCTCACAGAAATTCCATCATGGATCAAAAAGCTCATCATAGTGGTATTTTCTTTAGAATAATTCCTTTTGAATGAGAAAATTAGTAATTCAGAATTTCAAAAAATTTTAAGCTACTCTTGATATGAGTTTTGATATAGTATTAGCTTGGGCTTAAGGAACTGTTGGTATTTTATGGAAGAATCACAGACTGCATCTGTATTACGAAGTTATTCACTACTTTGTCCCAGTGTTCTATTCTCCTGATCATACCTGCAAGGATGTGTGCTCTCGAGCTCTGTTCAGGAAGAAATCAAACTGTTTACTTGACAGAAAAGCTGACCAACTGTGCATATCCATATCTACACACATCAGACAGTATGGGTAAATTTGTTTCTCCAGCTTGAAATATTCTTCTAATACGAAGTTATTTTTCTCCACTCAATGCCATCCTTCACAACAGTACATTGCATACTTTCATGCTACTCCCACAATATACCTGTCAGAGTTTCATCACAGTGTTGTAAGAAAACAACCTAGAGAGTTGCAAAACCTTTCTCATTACTCATTTTTTCTGTCTCAGATATCAGCGCACAAAAGCTGGTAGGGATCAGCTACCTGTAGGGACCTTGTATTGTCTCAGAATTTTGCTGTCAGGCAGATTCCCAACAGTATTACAAGGAGGTCACTTGCCACACCTGCCATATGGTCAACACTTTTCAGATGGTTACTGTACTCTCAAAACCTTGTTATGAGCACAGGGGAACACAGACTGTATGCAGAGGCAAGAATTCATTGATAGTACAATTAATGTTTTAAGGGTGTAACTAAAATACAGCAAACAGTTCTTATTACTCCAGTTTACAATAATACTAACACTGATAGTGAAAATTATCTAAACTGTACAGAGAATTCTGCCTGATAATGCAGTTAAAACTGTTGTTTTCTAATAATATTTAGATGTTTCCTAACTTTTCTTGAGTGTTGTGCTCACTCACAATGTTCACCTGTCAGTGTAGGTTGATGGAGGTAGATGGTCTTCCTCAAAAAGACTTATTCACAAAGGGTGTGGGTGAGTTACAACAAATCATGCTCACTTCTTCCCCTAGGAAGAGTATGATGTTCATAGTTGAGTGTTTCTTCCTACTCATATATGAATCTGGCTTAATCTGGTTTTGAATATTTTCTAACACCATCTGCTCCATGGCTCTTCATTGCTAAAATTTCCAAAGTCAGTTGTCTTTCCACTGCCATACCAAAATATAACCACATATGAGTATCATGTGTTGCAGCGCATCAAGAATGACACAGCATACAGTGACAGTTCTTTTGGACGGCCTCCAAATTCAACAACTCTGCATTATAGGTACTAAATAGTGACTACTAACTAAAAATTAAGGGAAGAATTCCCTACATGGAATTTACATGTTTTATCAAAAAGCTGTACAAGACTCAAACATGGTGTAAGCTAGAGGCCAAATGCTAAAGGATTTAAAACTCATTTTTATTCAAGTGTGTGCTGATATGTTTTACGAATTTGATCTTCTAATGTGCAGAATCTATAAGTCAACCCTCATCTGTGATACAGAAAACTGAGCTCAGTCCCTGGGACATGAAAAAATTACGACACAGACATTGTCAACGAGCACTCAAAAACAGCTCAACAGAGTCCCTGTGTGCCTGGGTATGTTGCTACTTTGATATCTTATCTCTATTTATTCACTGAAAATAGAACCTCATGGAATATATTTTGGAAGGACTCATGAATGGCTCAAATGGACCTCAGTCTTAAAATACTATAACAGTTAGTCTAATATGAATTAACATTGCTTAGCAGAAAGAATGATCTGTGTTTGAAAGACAACAGACTTCAGGACTTGTTAATCTTCCAAGTCTTCCTACTCAAGAGCAACACAAACTAATGACAAGAAGAAGGCTCCTTACCACTTTAGCATGAGGCATTACTCTATAGCCATAGATTTACTAGAATTTATTTTGGAGTTTAAAAAATCCCCAAACAATATTAAGTTTGAAAAAATCTCAAAAATCACAGAAACAGACCAGCAGTGTCCAAATTTGGAAGCAGAATACATGCGAAGAACAGTGAAGTAGAAACAGAAGAACCTTGGTAGACCACAAAAAAGTTAGAAAAAAATCTAGAACAAGCAATATAATACTTACTGCATCAGTAATAGTAGCACATATTTCTGTTAATATGAGTGAATACTGAGTTGGTTTATTTTTGTTTGTTTGGGGTTTTTTTAAATTTATTTATTTTCAGAACTGAGGTAGTGTATCATTAGACATCTTGATAATAAATCTCTTTCATAAGAAGTCACCACCTTTTGACATCCCTTTTGATAAGGTTACAACATTTTGGCAACAACAGAGTAAGTCAGATCCAAGCATCTGTAGACGCTCCAGATGGTTTTTAGTTAATGGTGGTGTGAGGAACTGACTTACAAGCCTAGACCCTGCAGTTCTTTCACTCCACAGTCATAAAAGTGTCCTGACAACAGCAGGCAGCTCCCACCATGCTGTGCACAAGGAGAGCAATCACAGAAGGTGCCCTAAATATTCACAGTGTCTTGAGCAACACTCAGGGTATGAAGTAATTCATATTACTTGCTATTACTCCATCATAATGAAATAATAATGACTCTGAAGGACACTTTCAGCAAATTTATGTGAAAAACTTGTGATGCCCAAAAATGTAAACAGAAAGAGATATACTAATGGATTAAGATAATCTAGGGACTTCGTTGTGTTATGTATGTTTTCTCATTTTCAGAAAAGTAGATTCTATGGGACAGTGCTTTGGTCTCATTATTACTACCAAGAGTAACTTCGTGACACCCAAAGAGGCCATCTGTGGAGCTGAATAGTCTGCAAAAAACATTTTAGGCATAAAAACTCCCCTTCCAAGGTCTTCTCACAATGACAATACTGTGTGCAACTGAAAGAAATCCACTTTCCTTCTAACTTCAGAGGTACAGCTTTGAAAATAAGTGAGACTTTCCATATGATTTAAAGGAACTACCTCAGGATCACTGACTCAAGAAGGTAACAGTGTTGTATGCATACCTGGTTGATTTTTCCAAATAGCTCTCTTTTTAAGCTTATCTATTTTTAATTTTTGTAAATGAAAAATGAAAATTAGATGTTGTTACGTTAATTAGAGGAGTTAAAATTAACTATACATCTGCCCATCTCGCAGTGTAGTCTTGACCGAAGAAAGATTACACCAAGAGGAACTTCTATGCTGCAGATTTCAGTGTGTCGCCCAAACATTAGAGACTAGCTCATGTAGGGAAAGCATTCTACTCAGTCTAACCACACAGAGACCTCCATGTGGCTTAATTTACCCAGACAACCAACCAAGGCTGCAATGGTTAATATACTTTCAGTACTTAAGTTAGCACATAAAAATTCTGCTCAGCATTGTAAACTATGCTGCAATCTGCGAAGGGTAAATAACTTGAGAAGAAATGACCACTGTAGATATTAAGAGGATTTTATTTTTCAGAGTTTTTTGCCTTAGCTATTTGTTAGAGCAAGATTTTCAGATTTAATGGCTAAAGTGATGAGAGAAGCGTGGGTTTCTTTGCAGACATGAGTGGGAAGGATTCACTAGCAGGTGTATACCACAAACCATCCGTTGGCAGGGAGAAATAGTTTTGCTCTTCTCACGCACTTCTTCCTACTTTTTTTGTTGTTTGACTCATTGTCACAAGAACACATTGTGCACAAAGAAGGTTTTTTTCATGTGATATTCCCTTATCCATGTAAGGGAATTTTTTTTTTCTAGGTCACCCTGTAGATTTTTTCTCACCCCCAGAGATCAGTAGAAAAGCTGCTGTTTAACAGCCATTGTAGGTGAACTGCTGTAAATCACAAAGAGAACTCAACTCTTTATGTTCTTAGGCAAAAGTGATTGACTCTTTTTAATCATCTCTTCTTCAAATCTGTTAGGATAATGGTAATCTCGATGACAACAAAAATAAAAATACCTTCCTTTAGTTCAGTCTGTTATTTTTTGTTTTAATATGCTTAAAGAAAGTTAAGAATGTAGCTCTACATAACAGCTAGATATATAAAGATTTTCAGAAGGAAGATAATACAACATCTTCAATATACACTTCCTTAGATTTACCATTCAGTCTCTTTTTCACAAGAGGATTACAGTTATAATCACTGGAACATCTCATTCCTTCTTAATTTAAAGCAAATCACTACAAAGTACTGCAACTGTTCATATTGAATGGAATTAAATGAACGTCTATGATCAAGCAGTCCTTCTTTGCCATGGTATGTGAACTGAAAATAAATATATAATAACCTATTATAATCTGAACTTTGAAGTTGTGTCAAAGTTATTGAAATAAAGCCAAAAATATATCAATTGTTGTTATATTGTAAAAATATTAAAATCCTTCAAAAATAGATGTCTGGTGTCAGAATAAGATTTTTATGATTAATTAGCCCTTCATAAAAAATAATAAAGGTTTAGAAATGTCTTAGATTTTTTTGTGATTAGGGATTATTTTGTCTACAAAAATTTATTTGTAACAGTGTATGTACATATTTTATTATCCCAAGATCTTTTATTATGTAGCACACAGAATATTAAAGAAAAAAGCTCATTAATATAATGAAAATATAATATAAAAGCAGATATTTCTGGTAATTATACAGTTTACATGCAAATAAGAATAAAATACATTTCCCAGCCATTTTCCTTTTTTGCCATTCCCAGTAAAAAACTGTGGGAAGGGTCTGGCAAACACAGGGGGTCACTGTCCAGCAAAGTAGAACTCTTAGGGGCTGAGCCTGAGGAGGCTGCAGGGTCACACTCACACTCAGCTTGGAGCAGCCAGCAGGCAGCATCCCAGGGTGAATAAACATGTAAAAATAAAACCAAGCAATTCCAAATAATGAGGAGTAGGGGACCCCCAGCATGAACATCAGATTTGTCTCTCAGGAAAGGCCCTCAAGACGCTGTTGACTCACTGTAGCCCTCCTTCTTGAGGAAGATTTCAATGTGATCTTCAGGACACCAAAAGCCGTTGAAGTGCGAGATGTAAGAAGAGCTTTTTGATACAATTTGCCCTACATTTTTATTGAGTTTTTTCCGATTTTTAATATTAGATTACTGATGCTTAAATGACTCCAGTATTAAATTTTTAGCTGTGTGTATATATATGTTGCGCTTTCTTTTGCTCATAAAAAAAGATTTTGAGATTTAAAATGTGTAAGATAGTCACAGTCTTTCAAACTTGAACTCACTGGTGAAGCTAAGGCAGTATGTATCAAATAAATGTATATTTTCCCTTGGTCATAAAGTCATGTGTTGGGAGCAACACATGAAGCAGGTGAGCGGAGTGAGGGGAGGCAGCTGCAGGACCCATCCCCAGTCAGCATCACTGATCAGCATCAATGCACTTTTGGCCTGAGGTTAGTCCAGGGAGGAAGAAGGGTAGTTTTGCAGTGGAAGACAGGTTGGAAGCAAATAACAACATCAAGGCTTGGTGAGGCTAAGGGCTGAGACAAAATGGGGCTCCCGGCTGAGGTGGGTCAGGGCAGCTATAGTCCAAGGGTACTCACTGAGAGCCTGTTTACCTAATCCCAAGGTTACGCTTTTACAGTTAGTAATCCTTTATCTGGATTGATTTGAGGATAAAAATGTTTCTTTGCTTGAAGCGTAGCAGCTTCAAGTTTCTAGTAAGTGAACGAGACAAACTGCTGTTAATACCTGTTGGTCACTAACATGTATTCATTTGTTTCTGGATCTGACTATTATTTATTTTCAGAAAAATAAACTTTGAAGCCTCAGGTTATTTTAATGGTTCAGTACAATCGACAGAGTCAATGGAGCTACCACAATAACAAGCATTTACTCCTTGAATATTGCATTCTTCCTTATAAACATTTAAAACTTTTCTATGCAGCTTGAACACCTTTGAGCCTCAGGTTCAGAACTTGATTCTGAATTTATTTTTTTCTCAAAATATTCAGTCATTTTTATTTTCTTAAATTATCTTCCCTATTCCTAGAACTGAACATGGACACAGTCCTTTTGAATGTCTATGCTCTAAAGAGTATATTAAAACAGTCCAGTTTATTCATGTGACATATATATTTTCTGTCTTGATAAAGACTGAAAATGATAAAAAATATTAAATAGTATTTAATAAAAACATGTGTGTGGGAGTTCACCCACCTAAAATTTCTCACCCACATATGTCCTACAACAAAGGACACTCTTTCAGTTCTCTAAAACAGAAACACAGAATGGGTAAGGCTGGAACAGGCCACAGTGGTCCAACCTCCCTGCTCAAGCAGGGAGCACATTGCACAGAATTGTGTTCAGACTGTTCTTGAATATCTCCAGGGAGGGAGACTCCACAGCCTCTCTGGGCAATCTGCTCCAGTGTTTGCTCACCCACACAGTAAAGTTCTTACATATTCAGGTGGAACATCAGTTTCTACCTGTTGCCTCTCGTTCTATTGCTTGGCACCATCAAGAAGAGACTGGCTCCATCTTCTTGACACCTCTTTAGATATTTATACACATTAATGTTTCCTCTCAGTCGCCTCTTCTCAAGGCTGAACAGGCTCCACTCCCACAGCCTTTCCCTGTAAGAGAGATGATCCAGATCCTTGACCAATTTAGTAGCTCTCCTCTGGACCTGCTCCAGGAGCTCCATATCTCTCTTGTACTGAGGAGCCCAGAACTGCACAAAGCACTCCAAGTGTGGCCTAACCAGAGCTGAGTAGAGGGGCAGGATTACCTCCCTCGATACACTGACAATGCTCTATTTAATGCATCCCAGGATTCCATTTGCTTTCTTGGCCACAAGAACACACTGCTGGCTCATGGACAATTTGTTATCTGCCAGGACCCCCAAGCCCTTCTCCACAGCACCGATTTCCATCAGGTCAGCCCCCAGCCTGTACTGGTGATGGGATTGTTCCTCCACAGGTGCAGGACCCTGCATTTGCACTTGTTGAATTCCAGAAGGTTCTTCTCTGCCCATATCTCCAACATCCCTCTGAAGGGTCGCACTGAGATTGGTCACTCCTTTCAGTTTTGTATCATCAGTGAACTCGCTGAGAAGGCATTCTACCCTCTCATCTAAAACATTTTAACCTTAGCCATCTAGGTTCACTATTGAACTCCTCAGCACTTGTAAATTATTTTAGTGGTAAGAAATGTCTTTCCAGAAAGATTGGTGCCAAGTGCCTGTAGAGTCCCGTGGGGATTCAAACGCTTACTTCCTAATTCCTCAGAAAAGCTTAATATGTTACTGTTAGGACTAGCACCTTTATTGGTGCTGCTGAAACCCATTTTTTGCATAATAATCTAGAGGATTGCTTGTCTAAGATGTGGGCAACATGTATTCTAGGCACTCTTCCTACAGATGGAATCTTCACTGTCTCAGACACAACACTGAGAATCCCAAGTGAAAAAACAAGGGCAAGTATTTTCTAGTTATTTACTGTGCTCTTAATGGAGAAGGAAAATTATCTAATGTAGGAAAGAGAATTTCCCTCTGTAGATAATGGAGGAAGGAAGCATTTAGAAATTTTAGGGGAAAAATCTTATCCTTCAGGACTAAACACTGAAAATTGAGCAGAAAAAATGAAAAGATTATAGTCTGAGTACAATAGAATGAGTTTTATCACTTCTTATCTGTTATATTGTCAAACTCAACATATTCCTGTAAGATGGTTTAGTTTCCACGGACCAGCATTTGTTCACAGTAGCTTATTCTAGGAGAAAATTTCTAGCCATTTTTACAACACGAAGTGTAAATTCATATAAATAGCATGAAAATATTAAAATATTAAAGCAAGAATTCTCACTAAAGAATCAATTTCTGTAATATTATTAGCAGACAAAAAAAATCAGCTTACTTACTGGGGTGAAAATACAACAGGAGAAATGAAAATAATGATGGTCTAGGAGCCAAACAGCACACATGGCAATATTTATATGTACCATACACAACATAAACACAAATATTTAAGGGTTAAATATGAGTCTTCCAATTATTTTTTTAATAAAAGGAAATACTGCTTTTGCAACCCAAGTGGATAAAAATTTGAGGTTTTTTTCCCTTATTTAAGCTCTTCTGTGAGCCGTGACAATATCAAAGAGTCTCTGCAGATAGAATACAACTTACTACAATGCTTACAGTGTATTTCCATTCTAAAAGTTTGTTCTCTGCAAATTATATTGTGTTGATGGCATGTTTATATTACCCTTGATGCTAGCCAAGGCAATATTTGTTCAGTTTCAGTTGCAAGACAATTCTTCCAGTTAATAACCTTGCAAAGTCACCCTGAAATTCAAGAGTTAATGTCTATTTGTTTATGTCTTATATTAAAGTGAAAATAAGACCACATTTTGTTGTTGAAATTAAAACTTATGGAGCAGTTCTGTTGATGAAGTACAAGCCACAATAGAATTTAGCTTATTCTTTCAGATTTCCATCAGATCTTGAAAGAAAATATCATGTAGATTTTTTCTTTTTTTTTCCCTCTTAGAAATGGCAGCTATGTCTGCGAAATACATATATGAAGCATATCATTTCAATGAGAAATCATCAACCCATACAAGTAATTGTTTTGTTGAACAACATATCACATAGTAACATAGTCTGACTGCCTCTACCCATCATTCCCAAATATTAAAATTAATTCTTTTAAATGGTACTCAAAAGAACATGAAATGCATTCTTAAATGGGGTGTTTTGACTACAGCATTAATTAAATAAAGTGATTGACTCCTTGAATAATATAAATCTGTCACGTTATTATTTGGACAACTGACTAATTGACATGATTTTGCTTTTACCTTGCCATTCCAATTAGGTTAATAGCACTGTACCATAACTTAATAAAAATTGTTCAAAAACAATGAAAGAAGAAAATGTATCAATATTATTTGCATAATGTTATCAGTGGAATAAGTTAATGGATACTGCAAAAATCTGACTCTGACAGAAGAAAACAGGTTCATCACAATTGTGTAAATTATTCCATCACACAAATGCCCTTTACTTGCTTGACAGTTTGAGAAAGGAAGTGAATAAATTAAAATGAAAATCAATTCCTAGCTCCTTGATCACAGTTTGATGGTCATTTATACTTAAATGTGTTGTAAGCAATTTATTTTAAGAGTACGAAGGACTTGAATCATTGCTGTTTTCTGGAAGTGAGAGTTTTACACTGATTTAATTTATACCAATGAATATCTTTAAATATGAATTTAAATAATAACAGTTTCCCAAGATTCAGAGGTCTGAATCTCAACTGTCTTTTGCATACATTATGAGAACGACTATTTAGCTCTGACTGTTGAATTCACTTCACAAATGAATTTATTTCTGACCATAGATAACTGAGAAAAAAAAATCTACCAACCATTTTAAAAAGGTGAAGACTTACAGCCTTCAAAGTCTGCATTTTAGTCTTCAGCTAAATATGCAAAATGCTGACTATCTTTTGTTTCAATGGAAGCTGTTAGAATCAATTCGTGAAGATGCATGCTTAGAGCAAATTTATTCCTGGTTTTAATAGGCACTGGGTTCAGGTTCTCACAGAGCATTTCACATATTTATTTTGAACATGCATAATAAAATGAAGAACAGGACAGAGAATACAGTAATATTCTTTTCTGATTTAGATCCTGTGCTTTTCATGATGGTAAACTTTCTGTTTTCATTCCTTTTTCAACAGTGTTTAAAGATTTATTGTTAAATTTTCTAACTATAGGGTGATTGATTAAATGATACTAGATTAATACCATATACAATTAATTTCCATTAAGATTGTCACTGATTTTATTACAGCAATATCCATAATCTTATTGTATCACAACAGTTAATGAGTGATTCACTTTTTGTTGATAGTACAAACACATAAAAATTATTTTTATTGTCCAAAGATGTGTCCAGAATCTATAAATTAAATACCTTTTTTTGAAACTCAGCCTATTATATGTGTCTGATGGCAACATTAGGCCTAACAGACCCATTAGGGGCCCAAATCAGGCAACATTAGACCCAATATTATCTGCCAGAGCAAGTCCAGAGGAGGACCATGAAGATGATCAAAGGGCTGGAGCATCTCTCCTATGAAGACAGGCTGACAGAAATGCGGCTGTTCAGCCTGGAGAAGAGAGGGCTCTGGGGAGACCTTAGACCAGCCTTCCAGTTGCTAAAGGGATCCTACAAGAAGGCTGGAGAGGGACTTTTTACAAGGGCATGTAGTGACAGGATAAGAGGTAATTGCTTCATACTCAATGATAATGCCCTTAATAATATGCTTTAACATTTTGTCAGCCCTGAATTGCTCAGGGAGTTGGACTAGCTGGTCATTGTAGGTCCCTTCCAACTGAATATGATTTCACCTTTATGGAAATGTGATAATCTGCAGTAGTTTTTCTCTTCAAATATATCTCAGATAACGGCAGAAGGGAAACTTGTACATGATGCAGTTTGAGGAAGTACCAGAGTGCCTGAAGGAATATCCTAGGACAGCTTATGAGTTAACAGAGCCTTCATGTTTATATCAGAGCAGGACCATTGCTGAGTAACATCAGATAGACAGTTTGACTATATATGTGTATTCTTTACATTGTTTGCATCAACCATATGGTAATATTTGTGCCTCATTGTAAACGTGTACTTCTTTCCTACTTCAAAATTATATCTTTTAAAGTCAAATGATTACTAACTTATGAGGAGAAATCTAATTCTCTCATTGTACGGACTTAATACTATTGAACACAAAGCTTTTATGAAAATGATATCACAAAATAGTTGTATATATTCTGTCAGTTGTGATATTAAAATAAAATTAATATTCCCTACTAACTTTAAAAATTTTTGTTTAGTCTTATTTGTATATTTAACACAGCTACAATTCAGTACAATATTTCTAAATATTTATAAAACTAAATTAATAGCCAATAAAACATTCTGAACATTTATGCCAAAATGTTACAATTTTTAAGGGCATTTCTCAAAAAGGAAAGCAGAGTGTTTCCAAAGTCTAGAAACCATAATTATACTAATGAGTAAAAAATGAGAAACTGAAAATACTAGTGTAAAAGCTCTGCAAAAAGCATCCTGCAGTAACTGATATTATGCATGCTTTTAGTCAACTTCTAGGCAAAGTTAAGTGAGCATATTTAAACCGTGTTAGAAAAGAAGAGCCATCCTTACATTTAGCAGGAGAGTTACAAAGCAACCTGTACTTTTCAGTGTATTTAACTATTCATTTTGTTAGCTATTCAGTTCTCCAAGTGTCTAGCACTTTTAAGTAGGTCAGTTCCCTCTTTATTCCAGAGATGTAAGGGAAGGCCAAGAGGCATGCTTATGAAAGCATTTGCTATACTCTTAATCTTCCTTGTTAAAGCTGGAATGCCAGAGCGTTTTTCCATTTGTTAATGAACACCTCAAAAAACACAAACGATAAATCTGATATCAGTATTTGACAACAGCAATTAAGGTATGGCTATTATATTTGCACAGTCTCTTAAGAAAAAAAAAGATTCAAGTATTGCTCTAAGGCACCAAATCTGCATAACACTCATATAACACACAATAGCAGTAATTGGATATATTGCTATAAACAGCAATTTAAACCCCTTGTATATTCCTTGTAAACTTTGATTGATTGTCTGTTTAAGCCATGCCCTTGTGTATCTCTTCTGAGAAATATACTAGACCTACATAGAATTAAATACTCCTGGTTCACAATGGACTTCTATTACATTGCAATATTGTTAGAAGACAGATTTTATTTTTAATGAGCATGCATTATTCTTAAGTATTATTTTTTGAAATCAGAGCTTAGATGATTAAAATATCTGATTAGCAATCAGAAAGAACTTGGTCACATAAGAACAGTGTTAGACCAATTTTTCTTTCAGGTTTCTTGCTGTATATTTGTTTATTAAAAATTCTCACACTAAAAGGTTTTAGAATAATGTTATTAAAACAGTGCAGGTTTGATAATGGAAATACATAACATATAGTATAAATATATTTAGTTATAGATATTTTAATATATGTTTGTGAAAAAAAATATAAGTTTATAAAAAGAATATTTTTATTGGAATTTTCAACATAGAATTCAGTTTCCATGCACACTGAAATGTCTTTTATATTGTTCTAGTTTAAAATCCTATTTCAGAACTTGCATGTGATAGGTACATATGTGGTTGATTTAAAGGGAGGCGATGTCCTAGAATATAACCCTGAACTGTTTCTCTGTCAATCTATGTCACCTTCCTTCCAAGAAATGTTATATATCCCTTTACATGAAGGGAAGTTCAGAAGTTGTGTTAATATAAGTAAAAAAATCACTCTCCACCACCAATTCCAGTTACTGATTCTCCTGTATTAGAATAAACTGTGACATTGAATTTCTATATCTGAACTTTACATACAGCAGAACTATAGGAGTCTTTGGGGCCTGGCATGGACAATAACATGACAGTTACTTCTTGTAAAGCCCCATGCAGGCATCTACTACTATTAGAGATGTTCTAGACATTCAAAACATCCACAGTGGGCTAGGAAGCTGAAAAGAGAGCAAAAGAAGTACAGGAAGACTGAGTATTTAAAATTATCTATGGCAACTGGTCCACTAAGTCACACTTTGGTTTCTGTACTGATGCTCAAGAGCACCCTGGTTCTGCAAGGAGCAAACAAGCTTCAAGAAGATTTGGAGAAAGGAAGTATGGCAAAACAAGACTTGGCTCATGATCATTACACGGTTATTAATTATAATTTCTTTTGTTGTTGCATTTTTTTTAGTGTCAGTGTTCCAGCTGTTTGTATTAGGTGTTTTATATACAAGTCATTAAGTAAATGGTACTTTAACCTTGTGTCCTTGTTTCGAAATGGTATTCCCCAATTTAGTACTTCTAGTAAAAAGAAAACCACAAACCGTTCCCCTCCCTCCTACAGTGGGAGACAAAAAAGGCAGAGATTATGTTTGAGATAAAAGCAAATTACTGGAAACAGTAATGAGATAGGAAAATGAACAGTAACAACAACAACACTAATAACAACAGTGTACAAAACAGAGGGTGACTTACATGCAAAATGCTCACTAAGCCAAGACAATGAACAATGACAGACAGACTCTACGCCCCCTCCCCGCCCTCCCCGCTAGCTTTGCTCATGACTGAAAACCATGCTCACCTTCTTTGCAGAAGTGAGAGTCCATTACTTCCATCCCCTGGCAATGATGCCAGGTATGGAATAACATCCTGAACAAACCCACACAACTCCAGGCTCTGCCCCCTTGTGGCTACTGTGGAAAAATTAACTCTGTCCTGGCCTAACCCAGGATACCTTGAGAGTAGAAATTAGATATCCTTCAAACAAATACTTTAAATTATTCCCATTTTTTTATGTCAGATACAAGCAAAAGTGCCAGAACATTTTACTGGTGAATTATTCTTCATGATGATTGTATTCATGTTTTTCCTGATTCTTAATGCATGTTATGCCTTGATTTGGTAAAGACATGATTTTAAGCACAAAAATCTGTGTTTTTCTAGTAATTTCTTGTGTGCTTTTCTTCCTTGTACTGAGGAAGCAACCCTGTTCTTAAACTACAGTTTAAGAAACTTAGTGCCTTTACTTTGATGTGAAAAGAAAATTAAGTGAATAAAGAGCATATAGAGAGCCAATTTTTTTTTTTTTTTGAACAGTGATGGAAATTAAGGGATACATTTAGAGTTGGTTTGTTTTGTTTGGGGTTTTGGGGTGTTTTTTGTGAATACTGTTGCATTTTTTCTGATATTCTGAGAAAGGAGGTTGTACTGGGTCTGATTGGGATGGAGCTAACTTTCTTCATAGTAATCCATATGATGCTATGTTTTAGAGTTGTGACCAAAGCAGTGTCAATAAAGCTCCAGTGTTTTGGCTTTTAGTGATCAGTGCTTGTTTCTCCGTTTCTCACTCTGCCTCCACTAGCAAGTAGACTGGTGATGTACCAGAAACTGGGTGGAGAAACAGCCAGGAAACCTTACTCCCACTGACCAAAGAGAAAGAAAGAAAATGCAGAAGGCATGTGCTATCTATTTTGTATCCATTTCTATCTACTAGAGTTATTAATCTTAGAACAAAAGCCTTTGAAATGGAAATTTATTATTTTTATTTATGCAGTCCATTCTCAATATTTTTTTTAAGTCTAACATTCCTGGGAATTATACTAATTGTTAACCCTTGATCACATTCATTTTTATGTCTTATCTCTCTGTTTAAGAGGAAATGTTATCTGGCTCCACTCTAGCTGAAAACCATACTGACATGGTGTGTTACAAATTAAAGCCTAATATTGTTGACTGCTGAAAACTGATGATGGAGGTGCGGGATCAATGCTTTAAAATGTTCCTGATTTCTGGGGAACCATAAAGGGGAATGCCAGGAAGGGAAGTGACATACAATGCAGCTATATCCTGTTCTAGTTTTTTAGATTAAATTAGGTCATTGAGATGAGAGTTAAATCTCTGACAGAATTTGGAGCAACCTCTTGTTCATGCCCCAGGCTGATTTCCGTCCTCTTCATTTATTCTAGTGCTGCTTGCTTTCTATGCTACTTTATTTCTTTGATACTTTCTACACTTATTTAGAAACTCTCTCTTGAAGTGTTGTGCAATTCATTACTTTCATATGACTATCTTTTCCCATTTCTCTTTATATTGTACTAAACATTCCCTCAGTGATTTTTCAGAAAATCCTATTGTTACCACATCCTTGTCAAAGCTTCAATTCTAGCCCCAAAACGGCTGTATAGAGCTAAGACAAACAAACAAAAACCCCCAAACTACTGCTCTCTCCCCACAGGACTACAGTAATGAAGTGGACATACTTTGATAATATCATTCATATAATCAGTTTTATAACTGTACTAATTTTTTACATATCTTACAGTAGAAGAGTATTCTCTTCCTTTCCTTTTGAGTTCTGTTTCTTTCCAACCCAAAATGCACTTTAAGTACTCCTTGAAAATTTACCTTCACAACCTGACAGGTTTGCTTCATGGCGGGAATAAAACCCACAAGGAGAACGGTTTGATCTGAGATATCTGAAAACAAATCAACTACAATCCTGTCTTGACATGGCCTTCAATCTGAAGCGTCAAGGCAAGCAGCAGGCCACGAGAGGAGAAGGTAAGGGAGAGGGAGAAAGGGAGACAGAGAGGCAGAGGCAGAGGAAATCAGAGACTACCTATTCAAACTAAACGGAACCAGGAGATGGGCTGAAACAGTGATATGGAAGATCCTTTCAGATACAGTGTCAGCATGTTCCCTGTTTTAAATTTGGCCCACACTTCTATTTTTTCAAGTAGTCCCCGGGGATTAGCGGAAAAAGATGGAGTTTTCTTCCTTCAGGTCGTTTGGGTGAATCAGCTAGTCATCAGAGAAACAAAATTGGATCACAGTTGTGCTTTACTTATAAATTTGTTTGTCCTCACCCACTTGAATGTTTAGACAGAGAAGGTAAGTAACTACAGTCACTGTCTGGAACGTGTAAATATGTATGTTTTATATAATTTCTGATCCAAAGTTTTTTCCATATTGTGAAGAAAAAGCATAAGAAATATTTTTCTCCTACTAAAATAAAATAGAGAGCTGAAGACACATATGCTGTTAATATATATTTATTTTTCTCCACTACTTTTAATTGCCAGAAGTTTTAATGAATAAACAACAATTTACAACATCAGTGGGCCACATCAAACCAAAACTACAGCAACTGTCTTGGGCTCTGCATTATCTTGTTCTGAGTCATCCTGAAGCCAGAGACATTCATTAGTTTTTGTAATAAAGTCTGAGGAATGAAACTGGTTTCAGTCAACAAACTGGTTTCTTTCACCAATTCTTACCAATGGTTACTTCATTTTCCCCATCGCAAAATGATTTGGCAATAAAAGGAATCTGATTTTCAGCTTCTTTTGCTTGTGGGGTGCAGCTTATACTTGATATGATTACTGAACAAACACTTGCATAGATTTTCTGCGGTAATTAGCCTCTATATACACTTCCCCAGAAGTAAACTCAAGTGTGATAATTCTACGTTTAAAATTAAATTTAAGCATAATTCTTCTATGTGTTCTTTCTTTCTCCTCAGAAGCCATCAGAGGATTAATAGATGATGCAAAGTGTGTTCCATAGACTGTCCATTTCCTGTTTTCAAGATACTACTAAATTTCTAATTAAAACGGGATGATTTTTTTCTGCAGTCCACTGAAAATAATCAAAATTATGTCTATGGTTTTTCTTTGGCAACAAAACATAACTTGATCAGATTTTAAGGTTGAGGAGGTTCTTTTTTATTTTTTTAGTCTCTCTTTGTGGAAATTTGGAATAACTGAGCAGTTAAAATTCATGATCTACACTTTTGTGTCATTATTATTGCATTAGCATGAAATTATGGTTCTAGTTAGTCATAATTATACTCATAATTATTCAATTTATCACTATAGGTCCTCCTGGAAATTTTATTGGAAGAGTTATTAACATTAATAAATTGTTTTTCTTCATATCCATATTATTAATTCACCTCATGTGTGATATGAACCATCAGTCATAAAATTATTACAAATTCTGTTCTACTTGTAGCTGATTTAATGATGGAAGGTCTGATAACCTTTAGTCAGTTTTCTGGTACAGTTGTTTGTCTTCTTCATCGAAAACAAACAGAGGAGGATAGGTTGGACATTCAAATATTCAATCCCAAATACAGCCAAGAAACTTACCAGAAGTGTTTCTGATTTTCTATTACTTGTGATAAAAAAAAAATGCTAATTTTCATATATCAATGTTTCTAAGAAACAGTCCATTGGTTTCACCTGACAAATATTTCTGGTCAAGGCACAGAAATATTTGTCAGAGCCAAGAACAGCCAATAGCCTTTCAGATCTAGGCACTCACTACAGAGCTCGGTTCTGACTTTGCAAGTACTTTTTTCTTATGCTGAGCTATATTTAGAACTGATGCAGTATAGCTGCAGCAATGTAATTGTTAAGAAAATATGACACTGGTTTGTAGCACCTAAATTAGCACTCTGCACTATTAGATCTTCTTCCACATTTTTTCAGTTATACTCTATTACATATTGAAGTATAAATACTTATATGTGCATGTGTCTAGATATATAGCTACCCTGGCTTCTTTTTTTTCCCATCTACTGCCCTTCTGACAATCTTACCTGAAACTGTGAGGGTCTTCATTGCCTACTAACACTACTACCCTAATATGTGGCATAAATAAGGCAAGACATCCAACTCCTTTTTCACTTATTGAAATTTATGTCCAGTTATTGGATCATAGTTTATTTTTTTTTAAGAATGTTGATTCATCCCAAAATTTAAAATTACTTTGAAAGAGAAATCTTTCCTGAGAAGGGGAAAAGTAGTTGAAAGAAAATATTTTTTTTAATACATAAAACAGAGGGCAGAGAAACAGAACAAATTAAAGCTGCTTCTGTAATTGATATTGCTGATAAGGAAGTGTCACTGGAGTTACAGATGGATTCAGAGCTGACACTGAGAAAAAGGTATTCAAATAGTCCATGGCTAAGTGCTTATTGAGAAGCAAAGTACAGATCACGGAACAGCAGCGGAAGCTGTTGATGGTCAGCTTCAATCAAGGAAGACTGAAGCAATAAGAAGAAATTGAACCTTAAGAAGGAGTCCAGTCAATAGAGATACAAGTCAATAGATGTCCAAGTACAATCAAGGAGAAAGTTGACCTTCCTTGAAGAACATGGATGGGAAATATAAATTGAAGGTTAGTTTGGAGGACAAGAATGCTGATAGAGATGCTTCTCGGGACAGAGAACTCAAAAATAAAGATTTAGGAACCTAACGCATGAAGAGAAAACACTTAATATAGAGAGTTACAGGTGAAATTAAAATTGGAAGGAAAGACTTTAAGATAAAGGCAAGGGCAGAATCCACATTCATATTGCAAAATACAGAGAAAGTCCTAGGACAACAGATAAAATTACTACCAATAGACATAAAACCTGAAGAGTTTAAATAATTAAAGAATAAAAAAAAAGGCCAATAATTTCATTGCTCAAAGAATAGTTTATAGTAAGCCTTGTATGGAGTCACTCTGGGTAATTATAAAGATAGATTACACATACTTTACCTCAGGTATGGTGCTAAAGAGTCTCCAGGTATTTTAGGTCATCTGTCTGACCATTATAACCCTAATCACATGCAATCACAGCCCATAATATGGGGGGATTTTATTCCAGTATAGGATTCAGGTACTTAAAAGATGTTTCCCTCCCCAACTTATAATAATCTAAATATTTTCATGGTATTTTACTGTACTCAACAGTAAGTTAGGAAAAAGGTTATAATTATCTGTAGAAATTAGTCGTGAAGAGCCTCACATTGGAAAAGACCTTGAGAGCACAAGGTCTGTGGAAATGGCAATACCTCTCCCAGGCTACATTATTCCCTTCCTATTTGAAATGTCAGCATACAGAAAATTGACAACCTCAGCCTTCATAGTACAGTATTTTTTAGTAAAAATATTAATTTCTTGTTGTACATGGGAATTCCCAAATTGTTTTTCTAGCACACCATATGTTTCCAAGTGTGTTACAATTACACTTCAGTATCAAATGGCATTGCAAGCCCCCAAAACCTTTTCAGATAACCTGGTAAGCTGTCTTTGAGGTTTGTCCAGTAGATGTTTGGCAATGACCCTCAGCTGGTGAATGATACCACATGCCTTCTTTTATTTTTAAAATATATGTTGCTGGAATGATGGAAAGAACAGAATACACTGCAAAAAAGGAACATCATTAGAGGAAGATCTCTCTTTAGGTTCATAGAGCTACTTATAAATAGATATTGCTTCAGTGTGAAGGTTTTTTTTTTTTCTGAACTGTTAAAAATAGAATATTATATTAGGGTAGCCTTATAATAAAAACAATCCCCCATAATCTCCATGTTGAATTGAGAATAACTATTGGCTAATAAAGATGGTTAAAAAAATAATGTGGTACATTAATATGATTTAAATATTAAAAGCCTCTCCTTTAAGGGATTAAATGACAGTCAGTTACAAGGATGTGCTGTCCTCTGACTTTGATAAAGAGTCGAAAGAGTCACTGGCACCAAAAAAAGGACTATATTAGAATAAAGAAACAGCCTTTTCCCTGAAGTAACTCTCTCACTCTCAACTAAAAGTTACTGCCTAAAATGTTCCATGTGAATGACTTTCTTCCAAAGAGCAAGCATTCAACTCCAAGGAATTCAAACATTGTTATAAAAACATGAGATAAAATTTCATGCCTGTGTCAGTGATGTTTTTAATGACAAAATCCATAGAAATAGAAGCTATTTATGCTTTATGATGAAAAGAGAACAGCAAATAAAGAAAGTACCTCCTTTTGTCCTCATTTGCAGTCATTATTTTGTATGACTGATGTGTTAGATGGGTTACAAAACCTTGAACGCAAGGCTCTCAGGAACCTTCTTCTACAGAGAAGTGGGGACCTTAGCTCCAACAGGTCTCCTTTTCTCCTGTCCTGCCCATCAAAGAAATACAAGGCGTCCTGGCTTCTTTCCAGTGACTTTTTTTGCTCTTAAAATGGCTAAGCACTGACTTTATGCATTATTTCTGGCTTGCTTTCCTCTCCCTGATAAAACTGATCTCTAGGTGGAAGAAAGATCCTGTGCCTCACAAGGTATCTACTACACATCAAGCTTGCCTTCCTGAGCCTGGGGCTGTTGTCTCCACAGAGCAAGCAAAGTGCCTAAGGCTCTGCTCTTTCGGTTTTATACCAGCATTTCTGCTTTCAGCTTTACGGACTGTAGCTGGCAGCTTCTGCATTTCCTTCGCAATCCCATTGAGTTTAGTATTATTTTAAAGTATATTTATGTGCATCTTCTGAAGAGTAGGGTGTTTAATTTAGGATTTGTTTTCTCAGTCTTTTTTTCTGAATATGCCTTATTCTGCTTTTCTAATATGCTTGTGGCAGGCTCTTTGCATCCCTGTTCCCAGCACAGCATCCCATCAAGGAAAAAAAGTGTGCTATGCTGAGCGGAAAAGGATTTCTTCACTGAGAGTACAGAACAAAAAGAGCTGTCTGAAGTTGTCTCTGTTTCCTTAAGCTGAGTGAGCACTTGAGTTTCTCAAAATGTCTGCCTGAATAGAGTCATGCTCTAGTACATTACCGCATGCACCATTTTGCAGGATTGTAAAGTGTGCTTCTCAAAGTACACGTGCTTTCTAAAGCAAAGCAAGATCTTTGTTTGGCATTGTACACATTAGAAAGCAAACAAGAGGCACTTTAGTTGTTTAGCCTAGCAACAGGATTTATGCACATATATACATTTTTTAGGAAGAGAGTGAGTGATGTTGAGAGAAAACTCCCTTTTTTTTAGGTAGAAAGATTATTATCCGAAATTATCAAAATTGTCTGCATTCCTCAGCAACTACTAATTTTTTCCTCAGTTTCGAAGGCCAAGTTATGGTGGGCCCAGGCAGATGGGATGCGCTAAAATGTTCCTTACTGTTGCCCTTAAAACAAACACAGGGCCCAGAGTTCCATTCAAAAGAATAATTTTTCAGTGGATTAAATTTCAGTTATTGACTTATTTTCTGACTCTTTCAAACTCCCACCCAGTTAGATCTGCAAAATATGTATTTGAAATATTATTTTTTCTGTAAACTCTAGCTTAGGAAAGTTAAATCTATTGCTTTTCATATGTTTGCTGTAGTCAGTCCCTTCCTGACAACTTTTCTTAAAATGAGGCTGTGGAAATGAGATGTCCTACGAGATGGATGATCTCCTTTTCCTGCTTACACAAGCAGATGTTGCTCTGTAGTCTGACTTTCTTTTGTAACTCCCTGGGATCTATGTCCAACCCAGCTACAGGACACAGTGCCCACAGGCTTCCAGTGTTTATCCTGGAAGCAGCTTTTTGACTTTTATAAAGCAGAATACACATATAAAATCATACAGTCACTGGCATGACGTAGAGGAGTTAAAAAATATTCCGGCAGTCATTGTAATTGCAGCAAATAAATATATTGGTGGCATAAGAAAATGTCAGGAAATATAAAAAAACCCACTGTTGCTATCAAAGATGTATTGCATTTTCCTACCTTCCTTCATCTGCTTTGGTTCATTTCAGAAAGAACTTGTTTAAAATCCTGGTACAATTTTACAACAATATATAAAATACTAAGAAATAAGCTGATAACTGCAACAGCTGGCACAATGTAAAGAAACAACCTAGTTTCCAGAAACTTGTAGTTAATACAGTACTTGACAACATGAACAGTAGGGTAAAGAAGAGAGCCTACTGATTATGGAAAAAAGGGCTGACTACTCAGGAAGAGATTAGGAATACAGTTAGGTCCTGTAGAAAGAAAATTAGAGAGACGAAGGTACAGCTCAGACGACTGTGACTGGACCCGAATCTTTGTGATTAAAGGTGATTTCTCTACTTGAAAAGCTGATCCTGTGGCCCTGACAAAGTTAATCTTTTTTATATCCTCATTATGTTGCACATTAATAAATTTTGTTGCTTATTATATATCAGGCATATCTAATAAAGACCAAACAACATCATTTTTTCAGTTTTCCTTTTAGTCTGAATTTAATCTTTGGACCAGTGGACAAGATCAGACTTACTATTTTTCTCTCTTAACCTTTCCCGTACTTTCATGTAGTTTGGAACATCTAACTCATTAGAAGTAATACACATATGGAGAACACAATCATTAAGATCAATCTTTCAGAACCTAGGAAAAAAAAATAATATTGAACTACTTGGGCATGTTTTTCCTTTAAGCACTGTGATTTTTTTTCTTTCTTTCATGTGATATCTAAAATATTTCTTTAATAACTGTAATATCCAATCATTATAAAAATCAGTCATGAATCTACACCCTTGGGATTTTTGCCAGATCCATGGTGTTTCCTCAAGCCCAGATTTTCTGTCAATACCAGATCAAACATATTTTACAGGAACAGCTGGAAGACATTCTCTGAAGACAGATGCTTCTATTGGTGATTTACTATACTGTCACCATGTCAGTTGTCAGATAGTAATTGTCACACCTTGTAGGATGTTTGTATGGAAAGCAAGCATGTCAGAAAATACAATATGTACACAGCTGACTAGAGCTAGTCTGTTAAGTCTCAAGGGTCAGAGCCACTGGAATCTTGCAAGCGATATGAAATGGATATTTGGGAGTAAAATTGTATAATTAAAGGGAAATGCTATGACTAGTTTTTTTGGGTTTTTTTTTTTGTCTATTTGTTGTCTTCTTTGTCTGTCCATCAGCATATCTGCTGTGAAAATAGAAGACAGTAACAATATCCCTTAGTAGATTCTATTGTTTAGATTTCCTACAGAAATATATTTAAAATATAAATAAAGCATGTAATTTGTATTTCAGATGAGTCTTGAAAATGGCTAACAGTAACTTACCATGTTATAATGTAGAAAGGCTGTTTAGTGTACAAAATGGGTTAGTTGCAACATGAAAAGCATATTTGATTAATACACAAGTCTTACTTGGATTGATTTATTTTTGTGATCAGTATTTCTAAACATTGTAAAAGAGGTAAACCTTAATAAATCGATTAAAAAAAATCACAAACAATTTTATTTTTTTTGTCAGTGCAAATATAGGTTTGATACTTGATCTGGTTTTGAGACTGCAGTAGTGAACTGATAATGGCCATAGCACGAAAAGACAATAATTGTTTAAACATATTTTTTAGAATATCTGGGTCACAATATTTATGAAATTTCATAGCTTAAAGAAGAGGGTTTTATGGTACCCATTTGCTTGACTTCATACTTGCCCAGAAGGCAGAATCACATACAAATTCAAGGAAGCAGAAATATAAACATTAAAACTGAAGTTCTGGATTGAACTTGTCTATTTTAAGACATGTAAGTAGAGAATTAAATACCAGACTATTTTATTCATCAGAGTTAATCTCCACTTCCATTATAATCTTTGTCACAGGATGAATTAATTTTATACTATTTTCTTTTCTCATTACGCTCCTTGACATGAATATAGTCAAATGTCCTTTTCTGAATGAGCAATATTTTCAGAACTCAGAATAATTCTGCCTCTGATGTTCATACACAATACCTCCAGAATACTTTCAAAGAATTACAGTTGTATTGGAATCACCATGCAGCTGAGTGGACATTCTTATATGACCACAGAACACATCAGAGGGTTTCGGGTTTTTTTGGTTAGCACTGCTTCACTTCTGATGCTCAGGTGAATATTACCATCTGATGACCACAAGATCTTTCAGAAGTTTTCATTATATTTTAGCACCTGGTCATTGCCTGCTTCTGGTAACAGATTTATTCTCAAGAACTGATTTCATGGTTTGACAAACTCAAGCAAACAGAATGGATTTATACATTTTCAGTGTTCCAACACAACAGCACTACGTGCTCACTTTGTTACCATTATTGCTTTGTTACTGCTTCATGTTTTCCAGCAGTGCAATGTCACAGTACTAGTATTATTTCTTTTGGTAATAAGTAGCTGGCCAAAAGTCAAGCCATATAAATTGGATTCAGCTATGGGAGAAAATGGTTCTCAAGCCCACTGTTCTATTTCCTCTTCTTTTGTTGTTGTTATTGTTGTAATCCTATTTGTTTAAAAGTCATGTGAGAAGTCATGCTACTCCGAACAAAGCACAAATCAAAGAGGAGGAAACTTTTGTCAATACTAGAGGAGAGAGGTGCCATTTTTCAATAATTTTTAGATTAAAAACGCTCCCTCAGAACTACATTTTCTGTCTAGGTGTTTTCCTGTATCTTCTATTCCTCCTGCATTGCCTTTTTTAAAAAAATCAGTGCATACCAGGTGAGATCACAGAGCCACAGAGAAACCTATGTTAGAGTTGAACCTTAGTTCAACCTCCTGCTCAGAACCTCAGGGTATCTTCAAAGCTAGTGGAGGCTTCTGAGGGCCTTCTCCAGACAGCCTCTGAAAATCCCTGAACACAGTGATTCCACACTCTCTAGGCTATCTCTTATGATGCTTAAACCCTCTTCTAGTGAAGCATCCTTCCCTATCTTGTAATTGCAGTTTCCTTTGCTGCAGCACTGTCAGCATTCTTTCCTGATATTTTGTGAATATCTGGTAAGGGGCTAGCCTAATCTTCACTGTAGATTCCCTTTTAGACAGCAGAAATGTGCTGCACCTCCAGGTCAAACATACTCAGTTCCCTTCTTTTCTTCTCTAATGTGATGTGCTCCAACTTCCAAATCATCTTGTTGGTCCTCCAATGGTTTCTTACCAATTCACAATCTCTTCTGCTGGGAGAGCTGAAACAGGACAATATACCTCAAGGGTGGTCAAGTCAAGGGGAATAATAGCCTCTCTGAACTTACTGCTGTGTTTTTAATAGGCAGCCTACATCCCTGCAAGGACATGCTACAAACTCACACTCAATTTTCTGCCTATCAGGATCACCAGGTTCTTTTCTGCAGATCTGCTCCCCAGTCAGTCATTCCAGATTCCTCTATCTATTTGTGCCTCATCTAGGGCATTTTGATTAGTGGCAAATGCCTGTGTTTTAGGAAGTAGCTCCTGGCACTGAGGCAATCTGATTCTACACAGAAGTGTAATTTTTGCCTATTGGTTTTCTCCTAAAAATAGTTAACTCCAGGTCAATAAAATCAACTTTAAAAGCTATAGCCTGTTCCCACACTAGCTGTTAAAATCTGACCATAATAATCTTTACTCCCCAAGGCTGTTGTGAGCTCCTCAGGAAGCTTCACCTTTTTCTTTCTTTCACTCAAAAAGTTGTGGATATTCCCACTTTCCAAAATGCATAGATCTGACTGTTTGGTATCAGTTTCACCTCCGACTCTAATTCCTGCTTCTTGGACCAGCCCTAATAGACAAATGATAAAAATTTTGTTCATAAAAATATTTATTTCTCTCACTTAAAAAGTGAAGAATGGGAGTTTCACCCGCTTGTTTCAATATGTTTAACACATCACTTTGTTGATAAAGGATTCCAAGCTGCTAGCACAGAAAAAATAACCTAAAAAGACTTTAATGATTTACTCAAGACAAGAAGGAATACAAAAGGATGACAAAACCTTTATTATTGCTGTCTTTTCATAGTGTCAAACCAAAACAGTGTCTCTTTCAAAGTCCTCCTTACTATACCCAGTGTTGAAGGTGAGTTTTTATCCTACCCAGTTGTTTTTTCAGCTCTTAAGATGAAGCTTCTTTTACTGTGATTTTGAAGAGCTCTTACCCTTTTTTTCTGTGAACAGATAAAAAAGACTATCTTGAAGAAAACAGCAATTCTTGTAACAACTTTTTATATTTTTTTTTCCATTCTTACACTGAGTGTTCAGGGACAAGTCAGATCTTGCAAGAATATTGGGAAAGACGCTACTGACACCCCAATGAGGAGCTCTCTCTGATAGGAGGATTTTCTTTCTTGTTTTTCACTGTGAGCATTCTTAATTAGCCTTCTATACTTTATCTGCATTTTTCCTGGTCTAAATATAAATGTGTTCTAGTATTGGTTAAGATATTTGCCAACTTCAAAGGGAGAATAGTTTTACAGACACAACAGCCCTGGTATCTTTTCCAATGTAGATAGTTTATCAGAGTGTTTATTATACTTTATCATTACTTTGTTTACTATTTACTTTGTTTAATACTTAAGTATACTTTATTACACTTTGTTTATTATACTTTATCACACTTTGTTTATTATACTTTATCATAGTGTTATAATTATACCAATTATTTTTACAATATTTAGCATATTGACTCCAAGATTTACCACTGTGACTAAATGAGCATTTACTGTAACAGTTTCACTGATATATTCGAATTTGGTCATGTCTGAGAGAACTCTTCATTATACAACTGCATGCAACTGTTGAGTTCCTAATTTCTTGGAAGCTCAAACCTGACAGATCCACAAGAGTACGAAATAGGAAATTACACCTGTAGTGGGCTGACCTTGGCTGGATGCCAGATACCCACTAAAGCCGCTCTCTCACTCCCCTCTGCAACTGGACAGAGGAGAGAGAAAAAGAAAACAGCTAAGGATTCATGAGTTGAGATAAGAGTTGGGAGAGGTCATTTACTGATTACCTTCACAGGCAAAACAGGGTCAAAGTGGAGATCGTACTTAAATTTATTACTAACAGGATAAGAGCCAAAGAGTGAGAAATAAAACAATCCTAAAAACACCTTCCCCCCACCCCTCCTTCCTTCCATATTCTCCCTCCTCCCCCCAACAGTGCAGGGGGATGGGGAATGGGGGTTACCGTCAGTTGTTGTTTCTGCTGCTGCTCAGAGAGAGGAGTCCTTCCTCTGCTCCCAGGGGTTCCTCCCACGGGATACAGTCCTTGATGGGCCTCTCCAGTGTCAGTCCGTCCCTCGGGCAGCAGCTCTTCCCAAACTGCTGTCCCATGGGTCACTCCTCCATGGGGTGCAGTGCTTCATGAATGAGCTGTACCAACGTGGGTCCCCCACAGGGGCCACAAGTCCTACCCGGGAAAAATCTGCTCTAGCACAGGTTTCCCCCTCCACGGGCCACAGGTCTCCAGCAGGACCCTGCTCCATCTTGGGCCTCCCACGGGATCACAGCTTCTTTCATGCATCCACCTGCTCCAGCATGGGCTTCTCCATGGGTTGCAGGTGGGTCTCTGCACCCTGATGGTCCTCCATGGGCTGCGGGGGCACAGCTGCTCCACCATGGTCTGCACCACGGGCTGCAGGAGCCACAGCTCTGGCACCTGGAGCACCTCCTGCCCCTCCTTCTGCACTGACCTTGGTATCGACTTTGTTGCTCCCATGTTCTCACTCCGTTCTTCTCTGGCTGGAATTCTCTTTCTGCGCAACAATCTTCTGTTCTTAAATATGTTATCACAGAGGCATTACTATTGCTCCTAATTGGCTTGGCCTTGGCCAGCAGCAGAAAGTCCAGGCAGCTAGAGTTGGTTGGCATTGGCTCCATGGGACAAGGGAAGCTTCCAGCAGCTTCTAACAGAAGGTACCCCTGTAGCACCCATCCCGCTGCCAAAATCCAACCACAGAAACCCACTACAACACCTCAGAAAAATGTCTTATGGTTAAGACTAAAAGAGAATCTCAACCTGAAGTTGATAGTTTCCATCACTTTTGCACTGTTTGCTTCTACTGGCATTAAGAAAAAAAAAAAAAAGAAAAACATCACCCTGAAACTATACAGAGGCCAAAAAAAAAAATTGTCAGTTTTTTTTCAATATATATCTTTTTGTTAGATTCTGCCTCTGTACTAAATTCCTAGTAATTAAGAGACAAAAAAAATCATATTTTCTGGATCTTCAGATTCAAATGCATGCTTCCAATTCTACATTCTACATTTGCTTGCAAAGTCTCAGCCTTGCATGTACTCATAATGTTTTCCTACTCTTTTACGTGTATACCTTTTCGACATCTTTTTATTCTTAATCGAGAAGATGAGCACTCTGTAGTATGCTTTCTGATGTGTTGCACTGCATTCAAACTTTTGAAAGCAAAATTCTATTATACTGCGTACGAAGTTGGATTAAGCAGTGCCATAGTCAATCTTTGGTAATCTGTAGGGCTTTTAAATCAGTGGGCTATAATACCAGTTCTTAGCTACAGAAATATGAAACTCATCATAAGTCCTTAAAATAATTACTTTAATACTCTGCGAGTGTAGACTTCTGAAGTTGTTAAGGATTTGAGGAACATTTCTGTAGGGGATAATTTTAATGAGAGGTCAGAAATATCTGAACATGGTTCACAGAGGAGTTCCTTCACACACTTAAATTGCTTTCCTTAATCTGATTATTTATGGAAGAAGTATTTGTTTCCTTAAACTATTCATGGCTGATAGATATTGCACACAGCTCTCAGCAGCTTGAATGGAAACAATTCCTTTTGATCTTTTTCATCTCCATGCAGTCAATGCATGCAATTTAAAATAATGAAACAACAAAGGACATCTCTGAAAACATATGTTATGGTATCCATAGGAATGCCAATACTATTTTAACTCTATTAATATTGCAAAGGATACTAGCAGGTATTTACAGTAGAATCAGTAAACAGTATGAAATTTAATATAAATTTAATTAACTATGACAGGATGACATTGTAAAATATGGAAGTGACATTCTAAGAAAGAAGATAGAAAATTTCTAGAAATTGATCCCAAAATCAAATCCTCTATTTCTCTGTGCTTTTTTAAGCTAAAGATCATGTGCAAATATTGTTATTTATTTAAGAAATATAATTCATAAAATAAAATAAAATTCTAACCAGAGAACATTAAATCTATTGAATCACAGGGATTTTTATTGTTTTTAATCACATTAATCATACAAAAAACCAAAAACTGTAGCTTGGTAAATCAAACTATGAAAACCACAAATAAAGTACTATCTAAAACATGCTACTTTTAGACTATGTTTTTTCCATTACATTGCAGCTTATGAATGAGGTCTATAATGTTAAAATAAAAATAGAAGTATTCTCTCAATGTGTCAAAGAGAAAGTGAACTCAAAATATTTTTTCCTCCATTGTCCTATGTAGAATAATTAACTTTTCTAAAGTGACTTTGGTCATCTTTTTATGAGTGATTAGTTATTGGGTACATGTGGAACTTTTTGTCATGAAATTTGTGACATTTATATGGGTACTACTGTTCCACTCTTCTCAGCTACCTAATATTTTTTCATATAAAAGGAGGTTTTGGGAAAGTACTAAAATCGAAGCCATGGTGGCAGAGGGAAGGAAAGCCCAAAACCTCTTCCAGTGACACTCCCTTTCACTGATATGACAACGTGTTTTTTCCTGTTTTGTGCAGTAATATTTCTGAGAATGCTCTCAGCTTGTAGCCTAACATCTTTCTGTGCAGGCATTGATCTGAGCAGTTATTTTAGCACTTTCTGTGATGCAGCAAAGAGACAAGACAATAATTTACTGCAACAGAATGCAACACATTTCATCAGCAGGGATCGTCCCAGTGATCTGCAATATACATGCACAGCTCAGTTTGAGGCATGTCACAGATTTCCATTACATTGCAGCTTTGCTGAGACACACGTAATTGTCTGCAATTAAGTTAACTGTCTGCAGTTATCTTTGTTCAGTAATGTGTGCTTCTTGCCATGTTCACAACACTAATAAATAAAGGATGATCAAATGGAGTGTAGGATGGCTGCTGCTTTTGCAAATTTAATTTGATTCCTCCAGAATCACTGAATGAAAACAAAGGCAGTGAGAGAGTCAGTTCTGTCCGATGTTACGTATAGCATTACCATTTATATTTTCAAAATTTAAACCATAACTGGAAGTTACACATGAAAGAATACTTAAAAAACTTTTCTACTGTTGTTGAAGAATTTTATTCTTCAACACAACAAAATATGTTTCTTTTTGATATGTGCTTGTTTGGAAATATGCGATCAGTCCTTCAAGGGGAGTAAATAAATAGAGCTGTATGACCTTCAGTGTTGCTCCACTCACGGAACCAAACATGATCTAATCCAGTCAGATGTGAGACAGATGTTGCCCACATGCTCATGAGGAAACAAGGAGTCCTATACAGTTCAGAGCAGATAATCCCCTTTCCTATCACAACCAGACACGGTAGGTGGAATGTGCAGAATTAATTAAAGTATACCTGGTAGGTATATGGACATTTGTGAGTGGGAGAGATGAATGAGTGATGTTTCTGAAGGTGGGCCAAAATTAGCTTTCACAGATACATATCACCATTATATCTTAGTAGACTGAATTAAAGCTCATGTGAAAATTCTTTCAGTATCCCATTGCAGACACAAACTGTCCCTTTACTCTGACAAGAAAAATTATTGTCGAAGACATGCATGAAAATAAGATGTTACTATTAACATCTTATAAGATGTTACAGCCTCCTATGATCCCCTAATACTTTTGCATCCAATAATACATAGCCTTAGAAAGAAATAATAAATAAACCAGTTTCTTTAGCCATCTTAATGAACAGCAACCCTACATAAGCATTATCATGAATGTTTACATTTGGGTTATTTTCATAATTTATATAATCCGCTTAAAAGAGTGATTCTTCTGTTTCTTTGAGCATCTAGAGAGACTAATAATTATTGTACTATTAACTTCAAGCTCATCTATTTTGACCCTCTCCTACCATACTGTTATAGATGTTTCCATTATGTTAATAACAAAATATATGGTTATAATTCTCACAGTGTGACATGCAACTTAGATACAGATTAGTGTCGGGCTCCTTAAAAGCATACCTACATTTACTACAGATTCAAAATTTATCTTCCCAGGGGTGTTAAAGAACTACACATTAAATCTTCAGCTATTCTTAAAATCTGCCTCAAATAGGGAATGCAGATAGAGAGACTCTTGCAGAATTTTAAAATACATAGAATAAATGAATTTTTGTTTGTTGAAGTATGACCATTATTGGAAAATAAAGTTACTGGTGTATGTCACAGATGTTTGATAAAACTGGAGGTTTATTCACTGTGCCATACCAAACTTAGGTCATCAAAGTGAAAAGCTTAATGTAATGCTCAATATTTATATACATTCTGCTCATGACTTCCTTGCAGAGACCAGCAATAAGAGCACTAACAAATTCTAGATTCAGTTGCTATTTAGTGTTTTGGAAGGCTATTATGTAGCAGTCACCAAACACCCAGCATATGGTAATAGCTTTTAATCAGTAGTTAAGGAAACAGTGACAGTCTGGATGGGACTTTAAATCCTAAAAATGAAACAGCAAGTTTTTAACAGGTAGCTATTTGCATCTTAACATATGTTTATTTTCTGCTGGATATGAGCATAATGTAAATGAATAGATAAATAACCAGTAAATATATGATCAATTTTAAATGCAAGTAGAATCTTGTAACAATAAAAATTTCAGTATTCAGTTCTGGGGGGAAAAAAAACAAACAGATATTTTATTTTAGTGATTTAACACCCCATGTGTAAATTTTCCTATCTGCGTGATTTCACTGTGTAGCAATATTCATACATTGCATTGTAGATATTCTTAAATAAAGGCTCTGTCTTTCTTAAAAAGACTCTAAACATAATCATCTATTCCTTTTTAAGTATTGACTGCCCAATGACATCTTAATATCACTAGATCTTGATAATTCAGAGTAAAAAAATTTTTTTCAGTGAAATCGTATTTGTGTTTATTTCTGACACTAACATATTGATTATTGCTATCTCAAGACCATGAATTTAAACACCCTCAGACAGGGATGAGAGCTGTTAACAAATATTTAGCTGGAATCAAGTGAATACAACTCAGAGGTAGTTGTAGAATCTGTACAACACATCCTTTAGGTTAATAATCCTTTTGGTTTTTGTTGTGAAATGAAGGATATAGTGGTTTTATCTTTCACAGATATAATAAGAGAATGAAAAGGTATGGAAAGCTCACATATGTTGCTGTTGAGGACAATAAATATATCTTACAGAAACAGAAGGAATGAGAAGACAACATTTGGAAAAAAAACCTAATTTATTTAAAAATCTAACTAATTTGATGTTAGGAAAAAGGGTCATATACTCTATTTTTATCAATAAAGTGAACAAAATGCTATGCATGGTTTGACGCATTTTAATACAGTTGTGAGAAATATAAAAATGCATCTAATGTTATCAATGCACAACACATCTCTTTATCCTTCCAGAAATCTGCAAAGATCATTCAACAGCTATGAGCTTCTTTAAATATGTTAGAGGTTTGTAGTACCATGGCTGCATTGATGGGATCATGTACTGATAGAGAAATAGCAAGTTCTTTAATATTCAGAGTCCTTAAGAAGGAGTTGTTCTCTTACTACTGTAAGAGAACAAGAAACTGGGTAGTTATAGTCATTTTGTCAAATTGATTATGTTCTTCCTGATGAAGAATTAATGTGTTGAGCCTTGGTGATTAAAAGTAGCATTCATAGCACAAGAGTAGTGCTTTAACATAGAATACTATCTGATGTATGTGCTAGGGATTTTTTTTTAAGTCTCAGATGCAGGTCTATCATAAAAATTCATCTGTTGCTCATCTTATGCATTCTGTCTATCATAAATATTTTTGAGGCACAGACTTGCAGAAAACATTCAAATACCAGAAAGGAGGCCTTGCAATTATATAGAATAATAGTCAGATATTTCATATCCAGTAATAGAATCTACTTCATTTCACCACCTTCCTGGTATACTATTTACTTTTGAGGGCAGTTTGGGTCACTGATGACAGTTCAAATCTCTGTTAATACCAGTCATCATTATTCTATGATGACACATGATTTTACTAATTCTAGATAGGGCAAAATTTAAGGTCACAGACCAATGAGCAGATTTAGCTAATCAAAAAGTTACCACAACAGGATGAGTGAAGGATAGAAACACAGAATCAATTAGGTTGGAAAAGACCTCTGAGATCAAGTCCAACCTACTACCAAACACCAACTTGTCAACAAGATCATGGCACTAAGTGCCACGTCCAGTCTTTCCTCAAACACCTCCAGAGACAGTGACCCACCACCTCCCTGCTCAGTCCACTGCAATGTTTAGACACCCTTTCTGTGAAGAAATTCCTCCTAATGCCCTACCTGAACTTTGTTTGGCACAGCTGGAGACTATAAATAAATATATATATATAAAAAAATTATAAATTTAATATGGATTTTAGTCTTGGCCTTAAATTCTCTGTCTTCGGTAGTTTCAGTAAAGTTCTTAACATCATTGTCATATTAATTTTTGCATGTGCATTTGCATTAAAGTTGAATACAAGAAATAATTAGATTTATACATGCAGTGCCTGGCAGATCTGATAAAAAAAGCATTTATGTGGAATTCAATAGTCCTAATTTAGCGTAACAACCAAGATGATGTTTGTGTTTCTATCTTTCTATTCTCTGGAGTACTTTCTGTATTTTTTTAGTGTTAGGAAATAATCATTCTCTTTGCATTACAAGATGTCTGTTGTAGATTTTAAGCCATAATACTTTGGTCACTAATTTCTTCTGTGAAAAACTGAAAAATATAACACCCTTGTTAGCAAGGTAAAGCACATAGCTTTTAATCAATATTACAATGCACAGGTTTGCAATGTTTTAAAGGTTGACTTTAGTATCTTAATGCCAGCAGGCTAATGTTAATCTAAAAAATCTAGTTAATACATTGAGATAACCTTCAGGGCAAGAAAAACGACAACACAAACATGAAAATAGATCTGAAGAATCACCAAAGAAGGTACAGAAGTAAAGAAATTCAAGTCTTAGAATTTTAATTGAGACTAAAGAAAGAGAATATATAAACTATTCCTTAATATTTGTAATATCACTTTAGTTTTCTTATATCAGTATGAAAAGTTCAAGAAAAGCATGATCATAAACATTTATTTATTTATGTCATTTCTAATTACATTCATTGGAACAAATTCAGTGTTGATACATTCAGTTATAGAGATATCTATATGGGACTTTATACAGTTCTCTGGAAAAAAAAAAAAAAACCAACAAAAAACAGACTGAAAAACTGAAACTAAAAATTAAAAAGCTGTATTTTAAACCCGATAATAATTTAACTCATATTGTATGCTTTAGGCACAACCATTTACAACCTACAACAAGAGATCTTTTGAATTTTAGTAAATCACACACATTTTCCCAGACTTTGCTATATATTTAAATCAAAGCTTGGTCTAAGTTGAAATAATACTTAATAGAAATGATACTTGAGTTTGACTATAAATAACATAAGTGCAAAATTTTAATATATTCCTACTGTTTGGAAACCAGACTGTTTACTTTGTCAAACTACTTAAATTCAGAAACTCCATCAACCTACATTTTACTAATGTACTCATAATGCACATGTAATATTACACATCTTTGCTTTCATTATGGAATCATAATATTATTATTAATATCAAAACTGCCTCATACCTCCAGGAAAACAAAATAAAACAAACAATCAAACAAAAATAAACCCATAAAAATAGTTTATGTCTTTGATTATTTGTATAGTGATCAGTTTCTGCTTTTGAAGTGTATCATTAGGAAACTATGCTAGGTTTTACTCTCTTAGGACACAAGCAATTAAAAAAACTTAAAGATATCTGTAAAACTCTGAAGGCCTTTTCAACTACCCTAATAAGGTGCTCTTTTTTTGAAATATATAGTGATATTACTGACTAAGTAAAATTAGTCTTGTTCTATGCTGCCTTACATACCATGAAACTATGAGGATGTCAAACTTGAAAATTTAGATACTACTCTCAGATTAATCCCTGGGAGATGTTTTAGGTTCCTCTATAGAAAGAGCAAAAAAAAAGTGCTATATTGTAAGCAGGCCTACATGTTTATGAAGTGGCACCTCAAGAATAATTCTTGCTTTGTTACGTTGCCTTCTTATAAGATAACTGAGGCTATAACGTCTTGATCTCTAAACCTTCAACTGTATCAGAATCTGTCATGTTCCTCTTCATTAAATTCAATATTATTTTCGCTCAGATATGCTGAAACTCACTCCTTAGAAAGGTTTGAATATCACTTTTCCCTTTGCCCACTGCATCTCTTCCCTCCAATGTCCCCTTCCAATCTGGCAACTTCAACTGGTTCTTAGGTTACGAGGCAAATATTCTCTATTCATCAGTTCAAAGACCTACATTTTGGTTCTTCAGCAAACAATCCCCGATATTCTTGAAAGTTTTAGTCTTAGACCCTGTTGCAAACATGCTGATACCAGTGAGTCCCCTCCTACCAACCACATGACATAAAACTGCACCCTCTGCACTCAACCTATCTCTCCCTGTGGACCACTACCCTGGTCCCCAGTGCAATGTCTTTTACAGAACATAATGAGATGCACAGTAAACTGTGAGGTAAAAATTCTACAGTTTACACAAGTAATAATTTCTTAAAAACAACATATTTTTAAGATATAGAGAAGTATTTTTAAATAAAACCATAAGAAAATTTATTTTCAAACTGGTCATGTATGTATGTATTTGATAGCATCCTCAACTAGAATACAATTTACATAGTTACAAAATAGATACAAAGAACAATTAAAAAACAAAACAAAGCAAAAAACCACTAAAGAAACAAATATTAATTTGACATCTCTTGACAACTACTACCTAGAAATACACTGCAAGGTGAAAACATCAGTGTTCAAAATTATAACTTTGGAGACAGTCATCTTCCCCTTCCAAGACACACAAGCAGGATATCATCATTCCATCTGGTTAATCTGCCAAAAGAAGGCACTTCACTAAGGTTGATTGTCTGAAAAATATGCTATATCAGCGCTGGCTTAGTCACATTTGTCCCATTTATTTTCCTTCTTTTCTCAGGCTGGTAACGAATGATTCTAAAAACCACAGCAAAGCCAAGATTTCAGATGTCTTTCAATTCCCTCTTGAAGCCAACATGACATGTTCTGTAGCCTAGTGTGGAGTCTGGCTGCTTGTCATGTTCCAATTAGTGAAGCAGATGTGAAAGGTTTATTATCGTCACCTGAGCCTTCAGTTTAGCTTGGAACACTCATAACTATGCAGAATTTTACTAGTTCAGTTGGTTTTCACTATGGGTATATTAATTTCTGTTATGAGTTATTTCATTTTAACTTTAAAAATGTTGTTCTGTTCCTACTTTTACTGCTTTTGGACTATTTTTTTCTTCTTGGTAAGTTAATGGCAGTTTTGTCATAATCATCAGCGGGAATAGAAGTAGTCCTATAATGTGCTAATTATTTTAAGCCAAATCTTAATATGTAACAGACAGTACTCTACTGCTATATTATTACTTAATTAATTTGCCATAAGATATACTGATAAAAATGTATTCAATCCACTTCATTACATATCAGCTTCAAATAACTTTCTGTCTCCTTATCAGAGTTCTTTCCCATAATAAATGCAAAGCCTTATACATACCTAGGAGATTGTTAACTTTTTAAAATGCTTTTAACGCACTGGTCTCATGATTTCAGGGGCTACTAGAGTACAGGATAAGTCTTTAACTGAGGCTCTAGTACATGGGGAGCTATGACCTCCAGCCTCTTCAGAGCTTTACTAAGACCCACTTCAGTGAAAACTTCCTCAGCTGCAATGCAAGAGGGAAACACTTCCACTGCAGCAGAGAGACCATCAGCACCACACACCAGCACAAGCAGTATAGACAGGAAGCAGAAGTACATGGCCTCTCTACAATAACCACAGTGACTGTAAGTCTCCTGTTAGGTAAAAAGCAGTACAGCAGCCACTGCAACACAGTACCATCTCTATTCATAGTCTAATTTCCAGGGACTGCTTTGAAATATAAAAAAACCTCTGGAAAATAGATTATTAGACCTTATATTGCAGGCAACTGGAGGTCAGTAACAAGACTCAAAGAAGAGACGTGTCTAATCATCAGTGCAATGTTAGTTACCACATTGATGAAAGGGTTGTAGAAGGTCAAGACAGGAGAAGAAGAGCTGCATTAGTTTTGTCACAGTCTAACAAAACAGTTGACAGAAAGAAATAACCAGAAAGTTTTGCACAGAAAAGAAAAATTTTTTTCCTTCACCTAATACAGAGAAGGTGTCTGCATCTCTCTGTTGTCTGTGGAGAGAAGCTATGGAACTAATTTAGATAGGATGTCTTGCATTTTAGGCAGACCCTGTGAAAGGAATCCTAATGAGTGTTAAAGAATTCAGTGTTAAAGGGAAAAAGGAAGAAAAAAGTGGACAGAGAATGCTGCGATTCCTCAGAATAATATCTGCTGACATTAAAAAAAAAAAAGAACAAGAAGAAATAAGAAGGAAAAACAAAGGATGAAGTCATGCATAATGAGACTTTTAAAGAGTAATCACTCAGACTATGTAGACTTGTTACAAATTTATGACTCTTAATAACATTAATCCATGTAATAGTTCCAAATAAGGTAACATGCAATAGCACAATAAACACACTATACCTATATCAGTGGCTAAGGTCAAAGGTCTATATAATCTGAACATTTATTTTCCCAGCAGTATACATTAACAATTCCTAGGCTAGAAAATAACATACAAAAAAGCATACTTTTTCCAAGTACTGTCCAATAATTTGCAAATTCCTGAATTAAGGTGATTTCTAAGAATTTAGGAAATTTCAATAAATTTATTTACTAGACTTGTTCTGTCTTTCCTTAAACCTAAATATGCTTCCAGTATTCTTAGCATCCTGAGAGATGGTGTTCCATAGCTTACATTTTTTGAGTAACTATCTCACAGAATCATAGAAAAATGTTGGAAATTTAGTTCAATCACCTGCTCTAGGCAGGGAAAAGTTCAAGATATGACCTCCTTTAGTGTTACTTGTTAGTTTCATCTGATGTCCTATAGTCCTTCCATTGGAAGAGGCAGGGAAAAAGTGGTCCATCTTTAGATTGATCATAAAAAATCTCTATCACATCTTCTAGATTTTTTGTTTTGGTTTTCAAACTGAAGAATTTGCAACCTACTACTTAAAACATCCAACAGTTCCTTGTTTCTGCTTTTGAATATCTTTCTTGCAACTGTCTGAAACTTTTATAATAGTTTTCTTCTAATATTTTTTCCTCTTTTTTTGAGACTTGTATTATACTCTTTTATTTTGATAAAAGTACATAATATTTGAAAAATATCAATCAAATTTGAATGATCAGAAATTTTCTAGCTCCACTTCTTGTTAGAAAAATTATTCTGGAAATAGTCTCTGAGTCACTGAAAGAAATAGATGAAGACTTCTAATAGCAACTGCCAGTGCTGCTTTAAGCCTCACAATATTACAACATCAGATCAAAAACCAGTATGTTTGCAAAATCAGACAGTTTTTATTTCAGTTCTACTTTCTCATGTACTCCTTCAAAATTGTAACAAACTATTTTCATCACTAGAGTATATGTGAACAGTGCTGAGTGATTTAGAAATCACTGAGGCAGCTTTGTCAGCTGATTTGGTGATTTTGGTGATCCTGCTGCTCTGGTCTTGAAGTCTCGTGCTCTACTTGTTTTTTTAGTATTACGATGAATAGATTAGAATCATGGTATGAAGATATAAAATGTGAAGTTGTAAACAAACTTTTCCTCTTTGTTCTTTTTCCCAGGTAAGTTTTTAATGGTGTATTGTGCTGTCACTTTCTTCAAAATAGTAAATCTTCATTAATTGATCAATCTGAAACTAATGAATCATATGGAAGAATAATTTTTAAGCGGGCATTTATGAAATGGAGATATTAAGTTACTAGATTATACTTACAACAAATGTCACTGAATGTAATAGAAGTAATGATTTGCATTAATTTTTCAATTTATTACATTTTCAAATCAAAATATGAAGTTAACAAATCGTGTTACTTTTCCTTTGAAAAAAATTGCAAAATTGTATTTCAACTCAGTACAGCATCACCAATTTATTAATTTACCATTACATATATCACTAGGGCCTCTACCGAATATGACAGGTGCATTTGCCTATTCTAGTTGAATATTTCCTCCACACCCCGTGAAACTGCTATAGCAATTGCTGATCAGCAAGTAAATATTCAGTAAGTAAATGCTCTAAGGTAGTGCCTAATTGAGAATGAGTGAACAACATCAGCTGAAACTGACTTTGAGGAAGGCATGTTCGCAGTGGCTTGATCAGCCATGCATGTTAATTCTAATCCTGACTAGATCATTTATTTCTGGAACTGTTAGTAACAGCAGACAGTAATTATAACACAGTGAAGAGAGTACAAGGGGTCAGTTTCTCATTAAAAAAGGAAAATTAAACACATCAGATCTAAAACAGTTTTTCACCTTTTATTTAGCATTATTTTGGAGAAATTACTTCCAACTAGAAATTAATAAATTACGTGGAAAGGGAATTATTTTTATCCTGTATAGATGAAGAGTATCATCGTATATTCATTCCCAATACCAGATGAAAACACATTTAAAGTCTTTTAGACTACACCATGACAAAACATGCTGTAGTATTAGGTCCATTCGGGAAAGAAAAGGCCCCTTTCATCACAGTTGCTTCTAGACTACAGAGTAGGTTTCACATCACAAAAGTGTTAAAGTAAAAATATGTTTTAATTAGTTGAATTTGTCTAATAAAAGTATTGATCAACTTGTCTATTATGGGTCAAAATAGTGCAAAATGAATGAGAAAACTACTTTAATACAGTTTAAGTTTACTTAGATTTTTAAAAAAATTGTCACAATTCATAACTCAAGTAAATTTAATAAAACCCAAAATGAATCAAATAAAAACCTCTGAAAGCCATAAGACAAGTTCCATGTAGAGATTAGGCTATAACTTAATTCTGGGTCAGATAGTAGACCCAGAGTGAAACTGTTCTTATAGATCCAAGAATCATAGTCCTTTATTTTTTGTGAACTAGCATAGGATCTGAGAATCTTCTCTATCAAAGATAAAGTTTGACAGGTAAATCTATAGTAATCACCTTTAATTCCCTTTATATTTCTTACAGAAAAATAGAACTGCCCTATCTGAGCTGTCTTATATAGACAGAATCACAGAATTTTGAAATGGTTTGTGTTGGAAGCTATCTTTAAAGATCATCAAATCCATGTGCCTACTACACACACATGACCACCACCACAGCCCCTTCTCTGACCCCTAATGTTGAACTAGATGGCCATAGCCCTGGACTGCTCTCATTTGAATAGCCTGCTCAAAGCAGGTGATGATGATGGCGAGTCTACAATTTCCTTGGACAACCAGTTCTGGTGCCTGACCACGCACTTTGTCAAGAATTTCTCCTCTTTCAGTTTAAAACTGTTGCCCTTTGTTCTATCACTCTCAGCCCCAGCAAAATATCCTTCTCCATTTTTCTTACAAGCCCTTCTTAGCATTTAGGCTACAATAAGGTCTTCCCCTGAGCCTTCTCTTCTTCAGGCTAAACAACCCCAACTGCCTCAGCCTTTCTTTGTAGGTTTAAAATGTTCTCCAGACATGAAACAAACTAGAGCTGATGAAACTCATCTTAATTTCTAGAGGAAAATCAGAAAAAGAGGTAAGCTTGTTGGAGTCTTGTTATGCACAATGACAGACTTGTGCACACTCAAAAGGATCCACTCATACAAATGCAACACAAAAACTATCAATTACGATTACTGAAATTTGGCATCTACGAAAAATTTTACTCTATGAATCTATAAAATACAAAGTAATACAATGTTTTAAAAGAGAATTTTGGTAAGTATTTATATAAGCACATCTTATTCAATGAACCTCTAGAAATACAAAAAAAACCCCTCCATCAGAATTAAAAATCTGGTATAAAAAATTTTAATCAAGTATGATTCCAGAAGAAGTATGAATGTGAAAATTAAATTTAATGTAACTGGTTAAAATGTCCTACTGTGAAACTGTGTTAAGGAAACTTCCCACTCTGACCATCCACGAGACTCTCTCAGTCACAATCTCAACGCCAGAGACCATAACTGCTGGGACTGGAGTCCCTTCACAGCAGCAGCTCACAGTCAGCCAGACCAAGTTTCCTTTTTGATTCGAGCCCAACAGAGTCTCAGATGTCTCATTCCATAAAGCTATTTATTCACTGTGCAGCGACACAGAAACAGCTGGAGTTGGTGCCTCCTAGGAGGGACTCCCAACAAAGGAAGGGGTTTTATACCCTCACAGTCCAAGCACACAAAAGTCTTGCTCTTCCTCCTGTTTCCCAGTGTCCAGTCACTTGGCTGGCACCACCACTCTTCCTGCCTTTTATTATGCAAAGTTTTGGTAGTTCACAGCCTCTCCTCTTGGGCTCCTACCCTGAGCTCAATCTGCCTCTCAATCTGCATCTGGAACTGCAGTTTGCACGCTGAGCTACCTGCACTAAGTTTATTCCTCTGCAGTCCTCCCTTTGGTTTAATTGAGCATGGCTGCTATTATACTAAAAAGAAAAAAGAAATTTTCGAGGCATTTATCCACTGGCCTAATGTACAACATTATTACAAGTAACAAACATAATGATTTAGTCTGTCACAGGGAAAAGGAAAAAGTACCTTTCAGGGTGTTCAACAACTTGCTTTATGACATTATTGCAAGTGATGAACATTGCAGGATTAAGAGTAACAAGATTATCACAGTGTAGAAACTATTATCAAGATGCAAGGCCTAAAGATTCTCAAAAGTCAGTTATTGGCTAACTGTTTGATCATTCACTGCTCGTTTGATGTGAGAATGGTGTATCCATTTATCCTTACCCAAAACTTCAACAGCAAACTAACAACACAGTAAGACAATATATTGTTTCTCCCATTTGGATCCTAATTTGAATTTCCGTGATTATATCTTGACTAACACTTAACCCCAGGTTGTTTATCATGTTCTTGTATTTCAGGTGGGCTTGGCTGATACTATTGTGCATACTTTCTCCACCCTTCAAACCCTTTCTGCATGTTCATAACTTACAGGGTCAGGCGTTCCTCTCCTAACTGCCAGAGGGTGTCTATGAATGGTCAGACTGGGAAGTTTCCTTAACAACTGGCTAGGTTTCGTGAACAAAGATTTGGGAAGGGCTCTACCCACATTTGTTACAAGCACGCTGGTGGTTAAAAAGGTCAATATGAAATAGACAAGTCCGGTTGCAAAAGGCACAGCAGAAAGACTCCTTAGGTGGTAAATTCTGCAAGGCACGATTCTTTCTGTGTTGTCTTTTCTCCTCAAGAGTGATCCTGCATGTGTTCTCAAAAGCATCAGCAGCGTTATAGATGGTGTGTCTCCAGGCCTCCTGATTGGAGGCCAGAGTAGACCAGTTATGTTAAACAATATGGCCAAGGCTGAGATGTTGATTCAGGGAGTCCTTATATCTTCTCTTTGGGGCTCCTCTCATGCAGCAGCCAGTGGCAAGTTCACCATAAAGCAAGATCTTAGGGAGGCGGTGGTCCTTCATCCTTGAGACGTGCCCTGGCCAACACAGCTGTGATCTCAGCAACATGGCCTCAATATATTGCCAAATTAAGCCAAATCTGGAAAATTTGCTCAATGAAAACCAGTCATTAAGTGTGATACTGAAAGTGATCCTCAACAATACTGTTATTGAAAACTTGTGTCTGGAAGGGAAATAAATACTTGGTCTGTCTGTTAGAAATAGAGAAATAATGATACCCACTTGTTATATTTATAAAAGCATAATGACATATGGGCAGAAGTGCTCTGTATTTTGTAAGTTAGAAGTCAACTGTTTTCTACTAATTAAAATGCAGACAAACTCTCCCCCAGCTACAAGACCATGAATAACTGTGACACTTACCCAATAGCACCTTGCCAGTTTACCATTTAATTTCAGCTGTGAATACCATTTTTTGAATTGATTGCTTTTCTTCTACTGCAACTAAATGCATAATGACTGGGTTTTTTATAGCTATTTACTACTTTAACTTTCAGTATTCAGTGTTTTGTCATTTGAAGTTCAGTGACACATAATAAACAAAGCAGCTACAAATACAATGAAATATTTTCCCCAAGTGTCTTTCTACAGTGATATATAGCTATTATAATTTATGAAATTATAATATTTGTGAGTTAGATATTTGAGTTTGTCTCCATTTTCTGTCTTTTTTTTAATTATTTTTTCTCTGGGTCATCTGTTTTGTTGTGTGTGAGCTGAGTAAGTGGTCACACTCACTACAGAGATTTTTACTGGAAAAGAGTTTGCTCTATACTTAAAATATCAAATGGTTAAATAAGGGAATGAAATAAATTATGTCTATTCCTACGTGGTGCCCAAGGGCAACAAACACTATTTTTAAATATATTTGGCTTTAGTTCTTGTCTCATTTTAGTCAAATATTAGAGAATCTCTTAAGTAAAGAATTCTTAGAATGTTTTCACATCACCATAAGTTATTTTTAATTATACTTCAATAAGAGTGGAAAGAAATCCAATTTATAATTCATATCATAAACCACTTTTTCTCCCTTTTGCCAGCATAGGGTGACTTTATTTAAACACTTAATAAGTGCATATATGCCAGGACTTTGAGGAACAATGCAGATCTATTGAAAGGCTGTTGTTCATACTGCACACAATACATCTCATAGCTTAATCTTTCTTCAGCTATTACCTTTCTATGACATATTTTTGATGAAATTCCACAGAAGACGATGCAGTTCTGAAAGAAGCAATGCAATTCAACCTAGAAGGTGGCACCTAAAATATTGAAACATGATGTGGCTACTCACACCAGAGGCATTTAGTGTTAGTCAAAAACATACTGATAGGGAGCCGACAGAAATGAATTTGTAGCAAAGAAACCATTGGAGATCTCCGCACTTGTAGGCACCTCAGATATGTAAAAGGGCACTACACCTATGCTTAGGCAAATAAAACTCTAGATGACTCTTTAAGGTGACCCAATAGCTCTGTCTCAGATTTGTTGACTGTATTGATGCCCTTTTTGAACATCTCCATGGCAAGGATGAAGACACCTTGTGCTCAGGCTTCTCATGCACCTACCCAGGTGCATGCAGGCCTACTCACACACAAATTGGATGCAGTCTGACTCCCAAGCACATTAACTTCAGCTAGTGTTGATGCCCAAACAAGGATTATTGGCAGAAAAATAATCTTCCCTCTGTGCCCCTTCCCCACCCCATTTCAAATCAGATGTTTGCTACAGCTAAGGCAGCATTGTATTATAGCTACTGATAATCAGAATTAATTTCAGTGTTTTAACTCTGCTTTATCATTTTCCATTTTTTTTTTCCTCTTATGGGATCTGGGTTTCCAAAGAGCTCATTTGTCAGGCCCAAATTGAAAAGTCCTAGGATGGGGATTCAGTGATAGTGAGAGAGTGTTAGAACTCTTCTTAGGATTTGATGAATCCCAAGCACAGTAAAAAACAAGAGTAGTAAAAAAAATTACAGTGTAATTACCCAAAAAAATTACAGTTGTAATATATTTTTTGTTAGTTAAAACCAAAAGAAAATCAAACAATTAAAAAGCTTTTTACAGGCTGCTTAGGTGGCTCCTACCATAAGAAAAAAAAATGAAAAATAAAATAGTTGTTGAGTTTTCCTCTATTAAACAGTGTATTCCACAATTGGATATAGTCAAAGGTATTTGAAGATTACCAGATGTAGAGGGTTGACCCTGGCTGAATGCCAGGCACTCACCAAAGCCACTCTATCACTTCCATCTGCAGTTGGATAGGGGAAGAAAATACAGCAAAAGGTTCATGAGTTGAGATAAGGTCCAGGAGAGATCACTCATCAAATACAGTCGTGGGCAAAACAGACTGAACTTGGGGATACTAATTGAACTCATTACTAACAAAATCAGAGCAGGATAATGAGTAGTAAAAAACATCTTAAAAAAAATACCGTTCCCCACCCCCCTTTCCCAGGTTCTACCCCCTCCCACACAGTAGTGCAGGAAAACATGAGATGGGGGTTATGCTGAGTTCATCATAGGTTGTTTCTGCCACTGCTCAGGGAGAAGAGTCCTCCCCCTGCCCCAGCATCTCTCATGGGAGACAGTCCTTGATGAACTTCTGCAGGGTGAGTCCATCCACCAGCAACAGTTTTACACAAACTACTCCAAAGTTGGTCCGTATTCTATGGAGTGCAGTCCTTTAGGCACAGGCTGCACCAACATGGATCTCCACAGGGTCACAAGTCCTATCAGGAAACCTGCTCCAGTGTGGGCTCCTCTCTCCATGAGTCTGCAGGTCCCTTCCAGGACCCTGTTCCAGCACAGGCTTTCCAGGGGTTCAGAGCCTTCTTTCAGGAAACCACGTGCTCTGATGTGGATCTCCATTCCCGGCTGTGGATGGATCTCTGCATTCCTCTGGACCTCCATGGGTTGCAGGGGCACAGTTGCTCCACCATAGTCTGCACTACAGGCTGCTGGGGGACCTCAGCTCTGGTGCCTGGAGCACCTCCTTCCTTCCTCACTGACCTCGGTGTCTGCAGAGTTGTTCTTCTCGCATGTTCTCACTCCTCTCTTCTCTGGCTGCAATCACATCTCTGCAATATTTTTTTTCTTTCTTAAATGTTATCACAGAAGTGTTACCACCATTCCTGATTGGCTCGGCCTTGGCCACCGGTGGATCTGTCTTGGAGCTGGCTGGCACTGGCTCTACTGGACGTGGGAGAATCTTCCAGCAGCTTCTCAAGAAGCCACCCCTGTATCCCTCCAGCTACCAAAACCTGGCCATGCAAACCCAATACATCAGAGCACTATAGCTGTTACATCAATCATCTTTTCCATCTTGTAAAAACATAATTGATTCCCTAGAAGAGAATTACATCTAAACACAAGTATTCAGAACAAAAGAAAAAGTAATATAAAATGTTCAAAAGCTGATTTAAAGCGGTTAGTCATGATTGTTCCTAATTTCCACTGGAATCAGCAGAACTCACCAGTCAGATCATACCCATAGAATTTCAATCATAATGTAAGAGTTAAAAGGATGAAAAAATACTTCTTTTCACAACAATGACCCTGTATAACAAAAATAAATTAATTCAAAGCAATACTCAAGAGATATGCATGTCACCGTAGCAAACAACACACCATCTCATTTTCCTATTCCCCAGTTCTTCAGGAGTAGTAAAATGCATATCAGTATGGAGATTTTTTTGCAATGGGGCACACACTTTTTGCTAATGAAGCAAGTCTGTCAGAGCAACAGAGATGGAAAAAAGAGTAATTGGATCTTACTTGAAAACCTTCAGCTTAGGTTGTGGTCAAGAACTGACGGGTTCTGTCAATATTTACAGAGAGACTTATTGCTATGACATATGTGCTTAGAATGACACATACTTTTGTGCTATAATAAAATAAAATGAATAGTGTTATTATCTTACTGTGAATTTTTGTGTCGTTAAAGTACAGGAATATTATTTTTTAATTGCATGAAATTTACAATTAACTGCAGGTTTTGGTCTCTGGTTTTAGAACAAATCATTATAAAAACTACAAAAGCCTATTATTATTTGCATAAGTGAAAACCAAATAGTGAAGCTAACTAAGACAGACATTTCTGTTATTTAGAGAATGCATTTTGCTTAATTTTATATTATAAGACCATAATTTAAAAAACAATTAATAACAAAGACAATTTCAAATACACATTTTTATCTGGGTTCTGCTAAATATATTTAACTTCATTCACAAACACATGGGCAGAAATAACTCACAACAAAAATATATAATGATAAACAAAACAAACTGGATTAAGAGAAGGTTAATTTCTTTAACACATAGTATGACTCATGAGAGCATTTTGTTTCAACATTTTCAGTCTCAATAATTTACTAATGTTTTCATATAATACTGAGTAGTGGAATAATTCTCTAAATGAACAATGCCTGACTGGAGTCTTCTTTCTAGAACTCTGAGTTTAAGGCTTATCTCCATCATCTGTCATATTTTAAATATAATGTTGAATCTTGATCTGTAGGCAGACAGTGGTAGATATGTGATTTATTTCCATTTCCTTTTGATTTTTACCTTGAAATAATAAACAGGTGTATCAGGGTTTAATTCCACTTAGACTTTTGGTCTGTGTTTGGCCCAGCCACTTGTAAAAGTTTTGTTCTTTCCCTACCAAGAAATGAGAAACAAACACTGATAAATGGGAACTTTGTCCTTGAAAGGAAGAATCTTGTATAAATATATTTAATTGGTTTTCTATGATTGGTTAATCACCTTTCAAGGTCATATGAAGGAGAGATTGAGGAAGAAGAGGATGAAGTAAACGCACCAACTGAATTAAGAAAGACCCCCCAGGTGCAGTGCGCAGACACAGGGAAAGCCACGCATACGCAAAAGAGATATTACTTGCATAACAGGGGGTGGGACTGAAGGCCTCTAGCTGGGCTGTGCTGGGCCAGGTAGACATCAACAATTAATTGTATAAAAGCAGATAGCTCTTTTTTTGGAGGGAAGCAAGCTTCACATCAAGGACAACGTTGCCTTTGTTTTGCGGGAACGCCCGTTATGTGTGAACCTGCTAACTCTCCAAGGATGCAGCTTCTGCTGTGGGTAATTCTGGGCATTCTGGGTCGGTAAGATAACTTTATAAGCAATAACTGGGTGACTGGGGAAGTCGTATTGAGGGCTTATTTCTCTCCTCCTTCCTCTCTTTTGGGTTTGTTCATTTTGATGGCCATCTCTTAGTAATAAATATCAGTTTTGTTGAGCTTTCAACGATGTTATGGTTTCAGCTTCAGTATGTTCCAAACTCTCCCTGTTAAAACAGGAATGAGACCTAATTCTGAATATAAACAGACGTGTTATATATGCTTAAAATGTAAATTACAAAATTTCAAGAGATCCTTGGAATTTGCATTTCTGAAATCTGTAAATCCAGTCTGACACACAGTAAATAATTGCATTTCCACCTCTGCTCCTCTTTCTATTTCATTTCACTAAGGTTTTATTCTCACTGGAAAAAAAAATCACATGAAAATTTGGAACATAATTATATTAAGGGACATCAATCAAGTAAACTGTGATTTTTACTGAATGAAGCTCTCTGCTTCCAAAGAAATGTCAGTAACATCTACTGAGTATCTGCAGAATTTGTTTAAAATTTGATGGGACATTTTTCTTACCCAATTATATTTATGAAAATACCAAAAGCTTGTTTTGAACTGCTAAGCTATATCAGCTATGATAATCCATGGCTAAGCCATCTGAAAAAACCCTTTTTCACTGACCATTGTTGTTAGCTGAAAAAAGGCTGAAAACAAACTGGTTTAGAGAAAAAATATCTGACATGTACCTGTATAAATATATCTTTTATTTTAAGATGCAATTACATAGCTCCAGAGGAGATTTTAGGCACTGAGTTCTCCAAAGTACCTAACTGGAGTCACAATTTTAGTACTTACATACAGGAGAGAATTTGAGAAAAACTTCTCTTTTCTGGGTCCTCCTGATTGGCTGTTTGTCATAAGTGGCTGTTGGGAATTCCACACCTGAAGCTTTGAGTGACTGAATGCCTACAGGATGCTTTACCCCAACCTTAAACATCTTTAAGGCAGTTAGGTAAGCTATGACCACTTAGATTTCCAAATCATTACAGAAAAAAAAGAATCTTATTAGATGGTATCTGCTATATATTTTTCATAGTAAATTTTATTAACAACACTGCAATTATGTCTTTATTTCCCCCTAGATCTGCTCCAAGAAAAGAAAAATAAAAAACTTTTGCATAGTTTTGCTTTTAACTTTCAGCTATTTACATATTTTATACTCTTGCTCTCAAGTCTAAGGAAATATATTACACTGAACATAAAACTCACTAGAGTCTGATCTCTGTTACATCTGAATATTAAATGACATAAGACTGCCTTACAATGCAAGCAGCAGTACAAGCACAAGACGTAAAAATGATAGAGAACTGGAGTTTATGGGAACACACAACTAAGAGGAATAGAAGTAAACAAAAATTAATCAGATATGTTTGTGAGGAAGCACGGAATAAATCTATGTGGGTTATTCTTCTCTATCAGGCATGTATAATTGTATTGTTTCAAAACTTGTTTGTTGGCTCGGTTCACAAATATGTTCAGGTCTTGGAAGCTTGATGTTTTGCAGCTGTGAGCAATCTCTGTAAACTTACATATTGAAGTAATTTAGAGTGTTGCTTAAAAATATTCTCTAAATCCAGCTCCATGTAGGGTACATCTATGGTTTGTAATATACAGTGTAAGGCTGATAGTATCTAAATGTCTATTGATTATATTTTCCTTTAAGGGTAGGGAGGAAAGGAGAGGAGGGGGGGGAGGGGGGGGGAAGAAGGGGAGGGGAGGAGGGGAGAGGAGAGGAGAGGAGAGGGGAAGGAAAGGGAGTGGAGGGGAGGGGAGGGAAGGGGAGAGGAGAGGACAGGACTTACTATTAGACCTAAAATTTAGTAATCCAAAAGATTCTTCTTCTTTCTGTATATGTGTACTATGGTAAACATGGTAACACTGCTTCTTCTCCTCTACAGAGGATGAGAACTACTCCTTGTTTGTGAAGTTTTTTTTTGAAACTCCTCCCTAAGAGAAGTCAAGTGAACAGGTTGTCTTATAGGAAGACATAGTAGTTGTCTCAACAAGTCTTGAGAGAGTAATTGCTGTATAACACTTGCTGCCCAGTTTACCACTGGCTACTGTTTTGAAGAGAAAATGCTGAGTACAGAACACATTGCAAATTCATGTCTTATTTCTTTCAGCTATTTTTGCTGATCATGGACAGTCAACTAAACATCTATAAACCCTGTTCAGTAACAAAGCTGGAAAGAGTGGATCTGAAGAATGAAAAATATGCTGGCAATATGACAGATCTTCCTCCTGGCCAGCCCATCAAAAATGTTGCTGAGTGTATCTGAAGAATGTAGATGATGAATCAGTGAGTCAGGCTAACAAGGACGTAAAGAAATTGACAGTTCTGTCAACCAGCTCTTGGTGGAAAGCAATTAGGTTATGATGAATAAGAGAAATAAATCATGCAGAAACTGTGGACATTTAATTAGTGGAAACCTCTCCCAAAGACACAGAATTGATGCAAACATTCAAAGAGGAAATACAGATTGCAATGTTTCCACTACAAAAATAAAATGAAGAAGCAGAAGAAAAGAGCACTCATAATTGTGAAATACTCATAATTAATTTCCCTCATCCACCCTTTTTTCCACCTTCCCCCTTTCTTTTCCTTTCTTTCCCTCCCTCCATCCCCATCTTAATTTAAATTTTGTTGCAGAATAGCTCTCATGCCCATTCTCTCAGAGAGGAAGTGGAGAGAAATACTTGTTAAGAGCAAGAGTTCAGGAATCTCCAGGCCTCTACCTGGGGAGACAAAGAGAAACAGAATAGTGAAAATATGGTGGGAGGTCAGCGCTGGCTCAAAGAGACAGGAGAGTAGCTGGAATTGCAGGATGTGTCATTCCTGTCACCTCTTAGAAAGCATGATGAGTAGGACATGACAATTTCAGCATTTCCACAAAACATGAGGCAGCTATCTGTCTCTTTCTCTCCAAAACAACACGAATAGATACAGTAGACTACACTGGTCAGAGCTAAAGATAGGTGGATTTTTTTTTTTCCTTTTTGGTTAAAAATGAAACTGTATAGTTCTGTATTTTCAGCATTAAAATCAAAATAGACCAAAACTGGTATAAACACTGACCATTTTCAACTATGCAAACCCACTTTCTTTTTAACTTAATTTCATTAACAGAAAGAAGATTTACTTGTTAGCAGAATCATAAAATATAAGGGAATCATCCCTCTGACTGTCAAGAAAAAAGTGTTACCACAGGGACACTAAATTTCAAATGTCCCATTCTTTATTAAGATAAGCTTATAGTGCTTTTTCTTTTGACTTCTTCAAAATCCTGTATGGGTTATGCCAGTGTATCTAAAGTGTGATAGCTTGTTAATAGAGAATCCTAAAATAATTTCTCTTTTGGGAGATTTATTTCCCTCTATTCTATCAGTTATTTTCAGATTACATTATGTTTCTTTAATGTTTAGCTTTGAATGCACATAGGGTATTGTAGTAACTTATCAGTTCTTTAAAAAGCTTGGTTTCTTAATGATGCCCATTAAAAAGAGTAATTTATCTGTTATTTGTCGTATTAAGATGTGTTTAGCTGAATATTTCATTTTGTTTTGTTTTATTTTTAAATCCCCTTCATCTGTTGTCCACCTATCAGTTAAAAACATTAATAAACTCCCGATACCATAGACAAAAAAAAAATCTTTTGTTGTAAAATATAAGGATAAAAGTAAAACAAAGTAGATGCAGATACTTGGTCTTTAGAAAAAAATAAAATAGTTACAACTAAATGAATTAAAAAAAAAAATTATACCAAAAAAAAAAAAAGTCAAAACTGTTCCAGACAAGAGGAGTCTGACAAACCTCAGTACCGTGACTTTGCAAAGTCATGGCAGAACTTGTGGACTTCAGCTAGAAATGGCAAGACTGGGTAACTGGGTGACTATGAGATGCTTTGATATTTGCTCAATTTCTATGTTTTGGGTTTGGGTTTTTTGTTTACTTTACTTTGTTTTGTATTATTTCCTGTAATTGAAGGCCCTTGAAATCTTTGGAAAATATGTATAAAATAAGATACAAAACCCCACCTAAACCTTCATATCTGAAAGAGTAAATAATCTCTGCATTTTCTTTAACTTTTCAACCAAGCAGAGATTAAAAGAGCTGATAAGGGCAGGACAACTAAGTTTGGTTTCTCATTTGTTTCTCATTTTTTAATTTGTGACCTTGGGCAGGTCCCTCTCTTTTATGGTCTCTACATTTCTTTCCTGTAGTTTTAAGGTGACTTACCTGTCTTACTAAACATTCCTTCTCCCTTACTAACCACAGTATGATCTAGAAATCAGGATCTTAAATTCTCGATTTAAAATTATATCCTCACATAATTTTCCTTTCAGTAACTTTTGTGTGTCTGTGAGTGTGTGTGTGAATTCTGTGATAGGATCTTCTACTTTCTCCAGCTCCTGTCTTCCGAGTGGAACTGTGCTGGGGAATAAGAATTAGGTACCACTGACATCTGCACCAATTGATAAAGACTGCAATTATGCACAAATATATACCTCCCTATCCACACCTGCCATTACTGTCTGTCTCCTCTTGGCAGTAAATTGGGCTCCTCTCTGGATAAAAATCCTTTTACTATCCATAACTATGGTGGTAGTGATTTCTCTTGTTTTACTTTTATGCAAACCTCCATCTAGGGAAATGGAGTAAGAAAGTACTGTACTGAACAAGCATTTACCAACTCAACCTCAAACAGCATTTGGTTACTTATGATGTAATCCAAAGCTAATAAACTCGGTTTATGTAAATCAATCATTATCATACTGTATGAAATTTGTACAGGACACTGGTGCTGACTAGATTTCAACTGGAAACCAAAAAAACTCTGTGTCTCTAACAATGAAGTTCAGTTTTATAATTTCTCTTAAATATATTTTTTTCTTATCTAATGTATGTAAAGTACCATAGGCTGATTAGATTAACGTTTACTATCAGATAGCTTCCAACAAGTGGAAATGGGAGGCAGGGGTGAGGGGTAGGGTGAAGGAAATATACATATATAAGTGAGCTTGAAGGACCTGAACTTGGAGAGATTAATGTTTCACAGACATTTCATGCTGTCATTATTTTACTTCTGTTGTAGAATTCCTGAAGATTTTATTTTTATTTTACTTTGAAGTGTTAACTCAGTAATTTCTAGACAGCTAACTTGAATATGGCTTAAGTGAGGCATGATATATGCATGTACATTAAAGTCAGAAAAAATAGATTTCAAGGGCATTAATCACCTGCATTTCTCATCAACACATGAGTAGATTGTATTCAATACTGTACCTTTTGTTCAGGGAAGATAGCAGTAGCAGAAACACCTGTCAGAATTTGATAATGATTCAAATTGTGATATCATGAAATTAAAAGAGTCCAGCAAAACCAAAGGGAATCAAAGACTGAGTAAAGTCATGTTCCTACTGGAGCTGCAAAGATTGAATCAGCTTAATAACCCTGCCATACTGTAATTTATAAATTAAAGAAATATTTTGGATTTCTCATAAGCTGTTAGTATTCTTCCCTTTCTAAAATGAGCATAGCTGATACATATATCAATAGCTACACCTCTTGGGAATACACATCTACTTTTCCCACTGGATGCCACTGTTTGATCAAATTGAGGCAAACAAAATCCTGGAATAATCTTGAAAATTTATAGCTGAAAGAAACCATTAATTCAAATTAAAACACAGGTTCTTTAGGAAACATTTGAAGCATGTTTTATTAAAATGCCTGGAGCACAATTACTGTGGTTTTAGTACGGATTACACAAAATTAAAGATTTCATGAGGAAATAAAAAAAAAACTTATGGGGCATGATAGAATAATAGAACACATTAATGATATGTAAAAGAGAAATTTATTTGGTGAATAACGGATAAATGTTTCAACACCTTACTCATTTTGAGCATGAGTTTGTAGTTTGAAATTCACTGATAAGGGTCTTACCACTAATATTAAAATATTTCAGAGCTGGAATATCAAGTACCTTTTTTCTTCTTCTTTGTAATAAAAATAACTCAGTATAAACAGTTTCAGTTGTTTCTGAAAGCCAATGGTCTTATTTTATTGTCACTGGAATCAATTGCACTTTCACCACTCACTTTCAGAGGACATGATCAGACCAACATGAGTATTATGAACATATTGACTTAATCTAACTCCTTGAGGAAACATTGTTCAAGGGATAATAAGAGTATTTAAACAATGGTAGATGTTACAGTACAAAATAAGAAACAGCTTCTAAAATATGTACATTCACAAAACACAATACTATCAAACAAGAAAGTATTGTAAGAGTATACCAGTAATAGCAGAACATATGAAGAGGCTGCGGAAAAAAAAAAAAAAAGAAAGACTGCAAGTAAAATTAATTCAATTTGAAGAGATTAATTCAAAAAACAAGGTATTATCACAAATTTACACATAAACATGGGAGGAAAAGATGGTGATATATTGTAAATCTTCCATTGAATCTAGATTACTAGACACAAGCCATTTTTATAGCATTTGAAACTCTGCTGTTGCTTTTCTTAATAATGTAAAATTCTACATGAATTTTGATAGCAAGACATTGGTTTGTTAAAGTATTTCGTATGAATCGTTGACTTTTGTAAGTACACTCCAAAAATGTACCACAGCTAAGTAATTGCAGTTATCTTACAACAGAGATATAATACATTTTTTTTGTGATACCATGAAGTAATCTTTCCCATTACTCTTCAGCATCTTAGACATTGTATATAATTTTCTGACCCGTTTACATCATAATATTCCTAGAATTCTGAAAATGCATCACACATTTCTCTGAAATACATTCCTAAGACTTGCTTTACCCTAAAATGGAGCAACTGACTCTGCTAAATTTGATGAATTGCTGGAAGGCAAGAATTACAAACCCCTACCTGTTTCAAAGATGTGTGTATGCCAAGTCCAGATTTTATGCAACACTGCTACTCACTGTGTCAAAACTTGTTTTTCCAGATTGCTTTAAATTAAGACTGCACACTAAGTCTTGAAATAATTGTAAAGTTTGGCTAGTGAATAGTGCAATGCACATTTTCTTGTACTTTTCAACAGTGTCTTCTAGCATTCGAACCCAGAAAACTTTCAGTGTGTTGCTCGGAATCGGAGACAGCATGGCTGTCTAGAGCCTTTGTTCAGCAGAAAGAATTCCGGCACAGGACAGTCAGTTTGGTAGGGAAGTGGAATAGTAGAAGATAAGAACTGGAAATGAAAAGGAAAATAAGATGGGGTAAAAATATGGAAGACATACTCAAAAACAAAAAGGGAAAGATTTGGTATAAAGTGACAAATAAAAATAAAGAGGAGCAAAGAAAAGAAAAACTGAGAAACAAAATTATGAGTGTTTTGTAAAACAGTATTTAAAAAAAATAACAAAAATTCTTGCTTGCATTTATTCTGTGGGTGGCTGTGTTGAGGGGATACATCATCTCAGACATAATTAATGAGTGTGCTCTCTATATTTTTAATTACATATACATTTATGTGTGTCTATCTGTGTATCTATGAGCATGTGTGTATATGTATCTAGATATTATACTCTATACATGGAACACAGTCCCACCTTCTCTACGAAGCAGGGTAGCTCTGATTTATTTTTTTATTTAGTTAAAATTTAGTGTAACCAAATAAAGAGAAAGAAAAAAAAGAAGAAATAGGAAACTTTGGGCATTGTACCATATAGAGGAAAAAACAAAAAGGAGTCATACATCCCTTAACATATGATTGTGAGGTTAAAGTCTTCCAAGAACTTATCTAAAGTACATACAAATAATTAGCACTGGTCATTTAAAGACAGTGTAAATGGTTCATCATCTAGAAAGGTAGAACACAGATACTGCTTAGAAGAGATAAGTCAATAGAGAAATACCTTCTGCCCAAACTATGAACCAGTCAGACAAGAGCCAGCCTTGAGTGGCTGAGATAAGCTAAAAGACCCTGCAGGAAACAGGCACAAACCTCAGATGAGAGCTGATATGTGTCAGAGGAGCTTGAAGCAGGCAAAGCAAACTCCTGTGCCCCTGGAACCAGAGTTGCACACATCTGTATCCCATGTCACAGGTTTCCAGCAGTGTGTACCAGCACTGAGCTGTTCAAGCACTTCAGGAGGCATGTAATAAAGACAACAACCTTGGTGAACAAACCATAGCAGAGCCTGAGCATTATGCTCAGGGCAATTGCTGCTGGCTTCTGCTGCCAAAGCAAGTAATGAGGAGACACCAGTAAGGGCACAGAAACAGGGGAGAGAAAGAAAGACGGTGTGGGCTTAAACAAACATCATAAAATATTACTGTAGATTAAATACAATGACAGGTAAGAATGGGGTTGAGTTTTCACCTGAAGATGATTTAAAAAAGCTTCCTTTTGATCTTAAAATCTCCAAAAATCACCAAAAAAAAAAAAAAAAGAAAAAAAGGTAGGACCTGATTCTGAAAATATGTTTGTGAGCAATATCAATTACATGAGTATATGAATACATGTTCCAAGGCTGGCAGTACTGCAACTACCAAAGTTAGTGTGCTAATCATCCATGCAATGGTTGAAAAGCACTTTTGTACATCTGAAACATTTGAGAAAACCCCTTTCATATTACCCTGTTTTCACAGTTCTTAAAAAGACTTGCCTATAAGTCTCTGCAAAAATATCCTTCTATCATGGTTAAAATTAAAATCTATTCCAGGTCTTCAATATAAAAAAGTGGATTTTTATAGAAAGAGTTAGGGACAACATATTTCAAGAACTTTAAAATAAATTCTACTCTGTGACCTTCATATATTAAGGTTAGTATGATACCCACCATTACATTGTGGGGATAAAACAGCAGTTCTCTTTCTGAGCAAACATTCTATAAAAACAGCAATATTTTCCAAAATTCCTTTTCCTATCTTAAGCTATCTTGTCTACTCTAGGTATTGTTGTTTAATCTGTCGGTACTCTAAGATATTATACAAGCAGATAAATTAGCTAGGATCCTTACCCCAGAGGAGTTTCATTACACATAACTACAATCATATGAGAGAAGGTAAAACAAAAGAAATAATTAGGAGAGAAAAAGGGGAGAGAGGAAGGACATCAGTTATGAAATCCTCAGTTTTAATAGTGTTTTGCATAGCTTTCTGTATAGATGGACTTCTATCTTTCATGGAGGAATAATGCAATAAAAAAACACGAGAGCTGTGGAACAGATGAGAAAGCTCTGAACATGAGGAAGAAAAAAAGAGTATGTAGCCAATAAGTAGGGACAACTGAGGGAAAGACATGTGAAACAAAATGTATGTCTTTAAGTTTTGCAAGAGAACCAGTTGCAGTCAGTGGTGAAAGAGAAGATGCATGAGAAGGTGTATGACATGAAAAGTTGGTCCCAGCTCCAGATCAGCAGACCTTCTTTTCTACTGGGAGAGGTAGTTTAAAAAAACAGAACAGAGAAAGCAAAACAGAGCAGAGAAAGCAAAACAGCAATCAGAAGAAACCAAATTAACTTGCACTGCTTTTTTTTCCTGAATCTCTTTATGTTAATAGAAGTTAACCTCTCTGACAGTGCTGTTCTCTTTCTTGCAACAAATAGCCTGCAACCCCAAGGTAATTTTATATTAATATAATCTTTTTTTCTTTTTTTATGTCTCTATGTTCACAACTATGTGATGAGTCTCCTCACATATCAAAACTGTAGACTAATCCAGCAGGTATTTATACATATGAGTAAGATCCCCCTTGAGCCTTCTTGTCTCCAGGATAAACAGATTCAGTTGTTTCAGCCTCTCCTCATACTGCAAGTGATCTCTTGATAATAATCATCAAAGATTATTTTATTTGTGGCCCTTCATTGGACTCTCTCCAGTATATCTACGTCTTCTCTTTTCTGGCAAAACCAGAACTGAGAACTGTACTCCAGAAGTATTTCACAAGTCCTTAACTTAGAGGAAGGGTCACCTCCTTCAGCTGGCAGGCAACACTCCTCCTTATGCAGCCCAGGAGGTTATTGGCCACAAGGTTAGACAGTAAACCCGGTGCCCACCAGGATTGCCAGGTCTTTTTCTGCAAAGTCCTCACCAGGTACAGCTACCTAGAGTTATACTTGACATTTCCTTTTCTTTAAGTTCATAAGATTCTTCACTGCCTATTGAGGTTCCTTTGAATGGTAACATAATGATCTGATCTAACCAACACTCCCACTTTTGTATCTTCTGGAAACCAACTGTGGATGCAGTATATCCCATCATCCGTATCATTAATGAAGTGAAAAAGTATTGGTCCATTCTTGACCCCTGGGGCACACCATTAGTGACTGCCCTCCAGTTGAACTTTGTGCCACTAATGATAACCCTTTGATCCTGGCCATTCAGCCAGCTTTCAGATCATTTCACTGTCCATTTAACTAGTGTGTAATTCATCAGTTTGTCAATGAAATGTTGTGACATTGTGGAAAACATTTCTAAAGTCAAGTTATACATCTACCACTCTCCCTTCATCCACCCTGCCAGTCACTTCATCACAGAAGGTGATTATCAGGTTCATTAGGCATGATTTCCCCTCCATAAATACATGCTGACAACATCCAAGAGCCATCTCCATAGTATCAGAAAGATTTCCAGGATTATGTGCTTCGCCACATTCCTGGGGAGTGAGGTGAGACTCATCAGCTCACTACAGGATCACAAGATCCTCCTTAGCATTCTGGAAGATGACAATGATCATTACTTTCCTCCAAGCCTCGAGAGCCTCCCTCACTTGCCATGACCTTTAACAAATAATTGAGTGTCCTTACTGTGTCAGCTCCCTCAGCACTCGTGGTTGTATCACATTGGTTCCTACAGACTTGCATCTATCCAGGATTTTTTAAAAAATATTTTCTTTAAATGTTGTTTAGCATTTGTCAGGGAGCCATGATTTTTGACAAAGTTATGACTCCAAATATTTCACACTACCCTGTACTTGCACAGTGTGACTGTGACCAGCCACAATTTCCACTTTACTAAGAAGAATGGCAGAAAAGGACTGCATACCCAGCAGCTGACACTCTTGTCAATATTCGTACCCCACACGTTTTCACCTGCCTACAAAGTCGGCAAGTTTCCCTTTTTTGAAAGTATCATGTCTGTTTGGTCTCTGAGCAGCCTCTGATTGTCCCTATTGTCTCTGAGCAGCCTCTGATTGTCCCTGCCTTCAGACCAGGAAGTACTCATATCTGAAAATGCAGAGTTATATATACACACATATGTATAAAGGTGTACACCATTGCTGTGATTTAAGCAACTAATTATTGTGTAGCCACTCACTCTGTCACTCCCTGCCGACTAGGGAGGAGAATCAGAAAAAAAGGTAAAACTCTTGGGTTGAAATAAGAACAATGTAATAATTGAAAAAACAAATTGTTGTTGTTGTTGTTAATAGTAATAACGATAATAATAATAATAATGAAAAGAATATAGGGAGAGGAATTAACCTCAAGAAAAAACAAGTGATGTTTTTAAGTGATAACACTATACAATTTCTCACCATCCACTGACCAAAGTGCAGCCCATCCCCGAACTGTGATCAACAGCTCTCCCTGGCCAGCTCTCCTCAGTTTGTAAAACAGGTATGACATTCTGTGGCATGGAATATCCCTTGCCCAGTTTAGGTCACCTGTCCTGGCAATGTTCACTCCTGACTTCTCATGCACCTGCTCCCTGGCAGAGCATGGGATACTGAAAAAACCTTGACTTAGGGTAGGCTTAGCAACAAACTGAAAAACAAACTGCTTAGCAACAAACAAAACATCAGTGGGTTATCAACATTATTCTGATACTAAATCCCAAACACAGCACTGTACCAGCTACTGAGAAGAAAATTAACTCTATCCCAGCTGAAGCCAGGACAACCATATACCTGTATGCACACTATGGCAGCCAAACTTCTGAGAGATTGAAAGGAGGAATTCTCTTAGCTGGAAAAAGTCACAGTGTCATTAACAGATTCAGAAGTGAATGCCAGTATGTATCTAGGGGCTATGTGTTGAAGAGAGCACAAGCTCACTCTGTTGAAATGCTCTCTCTCAACCCTAACAAAGAGGGACAGACACTGTTGAAGACTTATGTCATCACTTCTGATGGTGTAGGATGAAAAGCAGACGGTCTCTGATAAAACTGACCTAGGCAACCAGAGACTCTCTTCGTCAATAATGATTAGTTGGTTGTATCCAAATCAAATATTTGCCTTATTTTTATTTATTTTTTTTTAAATTGAGCTTTGAAAAAAAACCAAACACAACCAGCAAAGAAAAAAACAAACAAAACAAAGCTTGGAAGTAACGATGAGTCTTCCATATAGAAAGAAGTTTCAACTAAACCTCTGATATGGTTAGAGGGCACTAACCATCCAAAACACAATTTTCAAGGGAGCTGCAAGCATGCTATCAGTTTGACAGTCATCATAAATTAAAAGTATTTATAAGCACATTCCTGCATGTTTTTGAAAAATACAACACTATTTGTGGTTCCCAAAGGATTTCTTCACTGTATTTCAACAAATACTGACATTTAGAAAGCTCTTTTTGTAAAGTTTACTCTATTATAAACCACATACTGTGATTTCAAACATGTTTTTGCATTAGATAGATTTATCATTGCAGCTATTTAGTTTTTCTGTAAATCAGACCCACAAAATATAGCAAGATCTGAAGTGTATGCTTTACATTTATATGGTAGCAACGGTGTGCAAGAAGCCCATGCTGTGTCAATGAGAGATAATACCCCCACACACTGCGCAGAAAGATGAATCCTGAAGTTCGAGCTATTAGGGTTACATGGGACAGCAACTATGATGTTATGGAATATTAACAAGTTAAAACAGCAGCAGGACATTTGATCCTCCAAAAGGGGGAGACTTAAACATAAGCAGTAGGGAATAAACTACAAGAGAAGCAGGGGATGTGCCCTTTGCTTCCCATCTGGCAGACAACAGATCTCACACCTCAGAGTAATATGTAACTTGCAAAATACTCTTATTTGTTCTTTCATTTGTCCAGTAAAAGAACTTCTAGCTTGGACAAGTTGCAGTCACATGCTCTATCCATTTAAAACCTAGTACTTTAATGGAAAATGTCACTACTTGATTTCCAAAAGAAAATATTTACAAAAAAAGTAATCACATTTATAGCCTAATATTTTTTATGTTGTACTACTACTAGCAGCAAGTTTTTCTCCCCTTCTCAGATATTAAAATCACATGTCTCCTGCTGGACTGATTGTTGGTCCAAATTCATCTGAATAATGAACAGGGATGGATGATTAATCATTGTCTCTTGGACTGATTACTGCTTTCCTGTTTTTCAAAGAATTTTTCAAATGGATAATGGAAAGAACTACTGACATGGGCAAAAGAGCATAAGAAATGGGAAGACACAGGAAATTTGAGGTATAATGGAAACCTGCAGCTTAAGTTCTCTTCTGACCTTGCATACCTTAGAAGGACTTTTCGTGTCTTCTCATGACTTGTCTAAAATATGCCAAGAGAATCAGCTTCAGGAAGTGTTTATGACTGTAAAAGGAGGCCCAATGACTCACATGATTAACCCTGTGGCATCTAAAGCATGTTTAGTGGAACCCATCCATGAAAGAGTCTTCTGTGATACTTGTGATACAGTGGAAATGCAGTTTTCTCATCAACTATGATCTGCAGATTTGCAGGACAGTCATTGCTTACAGTCACAGGTATTCTGTGATGATGGTAAAAAAATCAATCAACATCATATTCACATAGAGCTTTAATCCCAGTTTTTAAAAAACCAGTGCAAAAAATGTGGGAAAAAAGGTAATTCAGTAAGGAATAGAATATGACACTAATTGCAATTTTACTAATAAATGATTGATGGTGGTTAACACTCTTGGATAAAGATGTCCAAATTCTGCCAAGATTTTGACTATAAGAATTTCTTAAATCAAGGTTACTGACTAATCTTTGCTGACGTGATGTCTTTGTCTTCATTTTAGGTTCCCAGGATATGGGGGGTTATGTGTCCCAAGGGTTTACTTTCTCCCATGTTGTTTAGGTCCTGAGTCTGCCTACTGTTATTCCTGCAACATCACACTTTTCTGAGTGTTAACACTTTCTAGCCCTTCATCTGATTTCCCTGAGCTTATGATGTTTTTTTGAGAGGAAAAAAACCCCAAAACAAACCCCAAACCATTTACGAGTACTTGCTAGGGAAAAATGAAGTCAACTTCAATGTGCAGATTTGAAATGTCTTGAACAGTGGAAACTCTTACTTATGATATTCCCTTTGAACCACTCATGTGTGTTGGACACTGCATGTTGAGGTATGATTTTACATGCCACGCAGAAAAGCATGACCTTTAAACTCCTTTAATCTCCTTTTTTTCTCCTTTATTAACTAAAAACCGGGCTTCTGAGCTGCAGCTAAAAAGAGGTTTTGGGGACAAGAAAGGACAAAAATGACAACATTGTTTGCTAGCCTTGTCTGTTAATATCCTTGAAAAAGGATATCATCCTGAAATAAGAAAGTCCTTCTGATACAAAGCCTTTATTCCTTCTCTACAATCAACACCCATAGTCAGTCATATCAACTCAGAAATACAATTCAAACAATACATTTCCATAGATCACAAAAGCTCATTACTTATTCTAAGAGGTTTACATACAAAAAGGGTGAATACGACTATCATATTTTTTAAAACTGTTCAACAACATTCAAGACAGAGAAGTATCTACTCATTCACTCCTGACTCATCTTGGTCCCACTCCAGTAAGAATTTATAATCTGGTCAGAGGAGAAATATAAACCAAACACATGACTATTTTTCTGTCATGAAGATGTAGGGAATACTCTCCTTACCTGCCTTTACAACCTCCATGACTGATATGATTGATAAGTGTACACAGTAAACTGGATTTCCGAACAGCTATAGGATGTCTTTAAAAGCACTGACCCAAGGGCAGAAATGTGTCATTTAAATTGTCATAGTGAATAATAGTTATCAAATTAACCAAAAGCCCAGAACAAAAAAACAACAGAATAAAAGTAATTTATGAGCATTTTCTATTAAAATTTTTCAGGTCTCCCAATATATTTTGCAAGAAGAAGATGCTTTCTTTTATCAGACTGATGAAAAAGCAACTAAAAAATCCCACTAAACCTTTAGCTGATGACAGTAGACCTTTTTGAAAAATGTTATTTTCAAAGATTATCAAATCAATATATACATCAATAACTGCTTATACTCATAATATTGCAGTTTTCCTGTGTATTTTTAACTGAAAAAGTTGAGCGTGAGAAGGTTTTTATTTTAATTCTGGAATATGAGTGATGCACTAAGAAGACTTATCTCTTAGTAGCAGTTTTTAAATCAAAGTATCAACAAAAATGTGACTGTGATACCCTATACCCAAGCCTTATTTTTTAATGCTTACGATGAATTCTTCATTCAGTATATGATTGCTTAGTAAAAGCTGAAGTGCAGTTAGCCCAATTTTAATAGCTAGGTGTTCGACTGAATTAAATAATTGACTTTGATGATATTATTGATATGCATTAGTTCACTTTGGATTTCTGGACAAATAATTTAGATCTCGTAATCTTAAAAATGTATTCTAAAAAGCTTATTTACACACTCAGGAAGGGGAGGGTTGGACAAAGGAATTAATCTCAGTTGACTGTGGGCATAAGCCTAATCATTCTGTAGATTCTCTAGAATGGTAGGAGTAAAGTAAACTCTGCACAGGCCTTAGGAAGCGTCTGTTTTTCTTCACGGATTATACATAAAGTCCATGTAAAATGTCATAATGAAAAATGTCATATTATAAATATCTTGGTTAGATACTTAAATTTAAGTTATATACTTTATTCACACCATAGAATCTATTGGCTGAGGGAATAGTACACTTTGATGCTGTCACTCAGTCTTCCATGTGGATATTTATTGAATGTTTATAAGTACAAGTACTCATCACTGGACCTGTGACTTCATTCTCTATATGTGCTCACATTGTAGTTTGAGCTCTGAAATAAAGGCTGTTCATTGTAGAAATAATTCACTCAAAGTAAAGTGAATGAAGCAATAAAATAATTTTTTGATAGTGTAAAAAGAACTCTGACACTGGGAATAAACCATGTAAGATATGCAAAAAAATAAAAGGCATTAATAATGGAAGAGACCTGTTATGTCATTTAGATACTCTTTTCTGAATTAAATAATGTTCCCAGAGGTTGGAACTGTATGTAGTTTTAAATATCTTATGCATACATTGTAGCAATTAATAATCCAAACATTGGAATACTATTAGTATTTTGGGAAGATCTTCTCTGTTAATATCATATAGTATCATTATCCCAAACAGAATTTACAGAACTGAAACTGGAAAAAAAAAGTCTTCTTTCTTTTCAAGGTTTTTTTTTGTCACTGAGGACCAGACACACATTGTAATTCCTCTGAATGTCATTAAATTGCCCACACATAGTCACTGGAATGACCTAGGGAACGCACTTCATCTACGTTCCATAGTCATGTAAAATTTTAATTACTTTGTTCCTCTTAATATATTTTTATTACATTCATAAGGATCAAAAAGCATCCTCTGTTGGCTAATACAGCACCTGATTCTGTTGTATTTCTCTCTTAATGTAGCCTTGTGAATAGAGTAACTGTCAGGGTTATGAAAGGGTATGAGTTCAATTCCTGTAGAGGATTTGCTTTCATTAAAATTTCTCTTATTAACATCTATCTTCTTCTTACTGGGATGTGACTAAATTAATTTTTAATTTTAAATTATTTTTCTCATATTTCTAATTGGTGTATCCAGAAGCCTGAGAGCATGAAAACAAGGATAACATTAGAATAGCAAAAGAGATATCTAGAAAAATTTTTCTATTTTTATACAAAAGACAGTCTTATTATTTTGAAAAAGAGACCTTTACATTCTGACTTAAACTTCTAAAGGGAGATTTTAATTTGATCTGCAGTTTGAGCTGAACAAGTTTCGGGTTCTGTCTTATGATTAAGAACGGTATTAAGAATGGCAAATACAGCAGCTGCAAAGGAATAACTTTTTTGTTTAAGACAGAGCATACCTTGTACTGGATGAACAGATATCAGCATTTTTCTGTGAGCTCAAAATGAAACGTAGGAAAGGATTACTTTAAACCATTCTGAGTAAGTTCTGGATGATCAAGGTCAGTCATGATTGTCTGGTGGGTTTGATTATGATTATTCTTTTCTGTTAGGCCTAGCTATTACGGGTTTCAATACTCCTTCTTCCAGGCCAAGAGTTAAAGTCTCTGAAAGATCTCCTGGGTGTGTAAGCAGAAGCATTTACCTAGCACCACAAATGTAAATCTTGTGGTTGCATCATCATCTCACACACAAGGCATAGTATCATCATCTCTCAAACAAAATATAGTTCAAATTGCTTCACCTCAAAAAAGATATTCTGGAATCAAAAAGATTCATAAAAAAAGGTGACAACATTTAATGGAATTACTTTCATTTCCTTAGTTAAAATACAGTCAAACTGCAGAACTTCTTACCACACAAAGTTAAAAAAATTATATAGACTCAAAGAAAAAATGAACACATTATTAGACAGCAAAGTCACAAATACTTACCAAACTTATAGGAACTTACAGGACCTAGGGATCCAGCTATATGTGAGTCAAGGTTTTTGGTATTTTGATATAATTTTGATATGGTCCAGTTGTATAACCTTGACTTAAACTTCCATGTAAATTGCCAACTTGTGAAAAAGGACTGTGAGAAAGTATATAGAATAGAGCTATGCAAGATGAGAGAGCTAAGACTGCTGATACAGGGATAGTTAGCAGTACAGGGGTAGGACAGGAAAAACACTGACAGGAAAATATATAAAATCCTAAGAAAAAAACAGTGAGTCAGAAGACAGCAGCTCATCAGTGATGAGTATCAGCCCATCCAAAGAAGCATTGAAGACCGACCTGCCTGACCTGTCTGATAACTGACAAGAATGCCAGGACCTTCCAACTACTTTGTAGGAGGTGGTGAACATATTGATGATTAGCTAAGTAACTCCTTTGTCCTAAATATCTATCATGTGTCTAAAGAAACTTGTGTCTAAAGAAACTTTGTGGAATTCCTGCAAGAAGCAAAGGTGCCCAAAAAAAATGATCAAGAGAGGGACAGCTACAGGATCTTTTGAAAGCTGCAATTTGCAGGGAAATATATCTTATTTGATCCTTCAGATATTGACTTTCCTTATGTGCTCATTAATTCATAGCAAATGATGTCTTAATACAAAAAAGGAAAAGAAATAAACAAAAAACTTCCATTTAATTTTAAATTTCACTTATCTAGACCATTATAGGACTTGTTTCATGTCCATCTCAGTTGTAATAGAAAATTTCCCCAGATTTGTAATTCGCATAATTAGTCTTGTTTCAGTCCTGATAAATACTGTGAGTTCAGAATCTGACTTGTTCCAATACATATTAATGATAATTTTCACCTCATTGCTTACAATAAGATGCACTTATTTTGCAGTTACAAATAGAGTTTGGAAAAGCAATGACTATGGAATGATGTGAACCTTAACTCTGTAATTTCATAGCCTGTCTTTATTTTGATGAAAGAAACTGCTCTTATAAGTAAAATAGTGATCTTTGAACTTTTCTTATCTGAAGGTAATATTTTTTTTTTCTGTTTTGGATCTATCAGCTGCTTTTGATGGTCAAATGCAGAATTACAAAATTCTTCTAGAAACATAGCAAATAGCTTTTTTCAGAGAAGTCTCATTGCATGTTTAGATTCATTAAATTGCTTTGGGATTTTTTTCTACTTAGATGTTGCAACTGGAAGATATTCTAAAAAGAAGCAGTTTTCAGTGTCATATATGTATTGTACTTTAGATATATCTGCAATTTTGATAATAGAGTAATATTTTAGCCTGAGATATTGACAACTTTATATATTAACATTTTCTCTTCATGTGTAGTTTTATACTAACACAATTATCAGAACATCTTCACAAGTATATATGTTAACTAAATATGAGGATTGAAGGGTGATTGTTACTCTATTATCTATTGCCTCTTTTTTAAAATAGCAGTACATAAACTTATTATACAAACAAGTATTGGCTGCTCAACTGTGTCATGTTCAATCCTTAGAGTTAGTTCAAAGAGATTTCTGAAAGGTTAGATGAGTTTATGTATGTGTGTTTTAACCTTGATGAACTATGAACCATTCCAGAATGTCAGACATATTAACACAATTATTGATTCTGATTATCACTAATGGTTTTGTAATGGTTACTCAGAGACTCACTTTGGCCTCCAAGACAGCAATGCATATCAACCCCTAATTCACTGTTCTCAATCAAAGTTACATTACTTCAGGACAGGATGCTACACCATATCCAGCAGTAAATCACAAAGTTTAAACTATTTGCTGGTCCCAGGATTCCCTGCCAGTCAAAGGAACACTTGAGGCTCACTAGTGAGTTTGGTATGAAGACATTACTGATCTATATTAGATTCTCAAATGTTGCTAAGATTTCCAGGTTCAGATGTGTGAGGTAAATTCTGCTTTTCTTAGCAGAAAGAAAAATTTTTCTTTCCAAACACAGTGTTTTATTTTTTATATAAAATACGTAGAGTTTCAATTAACCACAGTCGTAACTTTAGGCTTTATCTCTCCAATAGTCTAAACAATTGAAAATTCATCAACTCTCCTTGGAGAGTTTTTCTGGTTTCAACTGGGATAGAGTTAATTTTCTTCTTAATAGCTGGTACAGCATTGTGTTTTGGATTTAGTGTGAGAATAGTGTTGATGACACGCAGATATTTTGGTTATTGGTGAGTAGAGCTGACTCTAAGTCAAAGACTGTTCAGTTTCCCATGCTCTGCCAGTGAGGACCCACACAAGAAGTTGTGAGGGAACATTGCCAGGACAGTTGACCCAAACTGACCGAAGGGATGCTCCATACCATGGAGTGTCATGCCCAGTATATAAACTGAGGGGAAGTTTTCTGGAAGGAGTCAGTTACCACCTGGGACAGGCCAGGCATCTGCTGATGGATGGAGAGCAACTGTACTGTGCGTCATTTGTTTTTTCTTGGGATTTTATTCCTCTCTTGCTGCTCTTTGTTTTTCTTAAAATAATAATAATAATAGTTATTATTAACTTTATTTCAATTAAACTGTTCTTATCTCAACCCATTGCTGATGTTCATTGCAGTAGGGGTCTTGTGCAGATATGACAGACTTTATCATACCAGCTTCTCAGCAACTGGATTTCGTCTCTTCAGTCTGCTGTTTTCTGGTAAGTAGTTCTCTATTCTCACCTGCAGACACTCATATAATCTATTCTATACATTCAGAATTACAGAGAAGCTTTAATGACCTTTGAAGAACACAGTTCTGTGTAAAAATAACAAGGAAAAGTAAACCCTTTTCTTCCTACTCTCTGATTATTATAAAATTTCTGGCCTCTGCAATGAAGATCTACCAGTGGGTACCAATATTTTTTTAGTTATATCTCAGTAGGAAACAGTTTATCCATTCATGCAAAAGAATTCATTCAAGACTTAAGAAAACATTAGTCCTCACTGTGAGGACATGGAAACTTTTCAAGATGTTATTTTTCTTTTCTATTATCACCTACTGAGGCCTAGAAATAGGCCTCAATATTTCTGTAGCTAGTGCTCTCACCTTGGGTATGGGTGATCCACTTGTGATTCTGTTCTATCTGATCCTGATCAGAGATTTTAGTGTTAATCTTTAGGATTCTAGGTATGTATCATCTCTCAGATCATTAATGTCTGTCATGTCAAAACAGTCGAATTTTCTCCAAACAAATATTTGATGATTTAGTAAAAGTAATCAAATAATTTAACAATCATCTTGGAAGGATCACGTTAATGTTACCAATATTGTAGTGAGTGGGCTGCTGACAATATAAACATTAGTATAAAATCATCCTTTCCAAATATACCTCATATCTTCTCATATTTTGCCTAGTTTATGAGCATAGGGATTAACATTGCTATAATTAATATCAATATTACTACTAATTATTTACAAATTATTCACTGTATTCTGAGTTCCCTTAAAGAATCCTGAGATGAAAAAGGTTACAAACTTAATTCTGTCTATTTTGGAGCTATAGAAATAAAGAGAAGTATCAAGAAGGTCTAGAAGGCAGGAAAATAAGATTGTAGAATTGCTGATAATGGACTTCTGATGAAGGTCTGAGTTTCATGTGTGAGTTGCAACACAAACTTAAAGGTTGATGATCTGAGAAATGAAGAGGTATGGGTCAAACCACATATATATTCAGCAAAGATTCTGAGGCCACACAGAATAGAAAATGATATAACACTGAGATTTACGTTACATGATTATGGTGTGTGAGATTAAGGATTACAAGAAAAGCAATTCTACCTGTTGATGTAGCTGTAAACACAGAATAACTGCTAACTAAAATAATGACATTTGAGGCATTTTTCCTACATAAATATTGTACACATTTAGAGATAACTTTTAAGTCAAACATTACAATACAGTATCTGAGAAAATTAGACTTTTAGAATACAATACTACAATTTTCTGTGGTTTTCAGCCTACCATATCAGAAAAGTCAATAAAAGCCGAACTTCTTTTGCCTTACTAGCACCAGATTATTTCTACAGTGTTGAAATGCCTGGCCACAATGCTGATTGACACTGACCAGACAGAATGTTTAATGATAAATTCATAATTTGAAATAAATAAAATTATCAGATCAAAATTGTTGAAAGTATGATTTGAAATAAAATATTGTCTCCTATAACAAATCATATTTTAAATTAAAGTTGCATGCTGAACATTTCAATACAGTGTATTCTTCTCACATTTTTCATTTTCAGTGATTACAATTACTATCTGTTGACATTAACAAGAAATAGTGATATGTTATACAGTTACTTGAGCATTTGGGAGTTGTTGGAGAGTCATCTCATTGATCTCATGGGAGGAGTAACCTACTAAAAACGAAAATATGAAAATGAACACACAAATGTCATGCTACAAAATAGCCAACCCCATCTTGTTGCAGCTGCATAATAGCATTCTGGACACAGTCCACTCATTTCTCCTTGTAAATGACTGAGAGAATGCAGCTGCTGTCCAACATGTTTTCTACTGGGACCATGTGTATATCAGGCCACACAGTAAAAAAAATTGAGCAAATAAATGTTAAAGGAACTGGGACAGGTTTACGTCTGATGTAATACCACAGATTTTAACTTGGCTATGCTAAAATCTTTTTTGTTTTGTTTTGCTTCTACTTTGTAACTTTTACTGTTAACACCTTTTAAAAAATCCTTTCTGTTGCTCTTCATGGGGCAACTAAACTCTAATCGAGCATTAGCCATACAAATTTTCTCCCTACAATGGTTAGTTGTATCTCTGTAGTCTTCCTACATTGCCTGTCCTTGCTTCCATACACTTTCCTTTTTCATCTAAGCTCAAGATCCTTGCTCCCAAACTGGGCTTCAGTTCCTCCTGCCTGACCTCTGACACTTTGGTGTGCTCCTGCACTCACAACAGACGACTCTGAAGTGACCAACATTCATGTACCTCAATACCTTCAAAGGTAGATTCCTAGGAACCTTACTAACTAGCTTTTTCAGTTGACCAAAGTCTGCTCTGTCCATATGTAGGGTCAAAGTTTTGCTAACAGTTTTTCTTCTCTCACCAATGATTTGAAACTCAGCTAATTCATGGCCATTGTGATGGAGACAGCCACCAAACTTAGCCCAGAAGTCCATCTCTGTCTGCAAACAACAGATCTAGGAGGACATCCTTCCTAATCAGCTCCCTTAGTACCTGCACCAAAAAGTTATTTTAAATGTGTTTCAGGAATTTCCTGGACCTGTTTGTGTCTGCTGTATTATACTCCCAGTTAACATCTGCGACACTAAAATCACCCATAAGGGCAAGGGTTGGGTAGATTTTATTTGCTTTCCCCTTCATCCTTACACAGTCTCTCAACTGTCATCACCAACTGCAAGCACCATACAATCCAATGCCTCACATACAGCACCAGCCCCTGCCTTTTCTGCCTTCTCTGTCACTCCTGAAGAGCTTGTAACTGCCCATCATAGCACACCAGTAACAGGACTCATCCCACTGGTTTCACTTATGTCAATGATATCATAGCTCTGAGAGTGGGTCAAAGCTTCTAGTTCTTCCTGTTTATTATTTTTATTTATAATATTCAATGTAGAAGACTGTAGTATAATATATAACATATATTACTGTACATAAAATACATTAAGAAACTAATGTATTGTATATAGTAATTTCTTTTATAAAATTGTATAATTGCTTTATATTAATATAAAATATATCTAAATTAAGGAAATTATTCAAGTAATTTTTTAAAATAATATATTAATACATTAATATAATTCCCCCCATCACAGGGGGTTTGTAAATAGATGATCCTTACTGTCCTTTCTAACCCAAACCATTCTATGATTCTATGATTAATAATAATAATTATTGATTGATATAATGTATTGTATATTATTGTACATAATATTCAACAGAATACTATATACTATTATATTTTGTTATATTATAAGTTCTTTCTGAAATCACAATGCTTTAAGCTTTGTACTTTCAGAATACCTCAAGTATTTCTGAAACTTGAAGTTTAACACATACTTAGGGACTTTTCCATGGAACACAGCCAGTGCTACTCATCACATTAGAGTAAACTGTTTGTTTCAAATCATGCATGGTTGTGGTTTTTCAGGGAACAAGGCACTGATTGCTGGTTGAAAATCACTCCAAAAAAAAGGGTTGTTTTGTTGCCATCTTGTGACAGTGAAAATGGCATACTTCAAAATAAATTTTTGTGAATATTGTTCTTTTTAATGAAAATGCTTATTTTTTAATTTTAAAGGAATTTATAAATAGATCTCCTTATCAATGTAGCCTACCCATAGCACATAATGTAGATGTCCCCCCTTTTAGTCATTAAAACTGACTGTAATAAGTGATTCTCTCTGACAGTAGAGATTTAAAAAAATAATGCAAAGTAGATTTGATCATTTACTGACACCATCAGTAATATCCTACTCTTTAAGCTAAGCAGATGTTTCTGCTATGGAATCCAAAGTGTGCCTTATAAATATTTTTTTTTCACTCTTAATCAGGAGCTGATTAGGGCTGTGTAAAGGTCCATATACTCACTGATGGATGAGTAGCTGTACTGAAGTAACTTTGTACTGAAGTAACTGTGAAATGGCATTCTCAGGGGTAGTAGGAATGATAGACTGTTTTAGTGACCCTTACTCATTTCATAGTATTTCTCTTTTTCAATCCTGTCTCATGCTATAGTCAACAAAGTGGTGGTGATGCTGTATTTATATGCCAACTCACTTCAGTGAAAGTAGTGAATCTTTATCTGAATAGGCAAGCAAAAATTGAAACAGCTCTTAGGTATAAACCCTGTCTTCTGTAGTGCTTAAATAATAAAAAGACTGTGGTAAAAAAAGAACACTGATAGTAGCAATAAAAATATTATACAAATATAAAAAAATAGACTGAAGATGAGAGGAAATAAAATAAAATATAAGCAAAAAAGCTGACAGAAAAAGTGGAGAAGAGTGTAAAGGGCCAAATTATAAGGTAAGACAATCCCATAAATTATAATACATTTTGTAAGGACGAAGATATTTTTTACAATGAAAGAATTCAATGAGTAAAACAAAATAAAATACATAAGGTCTTCTTGAATTAATAATAAAGATTTCCCTGCAGCATTTACTGTACTGTTATATATGCAATTTGTACATTGCAAATGTATACTTTGTATACTAAGTTCTATAGTTTAATCATTTGCTGGGAAAAATCCAGGTTTCATAACTGAGCACTTCAGTACTAAATTCATATCATCAAGTCTATGTGAACCAAGGACACCCAAAATACTTTTTGGATATTTTACTTTAGACAGATCTCTAAAAGTGGTTTACTCATCTTACATGAAACTGTTTAAGACTAAAATGCATAGAGAAGGACTGGACACAAATCCTCTCTTCTTCTTCCTGTATAACCCATTTTTCCATATTAAAGAACATGAGGCTGACACTTGCCTTTGGTGAACCTGACATTCTCATCAGCACACTTAACCAATTATGGAATGAAAGATGGAGTTTCCTATTCCTACCCCACAGCTATTTTATTACCTCTTTTAGGAATAAGGTTCTTGATTCTCCAAATACAGCAGAGGGAAATCAGTTAGAACTCAAACAAGTTAAATACTTTCTCTAACAATGAAGTATTATTTATGTATATAAAAAAATTATGTACTCCTGCTACCTCATTACTTAATTATTTATAATCAGGTGTCTTAAATTTGTCATGAAGATATGATACTGTAATAAGGGTGAACATAGAAATGAATATAACTTGAATCTGAAAATTCAAGTGGCTAAAAACACTATCAAAAAGTAAAAACTTTGTACAAAAGTTTCTTGTTGAAATTGCTATGAAACTGTGTATTGTGAGGAGCAGCTCACACAGATCAATGTCTGAAATCAAAAATGTCTGAAATAGCTAGAAGTCAGCTTTTGTAGACTGCTTTCATGTCACAGTCAACAGGAAAATATGCAGTTCTTCAATATTATACTAAAAAAAAAAGAGGTAGACAAATGTGTGTTGCCACAGTTATGAGAAAGAGTATCTTCATCCTTCGATTCAATGGAAATACAAAATATCCAGACTGGAAAGAGAAAGTAGAACACTATATAATCTCCTGTCCAGTCTCTCAACAAAGGCATCTCTCAGTCATCTCCTAGTGGTCATAACATCAATTTAGACAATTAAACTAATTGCAAAAAGTTAAGACTCTCGAGCCAAGTGATTCACAAAGTGGCTGAACTCTCACAAGATAATGGTAGAATTTACTGAAAATCTACTGCCTTATCTGTGTGTTGCACTTATAAAATAAGCACTTTTTGTCTCCTATCTGAAATAATAATAAAAAAATTTTGTTGTTCCACTCTTGCCATTGTCAGCTGTCCTGCCCTTTTTAAGAACCAGAAATACTTTTAATGATACAGTTTTTCACTTTTTTCTCCTAGGGGCACAAATTCACTGCTGTTGTATTCTGAATTTTCTATATCACAAAGCTCATCAGAAAGGCACTGAATACAATTGTTAGACTGGTGACTTTTTCCTGTCAGTATTCAAGTAGGTAGAATCAATTTTTATCAGCATGTCCTAACTCTGCTACTTTATTAAACAATCAGAAAGAAGGGAACTCTTCCCTTTCTGTTTACCCTGCTCTCTCATGTGTTGGAAGAGAGCTGGCAGCCGTGTTAAAGGCGTGGGTGATCCCAGACTTGCATGTGGTCTGGAGGCAGCATGATCTATGCTTCCTGTGGAGCAGAAAGCCCAGTATGACACATTACAACAAATAGAAGCACATGACTAGCTCAGATTTTCCTCAGAACATCAAGCACCACTTATATTCTGTGTTGCTGCTGTGGAAAAAGTTTTTGAGTAGGATATCTACAGGGAAAGGGGAGATTTAATGCAGAATCTTATGAAGCACTCCTCTCAGGTATAGTTAATCATCACAGAGCAGCTTGCTCTTACCCAGCCTTTAAAAGCTTGGTTGAAGACCTGTAACAAAACAGTGTGCCTTCTCTGGGATTCACTGCACAAGAGGGTTCCTGTTGTAGCAAAGGGCAAAGCCAAGTGAAATTAAAGATGCATTACACTAGACATCAAGCGGTACTGGAGGCAGTAAAGCACAATTCCTTCCTGGAACAACTTGTCCTAAACAAACCAGACATACATAAGTTAAACCTGTAGACACCAGCAAAGAAGTTTTCTACAGCAAAGAAAAAAACTCCCAGCAAATAAACCAGAAGAAAATAAAAGCCATTTGTATATTTTGGAAATGGGAGTACATCTGTTTTCAATCAAACTACGCTTCCTTCCTACCCAGACAAGACATACACCACCATAAAAGATTACATGCTTTTATAATAAGGCAAGGGAAAATTGCCAGAAGACCTAAATCCTCTGTAAGTTGAAGTCAGGGAAAGATATGATCAAGGATGATGCTACACTTTTAACCAAATCTTCAGAAAAACATCTCTTAAAAGATGAATGAGTACTCAAGGCAGAACTGAAACTATCTAACATCAATAACCATTTTAATAGGAATTTTAACTGAATAGTGTCCAGTTTTTTGATACAATTTTCCAGAAGACTGATGCAAATCCCAAAGAATTGAAAAGGAACTCCTTAGAAGTCTATCTTGCTTTACATAGTGCATGAGAGTAGACCAATAAACCGAGTTATATTTCAAATGAAATATAAAACAGAAAATAAGATGGCATCCTCCAAAGACAACGTTCAGAATGAGGAAATTATTGTAAGTGTTTGTATACTTGAGCAGATAAGTACATTCAAGGGTATAATATCGGTTTGATACTTGCTTACATACGTATTAATAGGAGCGAGGGGCACATGTCACAGAGAGAATACCTGTAATTGTCTAAATTGTGTAATGCTAGGTTTATGGATTTCTGTGTAATGAAAAATTTCAATCCATTAAGAAGTCAGTTGAGAGTAACAAAAACACCAAAAAATAAGAAGGGGTGCAAGGGGTTACACAGAATTTAATTTATTGTCAAGGTTAAAATATTTATTCAGTATAGTATCATTTCAAATGACATCACAAACACTGAGGGTCTTTATTTACTTCCTGTTCAGCCTAAAGTGTAGACTCCTGCAGAATATTTTCATGATAATGATAAATTGCTTAAAAAATCAACGTCTAGGTACAAATAACATTAGACTACTCTGTGCCGTATCTAACGCCAAGATTAAAACAGAAGCAATGTCATGGGTCAAACTTGTTGCTGTAGACCCTTATCAATGCAAAATTTGACTTCAATTTTATTTACTGACAGGAAAATACAATTTGTCTATATGAGGAAACAAGTATCAATAAACTATTTGAGTCTTAATTATTACTACTCATAATACACCTTCTTTTTAATATACTTTCAAGACAAATTTCCAAGTATTAGGATTAACAAGAAACTTATCATTCATGAGGTTTCCTCCCCTCCTCTCCCCTTCCCTACCCTCCTCTCCTTTTCCTTTCCCTACCATTTTCTGATTTCTCTGTACTTTTTCCTCAAAAGTAAAAATTAAATAACCTTCTTGTATACAAAATAATCAAGATGATTTTTATCAGAAATGTTTTCATGATCTGAATGATCCTTCAGCCATTCAAACCACCAGGTTTATGTACAAGATAATGAAATGTATCATGAGTTAGTATAAATAAACCCCTTAATCAAAAGCTTCAATCAATACTTTTCAGATTGAAAAAAACACATTCTAGATCTGAGACTGTGAAAGAAACATCAGGATAGACCTGAACCAAAGCAGTCTTGTGCAGAAAGTGATACATTGGCAAAAAAAAAAAAAAAAGAATAATGTGTTTTATAGAATAAAGCTTAAGTCAAGACAATCAAAGATTCTGAGAGTTAGGGAAGGAAAGGCCACTTAAGGTCTATTGACAATTGCCAGTGAAGGTAAACAGCATACGGGAAGGATTTGCCAAAGGAATAAATGCAGATGACAGAAGTGGAGAGGAGACTGAGTTAATGAGGTTGTGTGACCTGTGAAGTGAGTGCAGGAGCATGCACTAGACTGTGCAGATTAACACTGCTCAGGAAAAAAAGGAAGTTAAAAGTAATGTAATTCAAGGTATTCATTAACATATATTCAAGATGTCTACAGTGATGCAACCAGAAAAGGCTGTAGCTGAAGATGATATCTGAGATAGCCCAAAGGAAAAAGTAAATCAACCAAGGTGGCTTTCAAATTAAGGATGAGTAATGGGTTGAAACACTGATATTGTGGGCATTCAATGCACTCAGACACTCATGAACCAGAAATAATTTAAAATTTTCCTAAACAAGGAATAAATTTGGAAATACTAATGTAATTTTTAGGCAGTTTACTTAGGAGATCCTGTTTGAGATTTTAAAAGCTGTTAAAGACCATTGATTTCATAAAGAAAATAAAATTATCTATTTCACCAGTATCACTTGAAATTCTAATAGCAATTTTGTGCCAAAACCCATGGAATTTGGGAGACATAAAAATTAAATTTTGGTTGGTCTTGACAACCAGACACACCACTTTAACAACAAGGCAATGGCTATGTGCATATCTGCTGTGCTTAGGCAATTCAGTCCCCAGATGTCCACAAATCCATTAGTTACTCATCTGCATAGACTAGAAGTGGACTGCTGTATGATGGAGTGCCCTGAGAGGAGGCTGAAGTGCCACCTGCCTTTACAATGAAGCAATGGTTTAACCAGTGTAGAAGCTCTGCAGGTGGGAATTTTGGGCTGACTTGAAGACTCCCTCAGGCAACACCTGTAGTGCCAAGACTAAATCATATCATTTAATGTGTTGATTTAAATCCTGAAGAAGAAGTTGGACTTTCTGAGGACTCCGAAGAAGGTTACTACTGCAGAATTGACGAAATCCTACACAGGTAAGACCTTTATAAGTAGAAAATATTCTCCCAGAAGCAGACAAGGCCAAGACAAGTTTCTGTATATAATTTCAATAGTTAGCAGTTTTGTGTTTGGTTTAAGACAACCGCAATGGGACAGACTGTGCCTGACCTGGAGTGCTGTACAGGAACATTAAACCAGCTGGTTAGAGAACCTGAGAACTGAGCTGAACAGCAGTGTAGAGAATCTCACCCAATCCAGATGAAGACATCATTTGAAGGACCTTTGTAAGAGAAACTTCTTCACCTTCTAGACAGTAACTGAACATTTACCTCAGAGTATTCTATTTCTTGTATAAGTATTACCCTATTGCAAGATCTCAAAAATTCAAGATTTTTTAACAAGTTTTCTGCATTTGGACAGCAAATTCTAAATAAAAGGAAGTAAAAGCAGTATGATACTTCTGAGTATAACAAACAGTATGGTTGAAAAAGACAGATTGCTCCACCCTTCAAGTCCAAAGCAAATTGGAATTATCACCTTTGAGATCCTGTTCCATTTTTCTCTCCTAAAAGTGATGGATTGATATTCCAGCTTTTGTAACTGATTTTTTTAGAATTACTATTTGAGGTAATAATCAGTTGAAACCTTTACATGTGTAAGTATCATTACTGCTGTTATCATTAATGTGTAAAAACAAATATTGTAATGACAAAAACAGTGTGTTATAAGGTATTTGTGAATGAATTTGCTATTGGCAACAGTGGGTATTTTAGACTCTAACTTAATTCACTTAAAGGTTTTTCATCTGCATTGCATGAGTCAGTGGAATATTCACAGTGTATGTATCAATGTTTTGTAGCTTAGTTTTTAAAATATGTTTCCCTAAATCATTCCAGTGCACTTATTCTGTGATGATAACTATTTTCTATGAAAGAGCTAGGACTTTGAAGAGGAGATGATGCTAATAATTCTGATAAAAATCCTTTTCAATCTCTGGAGCTGTAGAAGATCCTCAGGCAAATATTCTTACTGCTACAGTATCATGGTAAATTGTTTAACAAGAACAGATAAGATCTACATAAGACACCTGGATGTAGTAAACTATCCTCAGGGCAGGAAAAGAGTGAGAATAATGATTTGTGTTTCTGTGTTGTCATTAAAGAGTAGGGAGATCAACACATTCAGTGGTTTGAAGAATCTCCCTGTCAGTGGCATCCCATGTCAATAGGAAGTGGCTAGTACAGTCCTTCCTATGCACTATTCGAGCTATGCCCTTGAGATATTACTTTATCCTTAATTTCAACCTAAATTTTCATAGGCATTGAAATGGCAAACATTGCTTCAGATCCTAGACACCATTAATTTAAGCTGTAGACCTGCAAGAGTTTCCAAGGGCAGAACATTGCTTTACCAACAGAATATGAATAGTACCTTTTGTCACACCACGGTATACCACTTTCATGTGTTTTGTTTTGTCAGGTTTATTTTCCCCCATGGATTAATAAAATGCAGTTGAATTGAATTGAATTTTAAAATATGTTTGTACCCTACGTAATACTGAACTGTTCAGTCTTATGGATGTCCCATCAACGACTTCTGCCATTAAAAACATAAAATGTGTTAGTGTCTTTATTAGGCAAAACCAGTTTGACAAACTGAAGCATAAGCGTTGTATTTTCTGAAGCATTACTGCAATATTAATGCTCAAATAAGAAAGCCAAGTAGAAAACATAATATATTTCACTTTATAGGAGTCAGAAGATAAATATTAGGTGGATTTCAATGATTTGAATATAAATAGGAATTCCAAAGTTTCTACAAATATTTAACAATGTATTTGAAAGGAAGAATGTGATGGAAGTACTTTCTTACACTAAATTTAAGGGTAAAGATAACTTTTATTATGTTCTGCAATTTGACAATACTGTTAGTGATAATCTCATAGTCCATTTCTTAAACAATCCAGTCTGTGTAGAAAAGCAATAAAGTTTCCAATTTTGTAAACGTAGATGAGTTACAAAAATACATATGAAATTGAGTTTGGTTCATCCTTGGTTTTCATCTTGAGGATACCTAGAATGAGACCTTTCTAAGCGCAGTTATTTCTGGCACTATTCAAGAAACTACCAGAAGCAGTTGACATCATAATCAAAGAATATAAACTCTTTGTTTGCCAGTACTCCTCTCCTAAAGATCCTATCTTAATCATTCCTCTTCTCCCTCTACTAATTTATGAGGTTAGAGAGAGACATTTGAATAAACTTTAATTTGTTTTATTTTACCACGAAAGGACTCAGCTAAAAATGTGATTTGACATTTTACATTAGAAGAAAGCGTGCCAAAAAATATTATATTACTGGAGATATAACTGTACTTTATTTTCATCCAAGTTAGTAAAGATCTTGAAATTCTAACATTTTCAGGCAAAAGTGAAAAATATTTTCATTTTCCAAATGAAATTAAATGGAAATATATTTGTTTGACTATAATTAAATCTTTTTGTCTCAAAACAAGATTTTTAAAAACTTTTTTGTTTATAATTTTAGCAAATTTCAATTTAAGAAGATTTGTAAACGAAGCAATAGTTCAAAATGAAAAACAGAAATGTTGAAAAAATATTGAAATAGACATTTAAACTGCTTTCTACTCTGATTTTACTTTGTTACAGTAGAAATAGCATGATTTCACAAGTTTTTAATAATCTCATCTATATATTTAGTGATAGAGTTCAAAATTCTACGTGGAAAATACTGTAGTTTTCACTACTTAATAGATTAAAAATATATCTCCTTAATGCCATATTAGAAAGTGATTTCTTAGAATCAAGCAAGAGATTTAGCAAACACATCTCATATTTAAACAATCTAAAAAACATTTAGGCAGCAAAATCATTTTACTACTAGATCAGCATGGCTTGTCCTTAAGCACATAGGCATTCTGATTGTTTACTATCTACACAAAGCATTAGTTGAAGTACTCATACCATCTAAATAATTAGATTAATAACCATTAATTAAAGTATTACTCATTTTACACACATACTATACACTTTTTTTTCAAAAATAGTTATTACTAGTTTTAACACTATTATTAATTTAATGATATATCCATCAGCACAGATAAAATCCATTCCATTCTATTTCTATTTTTATATCACTTTCATAACTGTAATAATGAGCAGCTTCTGGTGATGTATAAAGTATCATTAGTAATATTTTTCCTGAGTTTTGTTCTCTCTCTTTCTAGATAATGATTATTGTAATATAAGATTTTTTTATAGAATGAAATGCAAGATATCCTTGACTAACAATGCATCAAATGACCATTTAACTGTTTAACTCCTGTAGATCTTTGAATCTTCAACTTGTAGCAAGTGTTGGGATGTCAACTATCTTTATGAGTATTTGTCTTATCGTTGCAAAATTAATTTATCTCCTTTCCTTGTAGAGCAGCCACAATAGTAGCTTTTATCAAAGCTCTTGTTGAGTTGGAAAAGAGGTGTCTTAGTAAGAACTGCTAACAACCTATTATAAATAACCCAGTGGGTCATGCAAAGAGTTCTTTATGAGCCCCAACTAAAGACACTCTAAACCTGGTAAGAAAACATATCACATATATACTAGCTGTACGGTTGTTGATCCATTTCTGTAGTTATTGTTTCTTTTGTGCCCACACTTCAATTCTCATACATTTAAAAAAGGAAAAAAAAGAGAAAAATAATTAAAAGTTTGAAATCAAATTGACACCCCGTTATTGAAAGTGTACAAATGAAACAGGAAAACACACAGGAGTCCAAATATCTCAGTGTTGTAAAATTACCTTAAAACAGCAATAATATTTAAATGTAGATGCAATTAATAAACATCACAAAAAGCAAATAAAATTCTGTGTATTGATTGACTTTTTTTGAGAAAGATAAACTTAATATCAAGAAGTTAGAAGCATACTGCACCTTTTAGAAAATTTAACATATTTCTTATCTCCTAGAGAAACAGTAGAACAGGCTTCTATGAAGAATTATGGAATCTGTAATTAGTTTAATTCATTTTGCAAATGAGATTACATTCCAGCTTCACCCTCTTGTTCTTCCTCCACCCCCCAACATTTAGTACTTTGTAATTACTATGAATAGAATTTGTAAAAGGATTTAATTGCTTATCTCCTTTTGAAATCACACCCTTGCCATGAGTCTGTAAAACACAAGCAGCAGGCCTAGCTACATCTTCAGGCATGATCATACACAAGGGTGGAGGTGAATGAATGGAAACCTCTTCTACATAAGCTGAGGAGATACCTGCTTCAAAGGTATCTCTCTGAACACCAGTACCAGCTTTCCAGGACTTCCTGAGTACCTGTCAGATAGTCCTACTCACTGGTATGTTTTGTCACAAATGTAACTGCAGCAAAATCCATTTTATACTTGGATAGTGTCAGCATGTAGCCTTTTCTATTACCTTTTTTTTTTTTTTTTTTAAATCACATTAGTTGCTTTTAAGTGATGTTTCAGTAAGGCACTGTAAATGCTTGAATTGGGTGGTGCAGTAGAGTAAGGCAAGATCTTGGAAAGATGCTGGCTATTCACAGAACAAAAACTCTAGAATTCAAATGTTACTTTTGGCAGTTTTTCACTTTTTTCTCTTTTTTGTCTAGTCTGTATATTCCTGAGGAAAAATCATATTTCACTGTTTGTGTTGATGCACTGTTTAGTTCATACTCATCTCACCTTATTAACCTTGTAGTAACCATGTACCTCTGTATTAAACCCTTACCTTTATATTCCCCTGTGTATAGAGCCCTGTGCTAATCCATCTCATTGTCTTTACCCATTTTATTTACCAATCAAATAGAAGTACCAGCATGTGAGCACAACAGTCCATTTGGTTCAACAGCAGTACTACTACAGAAGAAGGTAGCATTTGAAAATGCTAATAAGATCATGCTGGCATCCTCCCTGGACTGCACTGAAGCATGAAGCAGTGAAGTCTGAAGCTCAGAAAGCCTTCAGTGGTGTGACAGCATTACTAGTGGCAGAAATATCAGAAGTACAGGCAGTGGGTCAGATGTGAGTTCAGTAAATCCTGATGCTCAGAGCAGAAAGCTGCCCTGGGTGATGCCATTTCCTCTGGAGATACAACTCATGTCTCCTGCAAAGGGACAGGTTAGTGGTAAGGTGGAGAAGTCAGGTAGTTTTCTGATATAAAGAGGAAGTAGAAACAGTATCAAACCCCAAAATGAGAATGTAGATATCACTAAAGTTAGCTTATTCAATTGGATTGAAGAAAATTCCTATGCATTCTTTTCATAAAAACAGTTAAATGGTTTAGCTCAAATACCCGAAATAGCTTAAATTACACTAGAAATACATGGTTTTAAAGGACATCAATTCACCAATTTTTTTACAGAGCTATAGAAAATAAATCAGCCAGAATGTAATAAATAACTGTATTGGATTCCTGACATATAAAGAACTAGAGACAGGCTTTTGTCTGAATTGACAAGCGGCTTTTGGTTTTGTAAACACAACTTCACTCTTTCTAATAAATGTGTCTAAAAATCTTATTATGTCTGAAAATCATACCACTCAGTCTAACCCCCTCTGAAATTTGGGAAGAAATCCCCTGCTTCAAAATTACCAGCATCAAGGTTTTAAGTGCTTGATATTATTTAAATGCACAATGAATTGAAGATACAACTATTTTCAGATGCAGATTAGTGATTATTATGAAAAAAATTCCTGTAAAATGAGATTATATTATGACTCTTATTATTTTTGTTCTTAACAACAATAACATCACATTTTCCAACTCTTCACTCAGATTTTATGATCATGATTGTTGTTCCCAATGTGGGTACTCCTGAAGAGCAAATCTTTCATCAAATGTTTGTCTCTCTTTGTACATTCAAAGTCTGATTTATTTAGCTCTTTCAAGATCACATTGAATTGTTTACAAAGACTTCTCATGGCAAAGTTCAAACCTGGCTAAGTATTTTGTTTAGGACAAATGGATCTGGAGATGTGGATCAGGAGGAACTGCCAAGGGCCTTCCTTATATCAGGCTCTCTCTAAAGGAGAAAACAGCTAAGATAGTAAGTACAAGACGATGATCTCAGAAATTTCTTCTTTAAAAACAAAACAAAACAAAACAAAACAAAACAAAACAAACAAAACAAAACAAAACAAAACAAAACAAAACAAAACAAAAAACAAAACAAAACAAAACAAAACAAAACAAAACAAAACAAAACAAAACAAAGGAGTCAGCTACACTCATGTATGTCTTTCCTTTGGCATGAGGTAGTGTTTAGAGTAAATAGGAAGAAACATACTTTTATTAAATTACAATTGAGAGAGTTCCTCCAGACCCCTGGGCAGATGCTTGCCAAGCTGTAACTTCATGGTATGTTGATGCTGATGCCCCATCCCTGGAAGTGTTTAAGGCCAGGTTGGATGGAACTCTGAGCAACCTGGTCTAGTGAAAGGTGTCCCTGTTCATGGCTTGGGTGTTGGAACTCGATGATCTTTAAGATCCGTTCCAACCCAGGCCATTCTATGACTCTGTGATTATAGTGGTTGTTAGCTCTCACTCTTAAAATTCCAATTTGCAAAGGTGCTGAAGAAATGTTTGATTAACATGGTGTTTAACTTTTAAAAAATGTGTCTTTCTTTCAGTGGACTTGGAGCTATTTGTGCCAAGACAAAGTAAAGGAGACACAAATGTACACTCAAAAATTATGCTGATAATTTTATAATTCTGAAAGTATTGAATGCCAAAGGTAAAGCACTGAATATTGGTTTTGATTACTTGAAAAAATGCCTTTGGAGAAAAGAAAATTCATGCATGACTTGACAATAGTTTTGCACACTGCATTAGGTTTTAGTGTACTTATGCTATGTACTATATATGTGTCAGAATCTGTCTGACTATCTTCTGGGTGCCAAGATTGCACAGCAAAAATGTACAGTTTCTCTTTGAAACCCAGACAGGAAACAGAAGAAACTGAAATCTAGGTAAAAGAGTAACTCTCACTTTCCCACCCTGTTACCTTCATTATAGTGTAAAGAGTACAGGTATGGGTATTACAGGGGGGTCAGTGCTTTCTGTATGTAGAAAATATCAAATTATGAGTACTGCTTTTTTTGTCCCATCACTTTTTACTTATTTACTTGAACACACATTAATGTATATTTGATGAAGATGTGTAAAGACCACACAATTGTGTCTCACCAGAGAAGACAACTTTTCTCGATTAAATTTGTCACATCTCAGCTTTTTTCTGTACAAACCAGACCTGTGTGTAAACTTTAGCAAAGTCTATAAACACTGTTGCATTTTCCACTATAGGGATATGAAACGCGAACAGCAGTGTTGTTCAGGGCAACAGTCAAGGCACTGCTGATGAGGGAGTGTATCAAAAACCCCACCCCAACCAATCGAAACAATCAAATAAGAAAACAAACAACAACAACAGAAAAAACCAACCCACAGGAAGAAGCAAAGGTCACTTCTTTTCATCTTATAAATTAGGTTCAACTTTAGGGCAAAAGGAGTAGCATAGCAAATTGTGAAACACTTCAGTTTTTCAGCTTTGTTCTGTTCAAAGGCTTCCTTAATCCCATTTGAGGAAAAAGGTATTTTTTTTATTTGAAACTTCAAAGATACAATTTCTTAGTAAGAATCAACTTATTATTTATAACCAAACAGAAGTTACTTTTATCCTGACCCTCTCATAAATTATATGTTCCTTTTTAATTTACTCATCTATTACTATTCCTGTGCTACTTTTCTTGAGTTTGCCCAAGTTTGAGTCGTAAAAAAGTGTCCAATCAAGATTCTCTTTTTCTTCCAGACGGTTAGTCCACTAATCTACCACACATCACCCATTACTCTTATGAGAAATTCCACTTAGCCAGTGTCATCCCTGTCATCTTTTAAGCAGTACAAACTCTCTTGATGCTTGAGTCCACTCCTTCTTCTTTCTTTCTTTCTTTTTCTTTCTTTCTTTCGTTTTCTTTCTTTCTTTCTTTTTCTTTCTTTCTTTTTCTTTCTTTCTTTTTCTTTCTTTCTTTTTCTTTTTCTTTCTTTTCTTTCTTTTCTTTTTTTCCTCCTGAACATGGACGAAAATTGAATATTGACTGAGATTTATTATATGTACCTATATTTATTTGATTTCATTAACTCCTGCATCAAACTCAGTGTGTCTTTCTGTGTCAGGAAACATTTCTTTTTTTGGTCTATTAACCATATTTCTCTCATATTAAGAAATCATTTACATTTCATATGCTTCAGATTGGACAATATTCTTTAGTTTGCTTTAGCAAAGCTAAGTGTAGAACTCCAATTAGAAATTTATTCCAAATCATTATTTGGACTTCTTTTAGCCTTTCTTTTCAACCTAAAGAAAAAAATAATAATATATCAAAAATTTGGTTCAATAAAATGACAGCAGGAAAATTAGAGGAGGGGAAGATAATATTTTTAGGTTTTTAAAGGCTTCAATACATCGGAAGAATTAATTATTTTGAGAATGATCATGACTACACACATGATAATTAAAAATAACTTTACAATATGTAAAAATTTGTAAGTCATTCAAGAACTGATGCTTTCACTGCCTCTTTGATTTAAAAATAGAGATGTTTTTGTTGTGTTCAAAGTGTATTGTCATTTGTACAAATTATTAGATTTCTATCTCTCACTAAGAGTTTGGAGGAGACTGGGTTTTCTTCTGTTTGTTTTTTTGTGTTTGGTTTTTGTGTGTCAGTTTTGTTTTCTTTTCCCTGAAACATGTAATGTTCTTGCAAGCCTATTCCTTGTGGAAAATGGAGGGAGAGGATAGAGGATAAAAGAGGGGGAAAAACGCAGCTATAAGCAATAGGGGTGTTGAGCAATTACTGTAACTACTGTAGCATGTTATCCTATTACTGCTAAGTACAGAAGTTACTGAGCTTTTCCTTCCAAAATGTCATGTCAGACAAGACCTGGATTACAGCTGAATTTTTTTAATCTTCGGAGTAGAGAAGTCCAACATTTTTATAATAGGATGTGAGCAGTGATACTCTATTGTGAATGACAATGCTACAGCTTTTCAGTTAACTCTGGCAGTAGCTGCATTTTCTATCTGGCATTTGGTGTAGTGAGTTATTTAAACTTCATTTTCAAGACATTATTATTAACAATATATTTCTTTGAGATCATATCCTAAACATTGCTCATAATCAATGTACATTGTTTAAGATGGGGATATAAATCTATTTGTAACCTGTATTGATGCCTTATTTGATGTTTTGCAGAACTTCTTAATTCATCATCATCATCATGGCTAGGCTTCGTGAACGAAGATTTGGGGAGGGCTCTACCCACGTTTGTTACAAGCGTGTTGGTGGCTAAAAAGGCCAATACGAGACAGGCACGTCCAGTTGCAGAAGGCGCAGTAGAAGGACTCCTTAGGTAGTACATTCTGCAGGGCATGATTCTTTCTGCGTTGTCTTTTCTCCTCAAGAGTGATCCTGCGTGCGTTCTCAAAAGCATCAGCAGCGTTATAGATGGTGTGTCTCCAGGCCTCCCAATTGGAGGCCAGAGTAGACCAGTTACGTTGATCAATATGGCCAAGGCTGAGATGTTGTTTCAGGGAGTCCTTTTATGTTCTCTTCGGGGCTCCTCTCTTGCGGCAACCAGTGGCAAGTTCACCATAAAGCAAGATCTTAGGGAGGTGGTGGTCCTTCATCCTTGAGACGTACCCTGCCCATTGCAGCTGTGTTCTCAGCAACATGGCCTCAATACTTGTGTTTGCTGCTTGTTCTAGAACAGACATATTGGTCACATAATCTGACCAGTGGATGTTTAGGATTGTACGAAGGCGGCGTTGATGGAAGCGTTCTAGGAGTCGCAGGTGGTGGTGGTAGATGACCCATGATTCTGATCCATACAAGAGAGTAGATGCAGTCATCATCACCCTATATAAGAAGAAAAGAATTAAATCAGACTGTTCAAATTAACGTGGTATTACTCTGCTCTCCATTGCTGGCAAAATCCTGGCAAGAATACTCTTGAACAGACTAATACCCACTATAGCAGAAGGAATTCTACCTGAAAGCAAATGTGGTTTCAGAGCCAACAGAAGCACCATGGACATGGTATTTGTTCTCAGACAACTGCAATAGAAGTGTAGGGAACAGAACAAAGGTCTCTATGTAACCTTTGTTGACCTCACCAAGGCTTTTGATACTGTGAGCAGAAAAGGTCTATGGCAGATTTTGGAATGTTTAGGTTGTCCCCCCAGGTTCCTCAAAATTATCATCTCACTCCATGAGGATCAGTACGGCCAAGTCAGATATGGCAACACACTTTCTGAGCCCTTTCTAATAATCAGTGGTGTGAAACAAGGCTACGTTCTCGCACCAACTCTACTCACAGTCTTTCTCAGCATGATGCAAATCTTGATGATCAGGATGGTATATACATTCAATACTGTACGGATGGAAGCCTTCAGGTGACTGAAGGCCCACACTAAGACCTTAAACCATCTTGTCCAGGAGCTGCTTTATGCTGATGACGCCGCCCTTGTCACCCACACAGAAGCAGCTCTGCAGCGTTTAACATCCTGCTTTGCAGACGCTGCTGAGCTCTTTGGGCTGGAAGTCAGCTTAAAGAAGACAGAAGTTCTCTATCAACCTGCACCTCAGGAAGTCTTCCATCATCCCCATATCACCACTGGTGAATCAGAGCTCAAATCAGTCCAGCAGTTTAATTACCTAGGTAACCTCATCTCCTCAGATGGTTAGATTGACAGAGAGATAGACAACAGGATAGCAAAGGCATACAGTGCCTTCAGAAAGCTTCATAAAAGAGTCTAACCTTGAGTAGAATTGGTGGTATCCACTTGGAAATAGGAATGTGCATCTTAGGTTTTTTTCTCATTTGTTCAGAGTGATTGATCTGGATTCCACCTGATAACTTAGAAACAGTTCATCTCTTTATTTCTTTATGGGTGTTTTCTTGTCCTCAACATATGCATGTCTAATTTATCTAAGTGTGACATATGGCTTTCCAGAATACTCATTTTGTCTGGAAACTTACGTGTTGTAGACAGATTTGGAAATCCTGCTCTTCTCTTTCTTCTACTGTGTCACTGAGTGATTGTATGCTGTATAATTTGACAACCCCTTCTATCAGCTCATCAGCATAACCTGCAACATGCATAATAATTACAGCTTCATTTCAGGAAATACATGAGAAAGGGTCAGAAATGTGTCAATCTGTCTAACTCCTTCTTCCACCACATCTGTTCTACTTAGTAGTTGAACAGAGTGGGACTGCCTTATAAAATAATAATGTATTTTCAAAGTTGGACTAATCTTTTGGCTGTCACACTGCTCATTCATCATTATTCTATAATGCGTTTTTCTGAGGATTTCATTATAAAATCTGATATTTTAATAATAACAATAATATATGAAAATCCTTGTGATCACACCATCGCACACACAGCCCCATACTCCACCAAGGCTTGAATCATGTCGATACAGATAAAAAGTTCTGTGTCAAAGTTCCATGTAAAATTTAGTATTATTTTGAGGGCCACGGTTAATGTTAACATTAATGTTAACATTCCTGTCATAAATGCTTTGCAGGTTTTTGAAGTGTGTTATAGACATCTACTACATTAGAAACATATCACCAAGTGTATATATGTAAGTGGGTAAAAAACATAATAATTTTATTTTCTTTCTGCAATATATAACAACTGATTTTATGAAATGTCTCTAGCAAATTTATTAACATCTTTTTGAATGTGACTTTTAGATAAATTATTCCATTTAAAAGCTTTATATATACACAAATTTTATTATTGCTATTTTATCAGTGCTCATTAAAACATATTTTCAATGTATTCCAGTAAACCATTTTTTGTCATTAGACTTCATTCTTCTCTTTAAATAAACAATAGGTAGACATGAACATTCACCATATGCATTGTGTAGTTTTTATTAGAATATTACATGTTTTTGCTAAAATTGATGCAAAAATTAATTTTGATTCTGTTTTCTGATAAGCATCAGGAAATTCTCAAGAAAATATTATGTGTGATAATTCTTTATTTCTCTATTTAAACTTTCAAATTCAATTGATTTTTTTTTTTAGCAGAAGATCAAAGATGACTTGCAGAAGCAGGAACATCAAGTCGTAATTCATGCCCATAAACAAGCATATGCAAATACTCCTCAGAAATTGTCAGAGCCTGCAGCTTTTAGAGAGAGGAACTTCTTAGCATACTTGAAATTAGAACCCTTTAAAACTACAGGGAAAACAATCTTTCTCACAATAAAGCTGCAGAAAGGAAAGCTGACATTGCAATAGACTTGTCAGAGCTATTTTGTTACAGGTGATCTGTTTTCCATCTGATGAGAAAGCAAACATCAAGGACATCGTCCTACTTGGCATTTTTGTCAGAGGTTCTAGAGAAAAAAATAGTTTTAAAGAAAAGCAAGCTTCTTTTTGAGGTTTTGATTTACACTGAGCAACGAAAATGTTAAATGTTAGAGGGATGATGAAAAACTCTCTTCAATAGATTTGGTTTTGTGTGAATCCCCCTGGTAGAAAAACAACCACTGATGTATTTTCCTTTTTCAGTGAGGGAAAAAAAAAAAAGAAGAACTACAGATAAGTTATTTAACAAACTATGTGCTAACATTTTAATATAATAATTAGAATATATTGACGTGCCATATCAAAAGAGTGTTAAACAGTGAGCCTTGTATAGATATAAACCACACCCTTGGTGACCAAATTCTGAGTTCCTTAAATTCATACAAGCAATCATATTGGAAATAATTTCAGAATCAAATTCTAGTCTCTATTTTTCTTTTCCTTTTTTTTTTTTTTGGGGAGGGTGCAGGGGTTACTATTTCACACCAGCAGCATGGATCAGGAGACGGTGCCATATTTTGTTATTCAAATGCTGCTAAGTTGAAAGCATGGAGATAAGATTTGTGAATTGTAACATGGAGAATTTGATATCTGAGAATCTGATTCATATTCTTCAGAACAAAAAAAATTACAGGGTAATGTCTGATTGAAAAGGAACTGCTTTTCTCTCCTCCTCTTGTTTGAATATACATAGATATATAGTGTAGTTCTCCTGACAAGTGTCTGAGAAACTCAAAATATGTCTATGTAAATGTGGATATACATATGTAAATGTATGTGTATGTTTGGATATGTATGGTCATAATTTTAAATCTGGAGACAAGTTTTGTTCTCCAGTGGCTACACAATTTTCTTGGTTCCCTTTTTTTCCATCATCACAATTTTAGAGAATATTAAGTTTTTGGTGCAGTTGAGGAGTTGGGGGGGGGGAGTCGTGGTAGTTTATGACAAGGATGGTATCAAGTTATTTTTTAATTGCTCTACAGTTTTGGTTTTGGGGGTTTTTTTTAGATCATTTTTGGTATTGTTGTGCAATTAACCCAGTGGGTACCTCTGGGTGTTTTGTTCCTTTTTTGAAATTAAACATATTAGTTAGATTCTCCTGTACCCTTTTCTCTAAGTCCTCACTCTTAGACAAATACCTGGGTCAAAATTTCATTACACTCAGAAAATCAGACTGAATTTTCTTTGTTTCATGCAGTATTTTTATTTTTCATCTAATTCTACAATAAGCACCAATATCGTTCTAATACATGAGTTTGTCAGCTAGCAAAAAAATATTTAGCTGTATGACTTGAAATAAGGAAAGTATGTTGATTTAATTTCATCATATCTGATATTTTGTTACATTTAAACAATATTTAATTTCTTCTTGAGTTACAGGGTGCAATTTTCATCCTTTTAAGAGAGCAAGGATTTTTGGAGTCAGTAATAATGGTGCTGTAAATTAGACTAATGACAGTAATTGTACTTTATTTTGATTCACTGATACGATTTTAAGGAATAAACAATAAACTCTTAGCTCATATACAGAGTGTGTTTGCTACTGCTTGTAACAGGATTTTTCATGTAACAGGTGGACCTGTCTTCTTTTCTAGGAATATCAAGTCCACAGATGAGGAGTGCCACTCAGAAGCAAACTTTAAAGTGGAGAGTTACATACTAGTAAGTGCCTTGATGTTCTCCATTTTTAATTCATGTCTTTATTGCAGAAAAGCATGAAGTAGCTAATTAACAACTCATAGACTTTTAGACTTTAAAACATGTTTGTGTTGATCAGGCATAACAAACCCTTCACAATTCATTGTAACAATTAACTATCATGTTTATATGGGTTGTAGATCAAATTCTTCTTGCTTCTTAACAAATTCACATTCATTTTGATAATCAAAGAAATGGATAGTTAAATATTCATCTTTATGATAAAAATATATAAAACTCTTAAGGGCAAAAATTAGGGGAAAATTGGTAGTTGAGACTTAGTCAGCTTTGTTTAAGCCTTGATGTACACCTCAAAAGACTCTGTACTAATCCAGAGTAGACTTAATCAGAAAATTAACATTTTGGTAAGTCCTCATGCTCCAAGCAGAAAAAAACTAAACAGTGTCTTGCTTTGTCAATGTGCTGGTTCGTAAGTGCTTTTATAGCACTTTCCTGTTCTGCTCTTGGTGGCTGAGTAGTATTCTTTGCTTCTTCAAAGCACTAAAAACTATCGCCAACTAGGTCAAATTTAAAATAATAAAAAAACCACCTTACACTTCCACAGTCCCCTCAGATTAAAAGGAGTCTTCTTGATTTAAACAAATTTGTAGCTCTTTGCCTACTCACTCAGCATACATGTTAAAAATGCCCCCACAAATTTCAGCAAGGACTCACTCAAATACAATCAAATTCATTGCATTTGAGCAGAATTTTGTGGGCTACTCTTTTGCTGTTTGCACATAACTACTTATCAAATATTTGAATGCACTTCTGTGAAATGCTTTCTCTATGATGAAGTTAAAGCCAAATTTTGATCATCTAATTTGATAAGGAAATATGAATAATATTTTTTCATGGTAGCTTTAATGATTTGATAACAGATAAGTATGTCCAGTACCTCCCACTGCTTTCATTCTTTGTACAGTGATATGATTTAGTGTTGTTACTCAATAATATACTTAAGGTACTTTTATTAAGCTTTTCAGAAAAACGTTCCTTAAATATATAATATGACTTTACAAGTGTGTAGTCCCATGTCTCATCTAAGCCTCTGTTTCTCCCACCATGTTTTTTTCCCCTCTAATCATAGATGGTAGTGCAGACAAGAATAGTCATCTTCCTGTGATCAGTACTTTACATGATTCTAACAAAGGAGAGCATGCACATCAAAGGGTTACATTACAAGACAGTATAAGATTATATGGAATAATCTGGAGTTTATTTTACAGAAGAGCCCTAAATATGTCTTTAGGCATGCAAGAGATTTTCTAAAGCACTGAAGCAGATTATGTATCTAACTCCCATTAACTTTAAGATAGCTAGATGTCTTTGGGAGCTGTGAAACAGAAAATATGATAAAACAGATGATGTTTGAATTACCAGAACAGAGTGATACCTCTAATATTATATATAAGAACTGATGTGTTTAGCTTGTGGACAATGAAAGTTGCTTGGTCAGAAGTGAAAGATCTATGGAGAGATGGAATAATTTTAAAGAGAATTAATGAGATCTCTGCATGTAAAGTATGAATCAAATTCCTAATGCTATTATGAATACGCTGTGATGAGTACCATAGCCATTCCACAACCTCAGGATAGAGTTCTTCAAGACTTTCACTTTTATCAGGTGTAATTTACTTCATTAAATTTTATAAACGATGACAATAGAGAAAATTAACTCAAAAACAGGAACAAAAGCTTATCACAGGTAACACAAGGACAGTTTCATCTTACTGTAGTGATACTAGCTTAAAACTAAGAACAAAATGCTACCACAAAAGAAAGGACTTGGTAAATTTTGTGTGCACTATTTTATGGTCTACTAATTTTTTTATGCTGTAGAAATCACACAAGTAACATCTGAATAAAACAGGTCTATCAGACAGAATTTTTGTTGGTGTTGTTTTCAGTGCAATTCACAAAATTGGGCTCTTGGTTCCCAACAGTGTCCACATGAGACCACGCTCAAAGAGTTTTCTTTTGCTTAAAAACTTTCTTCAATTTCTTGCACAATTTCAATGAACAGTGAGTCAGACACCGGAAATTTTTCCACTCTGGGATTTTTATCAGATTGTAAAACTACCCATTATATTTGGCATAATCAATAGGATTTTAAAAATGCAGTACTATTTTTAAACAGAAATTATCAGTTTTAAAAATTTTAAATAAGAGATCACTGGGATGACTGGGAACACTACAGATTACTATCTGACATCCCACAGAGTCTGTCACCTCCTTCTTTTCCTTACCAGTGGTAGCAATTCCATATGTTTCTTTCTGAGCAAATTTTTCTCTCAGTGTCAAGGCCCATACTCATGTGATGTTCATAAATAATATGTTTAATATGTTTCTCTGTGTTTTTTCACCAAAGAAGGTCTCTCTTTCTCTCTCTCTGTATATATACTTATATATATAAATCTGGTTTAATACTAATTCAATTTTTTCCCTATTACAAAAGTATTTTTAAAAGCAGGTAAACAAAAACAGTCAAGGCTTTCATGGTAAAACACTCAATTAATGAGATATGTGAAACTACTTCATTTCCTGTGTACTAATTCCCTGGTCTACAAATTACAACTTCCTTCTGTCCAATACATCTGTTATTCTTGCAAAAATAAGATATTAAATAAACACTTAGAGCATAGAAACAAGCAAGAAATGACCTAAATTCAGAGTTTTTCCAACAGAAATTGCTCCATTTGGCTTGAAACCACAGCCTCTTTTCACAATAGTAGGTCTCATTTGTAAGAAAGCTTCAAAAATGTAGCTTTCAAGTAAGACATGGAAACCACAAGTTCATCCCCACTTCCCCCATAAACATGTTCACATCCACACTGCTAATGAGTCACATCTCTGATGAATTTGCCTTAACTTCCTGGCTACTGATGTTGTGTGAATACCTGGGGATACACAGAAGTCTGGAGGTATTCTCCTCTTAGTTATAGCTCTCTCGTGACATATAGGTTAATGGAGAATCTACATGTTCCACGCTTAAGGAAAATGTTCTACCTTCAGACCAAAGAATAATATAATACTTTGTCTTTCCCTCAAAACAAGTGATTTTGCAGACAAATCAATAAGGTTTAGTTACAGTATCTCAGAAAACAGGATTCCTGTTTTATGCTGTCACTATTTCCTCTAAATAATATTTAGCTGTGAAGTCTGGACATACTCAGTAACTGCTTGGACAAAGATCCTTAAAGCAAAGAAAGGTTTCACAGAGCTACCTTGAAAATAAGCTATCAGGTTTCCTTTTGCTTGACTTCCCCACCCACATGCACATCTCTAGAAACAGTAGGAATCTATTATTCATCTGGGATTTCATTAAATCTTATCGAGCTAAAAAAGTTTGAAAATCTTGTACAAAGGGCTGTGGCATCTACCCAGATTATCTGTACAGCTCAAGTGCATTAGGAGTAATATGTCTCATGCTTTTGAAGTAACTTTTGTGAATTTAGTGTATTTGAGCATAATAGAGAAAATATAGTTCTTGTAACACTCTGCAGTGATGCAGAAAATTTCCTTTGTGCAAAAAGATAAAGTAGACTAACATATGGTACACAGGTGAAGGACTCTGAGGTTAGTTCAGTTGGTCAGAGCATGATGCTAACAGCAGCATGCCTGTCTGGACCATTCACTTAAGAGTTGCATTTGATGATCTTTGTGGGTCCCTTCCAACTCAGAAGATTCTGTGACTCTGTATAGGTGAATTTCATCTTAGAACAACTAAAGATGTTCTTTGTATGATTTATATAATCTTTTTTGCCTGTTTTTCTATAGTTAGAGCTTCCACCCCTCCATTTTCAGTAGTAAGAGAATTCATTTCAGGGAAAAAGTTTCCTCAAATTTTCTTATTCTGTCATTTTCTCAAACAGCCAAACAGTACTAACAATTTCTTAAACATTGGAACATCGCCAGTTTGGGGCAATTTATAGATTTCTTGTTTCTGCTCCTTCCCTTTTGTCATACCATAGCCAGACATGACTTTTTAATGGTGTCTTTGTTTATTTTATTTGAAGTTGTTTTGAAAAATTATCCTGTTCTAATCTTAAAAATATGTGTTGGTAGATATCTGATCACATTTCTTTGTAATTTCTTTTTCTTTTATCTTCTGCCTAATTACCTAATTAATTACTCCTTCTGCAGGGAGTTATGTGACAGAACAAATGTACTTTCTTACTTAATGGTACTCCCATTGAGAGAAATATAGGTAATAGCTGTTTAACAGTTTAGAGATCAGACACTGTTTTCAAAGCAGAGATTCTTCCAGCAAAGACAGGAATGATAAAAAATCTATAGGTTTTTCTTTACAGTTAATTAAGCATGTACAAGTTTTTTGTTTGGTTTGGTTTGCTTTATTTTCTTGTTTTTGTGTCACAAAAATCAATGCAGTTGCATGATAAAAAGTTTTTCACTGGTATATTTTTTTCTTACTCCTCCCTTCCACTTCTCTGTGTGAATATGACTACTTTTTTCATTATCCAATTCAGGTCCTTCAGGCTTCAGAATAGCTCTCTGATGCAACAATTAATAGTCAATTTAAATATAAATATCAGGCTATCTCCAGTTTTGGCTAGAATCATTGATTTAATTTCCTAATGACAGAAGAATTAAGTAATAGGCTCTAAGTAGGAATGCAAGCAATCATGTGAAACCATGTGCCAAATTGATATTTCAGCAACTCTGATAACTTATTAGGATGATGGCCATGAGATGTCACAGACCTGAATCATAAATATTCAGTTTGCTGCTTTCCTACTTCTTCTTTAAAATAAGTTTTCTATTATAAAATTAATTGGCATTTGTGTTGACAGTCACTGTCATCTTCTGTAGTGTTTAAATTAAGAGGCTCACAATGCTACTAAATGCTGTGAAAAAGTAAAGCAAATAATCTTGCACAATAAACAGGCAGATAAAGGAGGTTGGAATTCTTTTCACAGAGGGCCAACCCAAGTCTGACACATCAATAAAGTTCATTCATGGCAGGATACAACACTTAAGTACTGCAGAGTCCTATGGATGGAGAATTTCACAAAAAAGGAGTAAATTGGACAATTACATTTAGAATTGCAAGCTTAAAAGCACAGATATCAACAGGATCAGAAAACATATATCTCAAGGCTGAAATAAACTTCTGGCTGCCATGAGAATTTTGGGAAGGAAGTCAGACACACAGAGTGGTAATGAATCTTCTGTGAATCTTCTTTATGATCATATATGTTTTCAAGTGATTAAAAAGGCTGAATATAATTTTAATAAAAACTAATGTCACTCATGCCTATAGGTTAGATTTTATGTTTTCAAATAAGCAGGGAAATTCTTTAAATTAATTAATGGCTATGCAGTTTAATTATCTGCCATTACTGTCAGTAGCATATTTACCCCTGACTTTAGAAGGATAAAAAAATCGTACCTTACCTACTTCCTGAAAAATGTTACTGGTGCAATACAATCTTAACAGAAGTCGATGTTTTCCCCATCCTTTTAGTACTCTAGACATTGACAGAACTGTAGAGGTTTCAGCTGGTAACATCTGACTTGTATACATCTTGTTATACTGCCTTACCCTAGATTCTGTTCCAGAAAGCTAATACAGAGGGTTTTTTCTTTTCTATTCCTTGTACTCAATCAAAAGATGCAGGCTTTTCAGATTGTGGTGAATATCAAACAAGCTGGGAATATCCTCTGATAGCAATGGTGCAACTCTATTACAACCTTAGGATGTTAAAACAGTTTATGTATATAGAGGAAAAATCTCTCTCTAAAATGTTGACAGTGTAACTCCTGAGCAACACTAAGAATCAGGGTCAGTACTCTGAAAACGATTTGTTAAACAGTGCATGAAGGCGAGGTACTTGGCAGAACTATGCTACTGTCGTTCTTCTGCATACTAGGGTTGCTTGTGGTTTTCTACAATCCCTAATGAATCTGTTTTTGGACAAACAAATGCCTTAGAAAGTTAATGCAGAAAATGCATTTTGAAAATTACACTTTCAGGTACAGACACATGGTGGATACTCGATAAATGAGATGTGTAACTTCCCTGAAGCATTTCTGTCCCAGAACTCATTTATAGGTTTGCAAAAACCATTGGGTAAGGGGAGCACACGTTGTTTCTGCTGCAAAAAGAAATCAGGAACTTGATTGGGAGGATGTACATCTCACTAATGTATAGTGGCTGAATGCATATTCCAAAAGGTTTACCCCCACCTTCCCCCAAATTCTACAAAGCTAAAAAATTAACTACAGAAATACGAGTTTCTCTAACACTGTTTTCTACACAGTTGTAACATTTTAATAGGTGAACAAAAGAAAAAACTTGTAAGATAGTGATCAGAGTACTTTAAATACTAAAAGTAATAAAATATACCAGTTATGAAGTTTATATTTTCAGAAACATTTTCAAAGATTAAAAAATAAATTGAAGTTGTTAAATCCTGTGGAGTAAAAATGACATATTAGTAAAACAGACACCTCATGCATCCAAAACAACTGAAACCATTTGAGATATTAATTCTTTCCTCAGATACTGTAATGACTGTATAAGAATTTTCTCTGAATCATAGAAAACTTTACAATTTTCAAAGAAATAATCCCTATAACTTGTTATGAGTGAGGTAATTTTAAATAAACAGAATAATTCAAAATGTGAACAGAGGAACCAGAGGGTTAACCTTAATAAAAGGTCAAATTCTACCTGCAGATACATGAACTTTGAAGAATGCTCATGGGCAAAGTTTAGACCCTAATGTACATAGCACAAATTTAGCAAATATATTATTGAAACTACGGTTCTTTAAAGAGATTTCAGAGTCATGTGAGTTAACTGTGCTGCGTGGGGAATAGGCCACTGTGAGAGAACTTCAGAGAATTGAAAGTAATTCACTGTTGGAGGTAATGATAGTCCTGGGGATTTCTGACAGTTTAGGGTGACATGACTGAAATAGTTTATTAGCATATAGCTTGCAATTACATTTATGAAAATTATTTGAGTGTGGAATTATACGGAAAGTTTCTGGTGCTCTGATATTATGACTATTCGGTATTTCTTTAAATCTACCATTTTGTTGCATATTATATTGCCAGACTTCAGAAGTGAGGATTGAATATATCAATATTTGGTGTAAAATTGATTTTTTATTATTATTATATTTAGAGTTCAGTAATACTGTAAGGGGTTTTAATTTTGTTATGTTTGGGTGAGCAAGGTTAGCAACAGACGCTGTAGGTAGTTTTACCTGCTTGATTGTTTGTTTTTCCATTACTCTTTAGAAAATGTCTCTTGTAAAAAGTGTGTCATCTACGGTCCACATGGTGCCTTACTAGAAATCCTTTCCAAATCAGATTTATTTAAATAACTGGAAATTACTATTTGAAAAAAGCAAAACCGATCACAAACTAACAACAAAGCAACCGAAGATATCTCAAAAGCAGAAACGAAACCAAAAGAACACGTGGGGAGGAGACAGTTACTGCTGTATATTGAGTATGGTGAGTGTTTAAAGTGCTCCAACACTGATTTCTGAGATGAGTGTTACGTTTCTTCATCCATAAGGGAGGAATTAAGAGCCATATCATGGGAAAATGCTTTAGGCAAAAAGTTTTGAACAGTTTCTGTGTAGCAAGGTAGGGAGGAAGAAGAAAATAAGATCTCCGTTTGAAACTCTTCCTCTGTGTAGTGAAAGTTAACATAATTCTCTAGTCTACTGTGTAGGACACTCAATAAATGGAATTTTGAAGGTCCTAATCCCCCATTCAAAGCCTGGGTATGTAGTTTAGTGAATTATCTTTTTCATATAAAAAATACATAGACAGGCACTGAAGCCCAGACATATTCATTGGTTCTTTCCAGAGTAGCAGCAGCTGCTTATCAATCCCCACTGATACTGAGAAAAAGAAAAGTATTAGGGTTCCATCTAGAATAAAAGTAAGTCTTGTGGCAGCTGGAAAACCATGAATGTAGAGGAAGTAGGGAATTCCAGTTCCACAAAAAACCTACAATGAAGTTGTAATGGTAAACCACCACAGAAGTGGTAGCTATCATTATGGGGCTCTGATGATGATGAGGTGGAGACAAATAAAAGGAGAGGTTTTGTGTTCTGATTGTCCCAGGAGGCAAGTAAAGACTAGTGGGCAGGTAAGCAGGGGTCCAGGATTACAACCTTGCATCCTGAGATGCACTAGTTTGAGAGATTTAAATACTTATTTTCCTGATAAGGTAGTTTAACTTCCAAGGTAATACTTCCATATAAACGGTTAGAAATATAAGTCTTACTGATTTCACTTGGAATGAAGTTTTCAGATTCTTGCCTGTGCTGTGGTGACTGTGAGCTTCTGGTTTCTCTTTCTTCGTGGAGAAGTCCCACTTTTGCTCCTCCTACACTGTGAGCCTAAATAAAGTTTCTGAAATGGAAATCATAACGGAAGTGTATTTGTGATGTCATGATATTCTTTTTCACACACTTATCTCTCATGTGAAACTGTATATTCATTGTTCATCATCATCCATTTGCAGCAAATAAAGTTAGGTGAGTTAGGTGCTCCACTGGGTACCGTACTGCTATCCAGTATCTTAGATCTTATTAATATAGTGATGTTACTCAGAGACTCTGGGTGTACTGTAGGACACTCATTACCTTGCAGTGATTAGCATTAGCAGATAAGCACTTGTTTGCAGAGCAGAAAACTTTTATTGACAGATAGCAATGACAGTAAGACTTTATTTTTAAAGAATTCATGCAGTCAATGTGTTTTAGCAATGTAGTATATCAATCAAAGCCATGCACAAATTAGGGTTCAGCTGTAGTAACATTACCTTTAGAGAACAAATTCTTCTTTAAAGTATAAAAAAATCAAAGTCAAATTCTTTGTAGAGATCCATGCATTGATTTAAACAGAGCGTTTAAGTTGCGATAGTTTTACCTGCTATGTATTCTTATCAAGTTGAAGAAATATAAAGTGGTTTTTTCTTGTATTTATTTTTTTTTAATGTCCCCAACAGAGACCAAAGTAGATATTTTTAGTAATACATAGTATGATTTTAATATGATACAATAGTGTAAGCATTGCATAATATGTGATGGCTATAACCAGGTATTAGAAAACATGATGTTATCATAATCTTATTACATTATGATACTATAGATTTACTTGGTACTAGTATATTATTTCTTACCATAGATTCTTTCTTTGACCAAGGTCATAAGCTGTACTTCAGGCTGCCTTCTGTTATCATAGGCATTTATATGATCACATATTTAATTAAGCAAGAAAGACAGAACTGCTTCTAGAAAGTAATTCTGAAACTGTATTCTCTTGAGACTTTTTACTGGTTAAATTTTAATTTTACTGTGCTACCCCTTTGGTTTACCATGCAGATACATGAATACATGAACACCACCTTTTAGTTGGTATCATTAGAGGCCTCGAATACAACTAACTTCATTCAGCCTGCTGGAAATGATATATTAGATCTCCTGGAACAATCTTTTCTCATGCATAATGTCAAGATTAAAAAAACCTGTAATACAGTTGTCTAACTCTCTATAATATTTGGAATAAAATAAAAAGGAAATGTAGATACCTGGTGGCAGCTGACTCAACTGTTAGTGTTATGAGGAGTTATTGTGTAATAATTTCTTATAAAGGTATGATATACACATCCTAAAAGGTTCATTTCTGAAGGATTAAGTTATTATTCCGTATGTTCATAAAAAAGCATATTAATGTGTACAGATTATTCATCTTATGTTAATCAATAAAGACAAATTTGTTTTACTTTGTTCATTACATACTTTCACATTTGGAGCACAGGATTAATTCTTGGAATAACTAGTTACACTTTCATCTGTTGGTTATATATTTACAGGAAAGATCTGTAACTAATACTAAGATTTTTTTTACCTGCTTGTGTTAAAATTGTTGAGATGATTTCATAATATTTTCCTGCTCTGCAATATGATAACTTTGCAATATTTTTTGTCTTATTTGAAGATCTGGAACAAGTGAATTTATTATAACACAATCACTCAGGCAAAAACTCTTTCACGGACCTTTTAACAAACTCTAATACACTGAATTAATCTTAACTACTAGACACAAAGCAGAGTCTATGTTTGCATTTGCTGTTGTATACTATTTTGCCTCAAACATGATGTCACATTTAACAAGTATCAGGTATCAAGTTGCCCATGACTCTACTGATATGAAGGCAGCAGGAAACATGAGCCAGCAGTGTGCCCCGGTGGCCAAGAAGGTTAGTGGTATCCTGGCTTGTATCAGAACTAGTGTGGCTCGCAGGACCAGGATCATTCCCCTGCACTTGGCACAGGTGTGGCCATATCTCAAGTCCTGTGTTCAGTTTTGGGCTCCTCAGTACAAGAAAGACATTGAGGTGCTGGAGTGCGTCCAGAGAAGGGTGACAGAGCTGGTGAAGGATCCAGAGCACAAGTTCTATGAGGAGTATCTGAGGCAACCGGGGTTGTTTAGCCTGGAGAAAAGAAGACTCAGGAGAGACCTTATCATTCTCTACAACTACCTGAAAGGAGGTTGTAGCCAGGTGGGGATTGGTCAGTTCTCCCAAGTAATAAGTGACAAGACAAGAGGAAATGGCCTCAAGTGGCACTAGGGGAGGTTTAGATTAATTATTAGGAAAAAGTCTTCACTGAAAGGGTTGTCAAGCCTGACCAGGGAAGTGGTTGAATCACCATCCCTGAAGGGATTTAAAAGATCTGGCACTTAAGGATTAAACTTAAGGTTTAGTGGTGGATTCGGTAGTGCTGGGTTAACAGTTAGACTCAATGGCCTTAGACATCTTTTCCAACCTAAAATATTCTAGGAAGCATTATATCACTGTGAGAAGTGGCTTAGGAGAAAAATTCTATTTGGCTTGTGCCAGAGACCTGATTCAAAACAAGAAAGAAGCAAATAAACAATCCCAAAAATAAAATTGTTTGAAAAATATTTTAAAATAAATTTTTGTTTGTCCTGAAAATATTTAATTTTTAAAATTTTTAGAATGTGTTATGACAGAAAAATAGTAATATTTCCTTTTAAACACCTGTCATTTCAGGGGAAAAATAAAGTGTCGTGAACTGCTAGTCATTTTAGTACACAGAATTAGTATTTTTCAAGCAGCTTCACAATTTCATCTAATAATAATGTATTTCATTGTATTCTACCACCTGAAAGTCCCATCTCTATATCATCTGTGAAAAGATGAAAACGCCTCCAGCTAACATTGCAATCACCATACCATTGAATTATGAATCTTGCTTTCAAACACACGAACTGCTACCTTTGCTTATGTGAGCAATATTAACCAAAAACTATATAAAGATTCAAGTTTCACTCAGATTGGCTAACAAAGGAACAAATAGTAGAAAGGAATAAAGGAGGGAGACTGATTGGGGAACCCTGAGTTGGGAACGGATACTGCTGAGAAATTTCAAATCCTCTATTGGTAATATATAAAACAACAGAATGTATGGAAAGTCCTTGTCAGATTTTTGAATAGTCAGTGTAATTGGGGTGTAAATGTTGGGAATAATATTATGCATAAAGACTTCTAAATCAGCAATGCAGTCTAGTGAGAGAGCAATTTAAGCTTCAAATTTTAGTTCAAAAATATGTCTGCCACTGCTTAATCACCTGGAGCTATTCTTGAAATATCTGTAAGGTACCATGAGCTAACCTTACCAGAAATAATATGAAAAATATTTCGACTTGTTTGCAAACAAACAAGCAAAATGAAGCGATTTCTCAATTACAGTATATTGTGTAGGTCACTGTACAGGAAAAAGAGTGAAATATATTTGTTTCTACACTGATGGAAGTCTTTGGAGAAATTAAAACTAGAGCCCATAGTTGGAATTAAGGAGTATGGACTTTCTTTAGTGTTACTTCAGGGTTTTATGCAATGTCTATCTAAGTTAACTTAAATAAATAAGGGACTGAGTTCTGAGTCTTATACCTTATACAAAGGTTACCTCCCATGAAAGTTTACTCCCTATTAACCGTAAAAAAAAGATGCTGATTCTCATATTTTTTCCTCTGTTGTGGTTCAAGGAGCTTGCTTTCTTTCAGCAGAACAGTAGAACTATTAAGAAAGGGTATTTTTTAATCCCTTCCTTCTTTCCTCGTCTCCATCCTTGTCTTCAGTTTGTGGGTTACAGCACACTCTGGGTGCCATACCATCAGGCATGGGTTCAAATCCTGGTAGACTGAAGTGATAACAAAACCAAGTCTTCCACCTCCCGGAAAAGTGCACTAAACACTATGCTATTATGAAAATAAGCTGCAGTGTTTGAAAATAGTAACATCATTTGAAAAGAAAGTAGCAACTACTACAGCGTTGTGTGAACTTGTTACTGTGTGTTAGGGATGCTCTGAAAAATGCTATTAGGTCAAGCCCCTGAGGGAACTTGCAGTCAAGCATGCTAGTTTCTGAGTTCCACTCAGGCAGAGACATTAATATAACAACACATATCTCAGCAATCTCAAGTTTGACAGATTTATGGCTGTATTGAGGAAAAAAGATTTCGGGTACTTATGGAGTGCTTAAAATGAAGGTTTATATATATATATATATATATATAAATGAGTAAGAATATAAGATATCACTAACCTTAGATGGATGTTTGTTTGAGTTTTCAAGATCACAGGTTTTGACATAGATTACTGTATTCTGTCTAGCTATCAGGGTCTATATGCATAGGAAGAGGAGAAAAGGGGCAGACAAGGTTAAATCTGTGTTATTGTTTTATTCTGGAAAAAGATTCAAATTTCTTGCAAAACTTAGCTCAGCTCTCAGATTTCATGACCCAGCTCGCAACTTAATAGAATAAACCATTTGTGTGTATTTTACTACTTTGATTAAAGTGGCTAATCAAACAAATATTCACCTAAACAAGCATATTAGTACAATTAGTTAAACTGCTTATGAACAGAACATTTTTAATTGAGGTCACAGTAAAGATGGAGCCAATAAATGACTATTTTAAAATATCTAAATCTTCGAATAGAACAGGTAATCACTGAATTATGGGTTTGACATGAGATGAGATTATTTTATGTTAAGTTTGATTTAGGAAATAGGATTCAGAATCTTTAAAACTGGTGAACAAGCAATTCCAGTCACTGAAGTTATGATTTCCTGCCAGAAAAAAAAACAAAGAAATTTGCAAAATGTATGTGTTCCTCATTTAAGTGTCTGTTCTGAGCTAAGCTATTTGACAAAGGTTTTAAATTTTTAATCAAAGGAACGGTCCACTCTTTGTAGACTCACTAGTTAGTCATTAAAAATATTATTTTCTTTTTAAAAAAATATTTTGAATAATATAATTTTAACTCCTATGTTTATTGACTTATTTATTGACATATGCATTTATTTTGGAAAACTACAAATGGTGTTTTTCTTCTAGATACCTGTATTTGCACATAGCTATACAAAAAAAATAAAAACCTTATTAAATAAAGTTTAGGCTTCTTCTGCTTTGTTGGTATAAAGAACAGAATACATTTATGCAAGAAAAGTAAAAATTTGGAGCTACATTTTTTTACTTGATCAGAGTTGGAAACCTATTTCAAGGAAATTCAAGAAATCTTGTTAAAAAGCTGACATCAATTTATTCTGAAGTATTTAAATTTAGTCATCACAAAAAATACTGTGCCTTTTTCTTACCATTGTATTATAAATTCTCTTTAATAATCTTGTTTATTCAGAAGTTTTTATTTGACCAATCAATCAATTAATTAATTAATATTTATGTTAATTTAAATTAATCACTATGAATGTTTTTGTGGTTTCTTACCTTAGAATTGATCAAAGGAGCCTAATATACTGGCCAAGTATTTTAGTAATCAAACTACAATGAAACAAAAGGCCTGCATTTAAATTTACTCCATTTCAGCTAAAGTCTAGGCGTCTTTAAATGTTTAAAGAAACAAAATGTTTTTCTTAGGCAAGTAAAAAGAGTATTTTTTCATGACAAACAAAAGGAATGGACAGGGAATCTGAAGGTGCCCATGAGATATTTCTGATGACATGAAAAACATTGTTGTGGCTTACTGGAGCCAGAGAAAGCAGTTGCAAGGAAAGAAACTGGACCAGAGAGAGAAGGGTGAAAATGTCTGCAGAAGGGGAAAGCTGACAAATACCACGGTACCTCATGCTACGTCCTTCTCTGTCTAACCTCTCCACTCAAAGAATTATGAATCTGCCACATGGAATAAGTTTTAAGTATCTATTAGGCTCATTTGGAAAGACAATGTAATTATTTTTATTGAAAAATTTCCACTTAAATAGACACCTAATAGTTATTTTTATAATTCTGTATCAGTAATATAATGAATGTTGCAATTCATTGACATATGGAATAAACATCAAGAGTAGGCCCTGCATCAGCAGGATGTCTGATAAAATTCTGAGCTCAGACTGAAGTATAAAGGCTTCATATTTATGTGTTCCAAAGGAACTTAGATTTTTTCTGTTTTCCCTTGCCTACACAAAAAGCTTATTTCCTCTTATACTCACAATTTAATTTCAGAATAAGAAACACAAAACATAAGCAATTTGCTCATCATGACCAACATGAAAAATGATAACTTTGTTGCCATTATTTGGTCCTTCCCCTATAATAAATATAGAGTGTCATAAGCCTGATTCGTGTACTGAAGTAAAGCTGACACTTAGCTCTTCCCACTAACGGAAAAGAAGAGACCTGTGATCTTTAAGGTACAGCTTTTTGGGGATGTAAGCACTGACAAAGCTGGGTTTTAAATGCTGGCAACGAGTGATGTGTTCGACCCAGAGCATTGAATTTTTGCAGTGTGCTTTAACCAATAAACCCTTGGTGAAGATGGAATGACATTTGTTTCCTTACCTCTCACTGAAAATGTGCCATTATGAAATGGATACAAGATCTGAAAGAGCAGGGAGTGAATAAGTGATTTAGCAATCAAGCAGAGGCTGCTGAGAACACCACTCACTTCCTCATTCTTTTTCCATCAGTCTAACATGAACATAAACACTCCCCTTACTCTCCTCTACCTGCTCCCAATTAAAAGCAAATGATGACTCTGATACAATGATGTTGTAAATGTCACAGTACTGTAGAATTTCAGTGATTCTGCATTTTTAGCATCTTAGAAGCTCTGCAGAACAATTTCTGATTTGCATTTCATCACTACCTTAATGGAGGAACAGCAGTAAACTTACGAATTAAAGCTTGCTAGATTAGGGAGTTTGTGCTCAAGATTTCAGATCTCTAGTGAATGGCTTGCTTCTGCACAACAAATCATTCTGTCAAACCAAATTGTGCTGTTAAAATACACATTTTAAACTATGTTCCCCAAATAGGTAATATGGAGGTAATTGAAAAACCCAAAGTGCATACAAATAATTGGAAAAAGTGAACAGTGAAGGAATAAGAAACCAAATGAAAAAGAAAATAAGAAACACACCAAAAAAACAAGGTAAATGTAAATAAACATTACTGTAGAAAAAATAAATATAATTTACTTTGTCACCAACTGCAAATAAATCACATACTTTGGGGCTTAACATTTCACCTATTGTGCACACAGTGCTATCTACTGAGATGTAATGGCGAATCATGGGGAAAAATAAGCAAAGCTTTATGCCTCATAAGTCTCCCACTGAAATGCACTGAGAAGCATGTAATCTTCTGCAAATGCTCAGAAAATATCCAGCTAGGAGTTCTTCATTTCGTTAAATGGCATCATTGATTTCCATGGAAAATTACAATTAAAAGAGAAAACAGAGGCCAATGACAAACACAAATTCTATAACATTTTTTAAATTAAGGAGTTAAAAAAAAACAAACCCAAACCTTCATCATTGTAGAAACTCGACCAAATGAGTTTGTAACTTTTGTGTACCTTGTTATAGTCTACGCAGTATCAGATTAATAGAAAGATTTACCTCTTCAAATATTCATCCACATGAGCTCGGTAAGTTAGTATGTGTACATGCTACGGGCGCTCCTCATAAATGCTAAGATAGAATGAGTTGGAACCAGTCTTTTCTCCTCCCCTCTCCCCTAGCATCAATTTATGTATTAATAAACAGGGGACATAATTAGTAAAATCATCTTAAGAGATTCATAAGTTCATATTTTTAATATTACAATATGTATACTGAATATCCTGTTCAACTCCATATAAAATAGGAGCACAATCTTTTAGGTTAGATAGAGATGCTAATTAAGAGTTCTGTCGACTAGGTCTGTTTCCATTAAACACTTAGGCCTATGTGAATTCTTTCTTCATATGCATGAAAGGAAAAGGGAAAACCTTACTAGAACAGCATGATCAGTGTGTTGTTGCAGATCCAATTGAATTGAAAAAAAATCCAACTTTCTTCACTGAATGGAAAATCAGTTATCTATACATTCCAATGGACTTATACTGAAATTTCCTTCTGTCCCACAGGAATGTTAGACACTTCATTTAAAATTAAAAAAATATGTTGAATAAATTAATCCTTTGTGACCTTTTATCCCCAGAGTTCTTAATCAATTGTTTTGATTGTTTAATAGATCTTTATATGGCCCTAAATTATATTGCTCACATCCTGTCCTTTTTTTACCTCTCTTTAAATATCAAATAATTCTAGAGCAAAAAATATTATCACCAAATGTTTGTCCATGTTCTAAAAAAAGCCTTATCCCTTAAGACACGTTTAGTAGAATACAGATGACATAATTTCTGAAATTTTCATTGCAGTAACTTCAGCAAAATTGTAAGATGACTCTTGTTAAATGTAAAGCACCCACATTGTTCTTCCTATCCTCAGTTGTGCAAATTTCATATTTTACATATTGTGTATTTTGGTCCCCAGGACTTAAAACCAAAGATGACTTCTTTTTATTTGGTTGGTTTTGTTGGCTTCATGAGTATTGGAAGAGTTGGAATACTACCATTTCATTTTGAAGAAAATCTGATTAGATGATATAAAAAAATTACAACTTCTACTTCTGGAAATACTTCCACTTGGATCACTCTGGAAGTCCCAGTCTCTCACTATAATTCACAATTGATTTTATGCATGTAGAAAATAATGTCCTAAACATTTTGGAACCTTTTCCATCTGTTTCTTTCACACTGATAAACAGGGTGTAAAACATCACATAAACATATCCTGTTCGCTTTTTCATATCAACTAGAACCTCATTTTTATTAAAATCACAGAAAAAGACACATGAAATTATTTTTTAAGAGAATCAACATGCAAATCTGTGGATCTTGTAACGACCCAAAATTTTAACACCTTTAATTGATCACTTCTGGATGAAGCTATACACAGGAATATATTATTGACAAGTACATTATTACCTTTCTTCTTCAGTGCAATAACTCCATCTGTTTAACCATCTATGGAATACTGTGTAAGAAGGCGGAGTATTTACGTAACTCTTGTAGGCCCTCATACCATTCGGATATGACAGTTAAGCACATTTTAGTCATGGTAATATAATTTTAATTCACAGTTCTCTTTCTCCTCCCCTTCTTTTTCCTTCTTACACAAACCATAACTATGATTGTATTTATTTACTAATCATTTTTTTATTCATATAAATGCATATTCCCATCTAATGCAGAGGCAAAAAGTGTTCTAAATGTAGCATGAGGAAAAATTCAAATATGCAAAGGATTTGAGTGGAAAGTGAAGGGAAAAAGAAGTACTTCTATGAATAGTTAATTAATTAATTGATGCATTTTGAGATGGGAAAGGAAGCATAATGAATATTTATGACTATGGACTCTGAATTAAATCTATTTTTCTCTTTCCCAAAGGAGCAAAAGTATTTGAACCAATCTTGGTAATGTTTGCAAAGGGGTTTGGGTTTAGATTGTTGTGGGGTTTTTTGTTGTTTTTTTTTCTCCTGCTTTTTTGTGCAATGTACATTTGGATTGTCTCTTCAGATCATTTTTCTTGAAATTTTGCTGAAAGGAGAAAATAAACCACAAACAACCTTGAAATGACAAAAAGAAAGACAAGGCTATAAAGAAATAAAGTAAAGTAAGTTGGTGGGTTTTTTTTTGAGTACCACAAATTGTGACTCTTGGCAATCTTACAAAGTCTCGAATCTGAAGATAGCAACCTTAAAAATTATGTGTGGGTTTAGATGATGATTTGAGGTATTAGGACACCTCGATGTACCTCCTGTTGCAGTAGGCAAGAGAGGAATTTAGATCATAAGTGGTACTTTGTTGGTATAACAGTGATTTGAGTTAGGTAAACTATGGCATATTAGCAGTACTGGGGAAAAAATGTCCTCATTCAGAGTAAAATCATGTTTTCAAGTTTGTTTGGGTTTGTTTTTTTTTTTCTTTCTCCTTTTATTTTAGCAAAATTATCAGTAATAAATTGTTAATCAAATTGAATTTAAAAGAAATATTTGGCATAGTTACAAGGTTTGAATATTTAAAAATAAAATTGATAAATATTTTGAATGCAAAACCACTTTTTAAAAATTGTTCTATTTTTAAAATGTCTATGTGGTTAATTTTAAATATTTTAGTTTGTATGCCTTCTGAAAGAAAAAATGTTAAAAAACTATATATATTTGCCAAAAGTATTTCATACACTTTCCACTGTGATTGTCACCTTCAAAAATAAGCAGGAGGGGAACCATTTCTTAACTTAAGACTAAGAAATATTTTCTTAATACCATGGGCAATCAATAGGTAATATCAGTTTGTGGGAGTTTCTGACTAATATTTGGGCTACCTCAAAGTGAGAAGTTCTGCTGGAAACTTTAAGGTGCTTTAAGGGAAAAACATCACCTGGATTTTTTTTGTCTTTTATTTTAGTCTTTTATTTGAGTTTGGCCCTCAAAATAAAAGCTTTATGAAGTTTTGCTTAATTCATTGTTATCTTTTCTGTCTCCAAGTGCAGAATTGGCATCTTCCTACATGCTAGGTGAATTTACCTTCTAGACATGCTGATCTCTTTTTCACTTGAAGAACAATGTGGAAACCCTCCATCCTCAGGACAGCTTGAAAACAGACTGGACAACCCTAAAGTGAGGCTATTTGGTTCTTTCCTTTCCAGAGAGCTTTTATATAGATATTTCTGTAGGTATTCTTCATTCCACTGTCAATTGTTAATTGAGTTAATAGATAGTAATGATTTTCTGTTGTATGGGTGCATCATTAAATATCAAAGTTCGTAAAATAAGGACTATTCATCAGACTCAAAATTTGAAAGGCACTTTGAAGATAAGAAGTCCTCCAGAAGTGCTTGTTGTTAAAGATACGTTATCAGATATAAAGTGTCATAGAAATGATTGAATAAGCCATGGGACTGAGATAGAACCTTGTCATTTTATGCATGTGTACTCTATCCGTGTTATACACATATCTGGAATTTAGAGCTATGTCTCTGAACAGTCACTCAGCTTTCAGTAATTTCACAAGTTTCATTGGCACCTGTTATAGGTTAGAAATTCAGGAGAATTTTTCTTTCCCCTGCCCCCCCCCCCCCACTGTAGGAAAGACAGAGTTTGAGTGGAAAAGGGGGAAGGGAGCCAATTAGCGTTACAAAAGATCTAGCCGAATTTCTGGCTAATGGACCATCAGAGAGGCTGGGGGGAGCTGATCGCCCAGACTGAGGACGGAGCAGACTGCAGAGTTGGCGCTTGGACGGAGATGGGGGTCTGCGTGCAGGCATTTGGAGAGAAGGCCTGGAAGCCTGTTTGTCTGGCTTCCCGTCCTGTTCAGCCCTGACTGCTGGCTTCAACTTGGCTGCGAGCTGTCTTTTTTGTCTCCAACCCAGACCTGCTGTGCTTTCATCGGAGAGTCTCTGTGCTCGCTGGGAGAAAAGGAGGAGCTTTTTGAGGTACCATCAACTGAGAACCACAGTGAGTCCTGTTGGGGGTGAACTGTTTTCCTTACCCCTTCCTCCCACTGAGGGAAGGGTCCCCCATTTCCTTCTCCACTTCTCCCGCAGTCCGGGACCAACCCCCAGGCCCCTCTCCCCGTGTGGTGACCACCAGAGCCCAACAGCGCCCCCTGCTGGCCACGACAGAGAACTGCAGGCCCTGCACCTTCAGCGATCCAACAGCGCCCCCTGCAGGCCACGGTTAGGACTGCGCTGAAGGACAGAGAAGTGTTCAGTCAGGCCTTTTTTTTCTAGGACTACTGTCTAGTTTTTTTGTGTTCTGTTACTGTTTTTGACAACATACATATATCTTTTAATAAATGGTTGTTATTTCTTTTGGGTTTTTTTTCCCACACTTCCTTGATTAAAGCCCCTTAATTTTGAATTTACAATTACTGAGAGAGAGGAGTTTGGTCTATCTCATAACTCATCCTCTTTAGCAAACATTCCAGTCTCCTCAGACTGAGATAGCACCAAAGACTGGATCCCTATTCAGCTGACAGATGAACTCAAGGTAGGTCAACTTGTATCTAAACCTAAGTAGAATTTAAAAGCCAGTCCAGTTACAGTGTGAGTGGGGACACTTGACAACAGTCAAGTTTTCCCCAATACACGACTGTCTTCATGACTGACAGTAGGGCTCATTTTTCTCCTAATTGGTCAGTGACTCTGGGAAAAATGACTTTTATGTTAAAAATTCTGCTGTCTGTACTAAAATTTCCGTCTTCACTTCTAAGGAGGTGCATTAACACTGGATACTGCCTGCCATGAATGCAACATTTCTTTGACAATGTTAATACCAATAAAGTTTGACTGGTCAAAACAAAATCTCTCTTATTTCTCCACTATGAGGAAGATAAGCTTGACCTGAGAACGAAAGTTCAGGACAGATGTACACAAAATGTTCTTTAAGATATTTGAGAAAATGTGTGCGTCCAGCTGTTTCTGTGACAGAGCCAAAGACCTGGCCTTCCATATGGGCAATTTTGAATAACCTATGCACAATGAATGTTCTTTGATAAAGTTTTCAATTGTGCAGCACATAATAATCAACACTTGATTTACTGGATGCCTTGTGTTCCCTAGGAGGATAGCATCTTCAGTAGCACTGAAATCCCACTGTGGATTTAGTTCATTGCATTTCTATAACCATTAACTTTAAATAGACTAAATAGGATTACAAAAACTGTCAATCCTCACTCTATTAACAGAGATAAGGCTGTCCATAATGAGACTATGCTGAAGATGGGATATCTGTTAATAATGATTATCAGTGCACTTTATGTTTTGAAACTATCTCACACATATATTTAATTAGGTAATGCTATCTTGAATCTGAAATACAGCTGTGTTCACCATTCTATTATCAGATTTTTTTTTTCTATAGCAGAATATAGACCAGAAATTTGAACTTCATGCTTTAAGCTTCTCCTAATAAGAAAAGCAACATATTGGATCCTTCCTTGGATAACAATACCAAAGAAAGTGATTCTTAGAAATACTTCAGTGATTGGCATTAGGAAGGCTTTGATACATACCCTTTATACAAAAAAACCCCAACATTATACTTCACTTAGTTCCTTTGATTTCCTTGAAAGAGATTGCACATAATTCCTAATGTAGAAAATGTGCACAGTGCCTTCTAACGAACAGGAACAATTTCCTTTACACACTGAGGAGTGGGCAGTCACTAAGATTTGTGCTGAAGGTTAAGTGGCTGCAACGTGATGGTAACTTTGCAGTTCAGAAAGAAAGTAAACTGCTGATTAGGTCATCTTCTGGCTCTGCATACACCTATTTATAGCAAGTATGGTAATAGATAATTAAAGATTGCATAAGTACTATGGTGGAGTATGATATTTAATCTATGTTTGTTAATGCATATTTGTTTGTTTGTTTTAATAAGATAATCAAACAACATTTGTAAATTCAAAAATATCTCTCAAAATTCTCCTTGGCTGACCGGTTTGGTTTATTTGTTTCTAATATCTATCATCTGCACATCAGTGACCAAAGAAGAATAAGTGGCAAAGAAAAATTTCTGTCATGACACTACTAAATGTCAGCAACTAGCTCCATATTCTTTTATTATGTTGACTGATTTATATGTATTTGCTAATGGTTCACTAAACTGTTTTCCATACAAAGTGTTAGAGGTGACACACATAACTTTAAATATTATGTTATTGCTATTTGAAAAGCTGGTGACCAGTTAGCTGTGCAGAAAACAGCTGTCTTATAAAAAGAGTAAAATTAATGTTTTGAATTCCAGGAAATTCCCAACTGCCTTTTTTTTCAAAGACTCTCTAGAACAGAGGATATCAATACTTAAAAGCAGAGAAACAAAATAAGAGAGAAGGGGGATTGCTTAGGATAATTACCAGAAAATAAATAAATGAATGAATAGAATAAATAAATAAATAACTGCTGCATGAATGTATGATGGAAGTACAGAAGGATTATGAAAAGCTGCAAAATATATAAACTGAAAAAACTATCACAAACAATTTTCTCAGTAAGTGCTAGAGAATTTCATTATAATTGGAAGCAAGTCTCTGTTATCTACCACTATATTTGGGAAAAAACTGTACCAAGCCTTTTGTTTAGGCTATGTTTTGGTTTTGCTTTAATAACCCAAACAGTGCTGACTTCACAAGTGATATCCTCAAGAGATTTTCCACTGTAGATGTTTGCGATTACTGTGATGGATTGTGATTTACTGTACACTAGTGCTGCTGTATTTCCACAGAGGTTAAATGGTATTCAGTATGGAATACTGTAAAAATATCTTCTCTTTTGGCAAGAAAACAACACAAAAATAAGGGAGCATCCACACATGCACATTCACTATGTCCAGTCTACTTTTTTAAGCAAGCCTCAAATGATGGAGATTCAGCGGTTTGGGAGTGAATTCTCTGATGCTGGATAACAGTGTACTAGTGCAATTTCAATTTTTTAAACACATTTTTTGATCCCGTTGAAGAAAAATGGCTGTTGAAGTTATAGAAAATAAAAAAAAATAAGCTATTAATTGCACAATTTTAACTTACCACATTTGGGCTACTCCTAATTGCCAGTGAAGTACTTGTTATTAGTTTTTATCTTAATTTTAGAAGAATTCTACACAATAGAGAGACTTTAATTCTTCTATATCTATTCAATGCTTCAACAAAATGCTTTAGAAGTTTAACTTATTTCATTTACAAATAATTATTTATCTCTGTTTCTGTATTATTAAATTACATTCTTTCTATTTTTAAATAGAATTATTTATTTCATTGTTGCAAGAGTAAGTAAATCAATTTCAGTGCAAAACAAAGACAGAGACTGAAAAACAAAAGTGTATCTCAAATTATTTTTTAGATAAAACACTGGCAGTATTTAAAGAAAAAAAATGTTGCTAGAACAGTTGTCACAACAACCTGAACATGAGTGGCTTTTGCATGACTCATGTCATCAAGTGATTCACTTGTGTATTATTTTTAAAAATTCTGTCTGACACTGTTGACATATCATGTCCTTTGAGTTTCTCCCTCTTATTCAGAAATCAAGGCAAAAAGTTCACTTCATAAAATAGTAATAGAAGCAAGTATTGTCTCTGACCTTATTTCATCAAAGTGGTTAGTGTTAAAGTTCAATTACATTTCATGTGTCGTGGTGACATCTCTAAATCTTACGTGGAGTTAATAAATTATCAGCATCATAAGAAAATCTCAAGCAGTCATAATATAAAATAGGAAAAATCTGTAAACTGATACTTCATACTTAAATGAAATTTTATTTTATTTAATCTTAGTATTTTCCTTCAACTGCTACTAAATATCAAAGATCAAAGCCTGAATGAGGCAAGGAATATTTAGGGTGTTTTTATGATAGGATTAGAATGAGTCTACTTCGATTTGAATAGGAATAATCAAATCTAGGATAATCTTGAGATCCTAAAGATTGTGTTCTTCACCAGATTTTTTTGCTAGACTGTTGCGTACGTTGTGGTTTACAGTTAGAAGTCAGTTCCTGGCCCTTGTACTGAGCAGGCATTCTGACATTTGGCACAGTTCTTTCTCTTCAGTTTCCATCCTTAAGTAATTATTTCCTTCTCTAATCACAGAATACACCAAATTGGAATGGACTCACAATGATCACTGAGTCCAACTCCTGGCCCTGCACTGGACCATTCCTCAGAGTCACACCATATGCCTGAGAGTATCGCACAAATGCTTCTCGAACTCTGTCAGACTCGGTGCTGTGATCACTTCCCTGGGAAGCCTGTTCCAGCACCCAATCACCCTCTGGGTGAAGAATCTTTTCCTAGTATACAACCTAAACCTCCCCTGACACAACTTCAGGTCATTCCCTTCGGTCCTGTCACTGATCACCACAGAGAAGAGATCAATGTCTTCCCCTGTTTTTCTCCTCACGAGGAAGCTGTAGATTGTGATGAGGTCTCTCCTCAGTTTTACTGGTACTCTCCCTTCTAATACCCTTCTGTATCTATAGTCAACTGTGCCAGTTGACTCAGTCAACAGTGGTAAGTTGTTGCCATTAGGATCCCAAAGCCTTTGTCATAGAATTCCTTTCTCCTCAATATGTTTGAGTTTATTTTTATGTCTATTTTTCTCTAGGTTCCTTCATTCTTTCTGTTCCCAGCTGAGTGTGATCATGGCCTGCTCCATAGCCTCCCCAGTGAGAATCTCCCCCTGGGGGCTCTTGTTATTTGGACAAGAACCCCCCTGGGTTTGCCAGACCCTTCCCATGGAAGAACCGGCACAGCTCAGGCATAGGCAAGGGAGGCAACAAGCACTTACCCCCAAGGCAGGAGCTGAAACTAGGCCAGCTTTGAGACTGGAACTCTCAGTTCAGAGCAGAGCTTGTGGCCCTTTACCAGGAATGGTAAACAGTCATATTCCCTGTATTACAGCACTACAAGTGGAATTGCTTTCATGGAAACAAAGTTCCGATATGCTTCAGAAAAATTGCTAGTAGGTCTAGACTGCTCAGTCAGGAAGAATAATATTATTTCTTTACAAGAAGAATCTTTTGACATAGTCTGCTCATGACCAAAGGATGAAAACAAATTGCTCTGGCAAACAGTTTCTCTTTTGGCCATCTCTTCAGCCTGAACTGTGCCTCTATTGGATCACTGGCAATAATTTCTGACCTGAAGAAGCCAGTCAGGGAAGGATTCCAGTATTAGCTTTTCAGATGGAGGTACAAATATTTACATCAGCAGGCAGCTCATAGTGTCAGTTTTTCTGGCTTGCAAACAGCTGCACAACCAAAAGGATCATCTCTGCAGTCATCAGGATGTGACTGGAAGTGTCAGCTTCTCTTTCTCTAGAACACACTTGCAATCTGTGTGAATCTCCACCTTAAAACTATAGACATCATTTTGAATTTCAACAGCAAGCACTTGTCTTGTGCATAGGTTCATTCACTTGATGTCAATGTTCTTGAATAGTAAATGATAAGTGCTTCTTTCCCATCTGGTTATGTCTCGCAGAGATTGATTCCAATGTCATAGACTGGAATACCACAAACTACAGATAACGATGTCTGTCATAGCAGATGAGTGGAATTGGATGGCAGTCACTTGCTCACATTTTTGAAATGCACTTTCTTCGAGAAAGTCCATCTCTGTTGATCTGTCTTGACAAAGAAGTGGAGAAGAGTTTGGTTGTAGCTGTTTACTTTGGCTGAATGCCAGGTGTCCACTGAGGCTGCACAGATTTCACCCCCCCCACCCAAAGGGGAGACAAAAGAAAAAAAAAACATGAAACCCGGCTCTTACCAAGAAAGTTTATATTTACACGGAGAAAAAGAAAGGAAGAGACTAATAACGCTACAAACACATAGACAAAGGAAATTAACAGTAAAAATTCTACCTCCCTCAGGAGTGGCATCTTGGACAGGTGTAGCTGTCTACTAGGCCATTCCTTAAGGAGAAGAAGGGCTGAGCTACCTCTCTTTCCCCTTTTATAGCCCGGCTGATGCAACATAGTATGGAATATCCTGTTCCTCCCAGGAGAGGAAAAGTTATTTAACTACAGAAACCCACTACATTGGTGATCATTGATTTTAGTGGCAGGGAGATGTACCAGCAGTTCAAAGAATACTTAGAGATCTTGCTTAAGTTTTGACTGAGAGAAATTTAGTCCCTTTCTATAATTGTACTTCCTTAGTCTGTCTTCTGCTTTCACTATGAGTGGGGCCCTACATGGGATGCAGGGGGACAATCTGCAGCACCACGGTCTTCTCCATAGTCTGCTCTGGTGCCTGGAGCATATTCTCCCACTCCTGATCTGGACTGTTTCACATTTTCTTCACTCCACTCCTTTACAGCACCACTGCATTGTTTTTCACCCTTTCTTAAATATGTTATCCCAGAGATGCCACCAACCTCCCTGATGGGCTCAGCTGTGACTACTGCGGGGTCCATTTTGGACCTGGCAGGAACTGACTCTGTCTGACACGGGTGAAGCCTCTGGTGTCTTCTCACACAAGTCAACTATGCATCCCACCCCACTACCAAAACCTTGCCACATAAAGCCAATACATGTCTAGCTGTGCTTTTGTGAAATTTTTGTTCTTGTTCAGCAGCTGTGACAAGGTTTCACACATTACCTCCTGCACCTGGATGAAGCTCAATCATCTCTGCTGTTTATTCTGAAACTTCAATAGATGATTGCCATTCTTGTGACCAGAAATTGCAGTTTTGGTTACATAACAGAATTCATAGTGCTGAAGTTCATGAAGGTAATAGAATTCCTTGTGCTTACCGACCACGTGAACAATCACATATAGGTAGGACCATCTGATTTTCTCTGGCTCCTACTCTCTTCTACAGAGCGAAGGAGAAGATATGATGTAAACTCTTTCTGCATCAAAAAGAAACATCCTCCTCTGGGCAATTCATACTGCACAAAAAGAGTGCAGTGACAGTGTCCTTCAGCAAATACAACATGCACTCTCACAGGACATAAAGCAGAGACTGATGTTCTACCAATAGAGAAATCAAAAAAGATAGTTACATGCACTGCAAAATTGATGACTTTCCTCCTCTCTTACATATCTTCCCAATATACAGCTCTTTTACTTGTAGTTACTGTAACCTCTCCAAAATAGTTTCTTCCAGCACCATGTTTAGATGTAAAAGAAATTTTAGTTCTTAAAACAACAACTCCTCTAGAATATAAAAGTTTTTCAACTTTGTAGCTCTTTGTTGATTTGGGTTTTTTCTGCCACTCCTATGAAAACTGTTTTCTTTATTTAACAACAGGGTTTTTTTCAACTGGTCTATCCAAAAAGTAGAAGAAATTGTTGAAGAGACTTCAGAAATTCTGTGCATCATTACATCTTAACTGAAAGATTTTGATTGATTCTCCTAGACTTATGCCTGATGGATTGTACAAACATTTGAGACAGGGGGCCAAGTAGACATTTTTTTACTCACATAACCATGGATACTGGTTTAATGCGCTAGAAATACCTACCATGTGGCATGTTTAAACCATACTTCAGTATTTCAGACGACTTTTCATCAGAATTTTTTTCTTCAAGGAACAGAACTATGCATTTTTCATTCTGAAAGTTGATATTTCACAGTCATTTAAATACAACAGTTTGAAAAAGTAGATATGTAACTCATATAAGACTAAAACCCAATTAAAACAAAACAAAAATAAAATTTGAACTGTGAAATATAATTTAATGTTACAGATGTCTAGAGTATTCACAGCACCATTCTAAGTGACTATTTCTTCTGTGGTTCATGTCAGGTGTAGTTCAGCAATGCTAAAAGCATTTCTGTATACTCTGTTAACAATTAAAAACAGAAGTCAACACACCAATAAATGTTAAAGTGAATTACCTGCATACACCTTTCTATGGGTTAAAGAAAAAGCAAACACAAAGCATTTAGTGCCTGCAAAACTTGATGTGGCCTCAAAAACTAAAAAGTGTTATATGGCTACCTTTTTATTTATGACTACATGGGTTTTTTAGAATATGAGTTCAATGTTTCACCTCTGTTTCTCCAGAAATATTAGATGAGCAGCTCAGAACAGAGAGCCAGTAATCCGTCTAGTGTCACAGGGATAAAATACAGCTAGTCTTGAGAATAATTTTTTCTAATAATGTTTTATTTACATAAAAGCCATTCTGATAGATAGACACAGTTTGACAGTTGCTTAAATACCCTGAAGACTGCTCTTCCCAGTCTTCCCTCATAACAAGGCCCACACCTGTATTGAGTAAAAATGCTTGCAGCTAAAATATTTGTATATAAATTGAATCTATTGTTCTTCAAAAATAATGTAAAATAACATATTCTATTTCTTTTCTAAGCATTTGTTAACTTTAACTTGTACACTTCAGAAATATTTGTACAAGTTTGTCCGGCAACTTAAAGACAATAAGGTAGATATATGAAAGGAAAGTTAACTCTGGAATGGAAGTTTTCATCTGGTTTTATGTACAATGAGATGTCAGGTTTGCTAGAAATACTCAGTGCCTGATCTTAGACATCATTACGTGAAGACATATTTGACCAGAACTCAGTGTTCATCCTGAACTTGAATGCACACAATTTTGAGACTTCATATTATGCTGCATGTTGATGGAACAATATTTAATTTCAGTTCTATCTCTAACCACATTAATAATTTCATGTTGGAATGCAGAGATTGAACTTCTACTCTCACTTACAATAGGGAGAAGGTTTGCCAGCTACAGAAAGAACAGTTTTTCTTGAGTATACATAAAAGAATTATGAAACAAGTTGGCATAACTACCAAAAAGATAGATTCAAGAAAAGAGAAAGAAGAAAAAATTGAAAGAGAGAGGGAAGGAAGGAAGGAAGGAAGGAAGAACAAACATATAGTATGCTTATCCACTACTAGTAAGAAAAACATGTTATAAAAACTGCATGAAAAGGTTATAAGAAAAAAAATCCAAGGATAAACACTTTTAAAAATTGAATCTATTATTATATTAAGATGTTTTGGGCAAACCAATGTTCTAAGGTATGTGCTTTGTTAGTCAGGTGTGTAAAAAAGAAGAAAGTACGGCAATGAGGGGAAAGTAGAACTGATTAAAATAAGTTGTTAGTTCTGTTGGTTGACAACTGGTAATTCAGAGAAAAAAAATTATTCCCATTCAAATAATGAATTAAATGACTGGTGAATTAAAAAGTATTTTAAACTCTTCAAAACACTGTCTTTGAGAAAACTATAGAACTCTTTTAATTTAAAGCTGATTTTTTTCTTTTGTAAATATTATATATATAACATATATAAATGCTTTGCTATTTCATAATTACAAAGTATGAAATAAGTATATTATTGTAGTTGAGTCTATATATATTTTGACAATAATGCAGAAACTTTTACCTATTTTCTCCAGTGAATTTGTGACTTTGTATCCCTCCCCTCCTCACACACTAATAAGCATGCATGAAATAGGGAGGGGAAGAGAACTGCAGAGAAACAGCTGGTGAGTAACACACAGTGGTGTTTACTCAGTCAAAAATTAGCAGAGTGTTCAGTGAAGGCACCTACGTCAAAGCAGGCTCAAGGGAAAGAGATGTGGTTTGACTGAAGGAAGCAGCACAATTCCCATTTTGGTGGAGACAGAAGCTCCCCCTTGCAATGACATATATTCCTGAGCTCAAACCCCTGTCTCCCACTACATTCATTTCTGTATAATGCAATGTTGTCAGGTCTTTCTATTCCAAACAAGTTTTTTTCAACTGCACCCACTTAGAGGCAGGCAGAAATGGAAGTCTGTTTAGCAACAACATCTAGCTGAGCTATTCTGCTCCCTTAATTCCTGCTCATGTCTTTGACGCTCTGGCAGATGCACTTTTAATTGCTATTTAGGAACAATGACATTCAGTCAGAATTTTACAATTGTCAAAAGACTTTTTTAAATTTTACAATACCTTGTCTTACGAACTACTTATAGCTTCGTCAGTCAGTAAAATTAGAGTACAAGTTAATTTACATTTCAGCAAATGTGTTAAGGCTTTTGCAAAAATGTCTCTGTAACTCAACCTTAATTTTGTCCAAACTGTTCCACACTGGAATACCATCAGTTAGCAGATGCTGCAAAACTAGTTGACACATTGTTGAAATACAAAAAAGGAAATACACTCTCTGCGCCATATGGGAGATGAAGTACCTACGTGCACAAAGCAAGACTGCACAAATAATGTCAGTATTGAAGCCAGTACTAGACAAAAGCAGGTGATGCGAGTGGGAGAGAGCACAGAACTCAAAGCAAATAGGTGCCCACAGAAGATGCACATGCTAGAAATTATTTCTCTCACTGAATCCTAAATTACTTAGAGTTGGATTGAGTGTCTGTTTTTATCTCACTGTCTATATCCAGAAGATGTCTAAATGGTAAGAAACTGTAAAATAAAATTAGAGGAAAAGGTAAGTATCCATAGTTAAGCAGAGAAAATAAAAGTATGTAAAAAGAGGTGTGAAAATAAGGAGAAAATTTATATGAGAAAAAATGAGCCATTAAAATAAGCAAAAAGAAGTATAAAAGGGAAGTAACTTACATGGTTAAGATGTCAAATATAAATTTTAAATGAATTTTTAATAAGAAAAATAAATAAAGCATTTTGTAAGTCATGAAAAGCTCTGAAAAAAAGACTTTTTAAAGAAGGGCCATGGAAATAATCAAAGGGATGAATAGACTTATTTATTAGAAAAGATTAAAAACATAAATACAAATAGTTTAGTGAAGTAATTAGATTAGGGAAGAGAATAAACAACTACAAACCTCTGGAGGCAGTAAACACTGAGGGAGGACAGGAATAATTTATCCTGATACAAGAGAGTGTAATTAGAAGTAAAAGAATTAAAGTTAAAAAGGAAAAAAAAAATACACTGAGCAGAAGAGAAAATCACTTGCCTATGAGATGAAAAAAGATTGAAGTGGTGAGAGTCCATATCTAAGGGTAAGTAGATAAAAGGATTGGAAAGCATAACAAAACAAAATAAGAACAAAAAGGTTTAAAAAAAGGTCTAAAGGACTGCAAGAAACAGCCTAACTACAAAATTTGCATTCCATGGATATTGTTTATGCTCAAAAAAAAAATTTTAAAAATAACTGTAAGGATTCTTTCAAAGATAATTTTCTTTACTTCTTTATAAGTCTTTATTAGTGCCTGTCATGTCATTGAACCTTTGTGGACTGTTTGGTTTGGAAAGTCCTCTGGGAGAAGGAAGAAAGCTTCCCATACAATCCCAGTGAGCATCTTCAAGGCATGACAAGCCCAGAGATCAAGAATTAGGTTTATTTCCAAAATCACTGAGGAAGCAATGAGCAGGGGATGGGTTGATAGGCTCAAAGCTTAATCTTCATCTTGCTTAGCTTTAAAAGTTAAGGCTTTATGGGGAGTCAGTGTCAGCATTTTAAATTAGGATTCTGCTGTTCCCTGACAGGATGTTCTCCACAGGTTTTCTGTGTCTCTTTCCCTCTCTCTATACATTACCTATGACTTTCAGGCTATCACAATCCCTGTTGTTTTCTTTTACAGCTCTCTTCCCTTATCTGTCTTCTTGCCTCTCCTCACAAATAGTTTCCTGCAAGTTTACCCCTTTCCTTCCTTGCAAGCACACTAACTTCTCTCTACCTCCTTTCCTATTACTTCTCACGAAGTCCTAGCTCCTGCCTCCATTCTCAGCTCATCTCCCTTGACATCCCTACTGCTGTTTTTAGGGACAAATTGTATGGAATATCTCAGTCCTGCCCTATGATACAAAAATTAAAAAATAAGTTCAAAAGGCAAACGATAGGTCCAATTGTAAAAAGCAATTATCAAGCTCCTTTTCTGTTTTTTCACAAGAATAAGGTATGTCCTGAGACACTTTTTAGAAGTTCATTTCTTTCTAGGGGCAAAGAGGAAGGAAAGGTTATAAAGTGAATAACCTCATGTTATCATGAGTTTTAACTGAAGCACAAATAGAGTAGCTGTTATTAGAGAACAGTCACATGCTGGCATGAGGTTGAAGTCTAATCTGTCTTTCTCTCTTTAGCTTCTGTTCCCAAGACATTTGATCCAATGGTAAAGGCAGCAAAATATATAAATGTGTTATGGCTCCCCAATGCTCTCCATCGATCCTGATGTTCCTTTTCCTAGATAATGGAGGTTGTTATACTGTCTATCACTACTCAAACTTGCATTTATATTTTAAAAGCATGCTAGTTTGTAGTGCTTTTAAAAACGTAGTACACACATTTAATGCTTATCTTCCTTTTGAGAGATTTAAGGTATAAAATAAAATCAGATATATGCAAGGAAAATTAATTAATTAAGATTCCTTTTTCTCTCTCTGGGTACAGAGAGGGTTTCCTTCCTACCTTTTTTTTCCAAGTGTACCCTAACACTTATGACAGATAATATCAGAATTATGTATGGTAACTTCTAAAGAAATTCCATGTATTGTAAAGATTGATTTATTAGTTTATTATCAGAATAATTTTGAAACAAACTTTAAAATAAAAAAAATCTGCCAGATTCCCTGACTAGTTTGACTGTTAAAGAGGTCATATTGGCCTTGATATGCTACATAAAAGAACTAGAGTGGTTTATGAAAGTACCCTAGAAGATTCTGTCTGTTCCCTTAGTTTGAGGAACTGGAAGATATCTATAAGAATTACTCACCAAATAATTACACAGAAAGACTCTCAAATGTGTTTTGAGTACTCTAGCTGTAAAGTTCCTTTCTTGAAACTCTGCTGTTGTGCACTGTAGCTTTAGATCCCTGCTGTAAAAAAAACCACTGTAAAAGTGTTCCTGAAGTCCCTTGCTTTTGAAAATGGTATCCAAAGTATACAGTTCAGAGGACCACATAATTTTTTTACTTTCTCACTTTAAAAATCAAAATTAAAACTAATTTTGTGACTTTTCTGATTCAAATCCTGTTACTCAGTTTTCACTCTAAAGATCCTAGAGGTACAGCACGGAAATATTTACCCATAGTCCAATAAAAGTAAAGTGTGCTCATGTTCTCTTTTGATTTTGAGAGAGTCACTGTTCTTGTGGATTTATACTACGTTGTATATGTGTATAAGAGTGTTTGCAAGTGATTTTCCACATGATGAATATAATTTAACAAAAATATGTTTTCATTTTTTAATCAGCATTCTTCATTGATGAGAAACTATGAACAGAAAAAGCATTAATAAATCCCCCTAACTCTAAAATCATCAGATTCTGTTGAAGAACTTAATAATTGTTTTCTTTTCAGTTTCCAAATCTGTCATTTTCTGGTGTCTCAAGCAACCCTTTTTTTATCTTGTTCTTGATTAGATGACTAATAAATAACTCACTTTTTGTGTTGGAATGAAAATAATTTTGCAATCTGTGGGCTAGTTATACAACTTGAATTTCTCCATTTGCTCAGTACAGGTCCATTAGGTTGTTTTTAGTGATAGCTTAAGATCAAACTATAAGGCATGATGACAAGTCTCACATCTGTAAAAATTCTATTTACTTTCTAAGAGGTGTCTATATTCTTTTTTGACTGGACACATTAGCAGATAACAGGTCATGTGCTCAAGGAGTTATTATTTCCAAGTGCCACGCACTTGCTTGCTTCAATTTGACACATTAAACATAGTGAACAGTGAATAGAGTTGTCCAGTCCACCGGGACCTGAATAAGACTTAAAGTCATATAGGAATGATCTGGTTGTAGTACAATGAAGCATCAGACTGAATCAGCAAATAAAGCAAACAGAAAATTGCAGCAAAGTGATATGAAGGAAGCAGAAATTGTGTATTTATAGCCATGTAACAGATTCCCTGTTTTTTTGTTTCTATTGTGAACTAAACATTCATCAGATTCTTACATCTTCCTTTTCACAGGTGTTTTACATCTCTATGCCATCAAGAGTAACAACTAAATGTATACCATATAACTGAATCTATGTGCTGCATTATCACACAATTCCGTACCATTCTATCTCCACAAGCCGGATCACAAAGAGAGTGGTAATAAAAGTGCTTCTTCACTGAACCACGAACTGGACTAGTACATTTTAGACATTTATGTTTCTGTCAGTATGACTCTGATTTTTTCAGGGTCACACCCACTTGAGTCCTAGGGATCATAGTACATTCTGGGCACAAAAATTATATCTTAAAAACCTCTTGACCATCTCAAAGATTTTTCCAGCATTGGAGTCATCCTCCACAAGTCTCCTCTGGTACAGGCTATACATGTAATTAGAAAAATGGAAAACCTTTTCACCACCCTGAGAGTTCTCAGCTGTCGTATCGACCTCTTTGAAACACTTCTTAGAACAACTTTTTTATACCTGATAAACGTAAGAGAAATTGCAAAATCCAAAGGACAGAATGTCAGTTTAAAGCTGCTTTTAGTGAAGTGCCTCTCAGATCTCCTGCCAAGTACTTCTTTGTGGGTCAAGCAGATAGCAGGAGCTACATGTTGTCGCTCTCTCCCTTTTAACATTTTTGAGGTGGTAGCAGTAAGGGTAGATAGAACATGTCAGAATCTATTTATGAGTGGCTGCCATTACCTGACCTTTCTTATCCAGAGTGTTTTCTAATAAGTAAAGAATTAGCACTCAAAGAGTAGCAGTTTGTAATTTCCTGTTTTAACTGTGATATGAGTATTACCATTTTGAACTTTATCATTACCCTCTTGCTCATCTGAAAATTATACATGAAATTAAAATCAGGACCTGAGAATATAATTTTTTCCATTCAAGACATACAAAAAAAAGGAAATCCAGTAAGAGAGCTTGAGTTTTCAAATAGCAAGTTTCCAGAACCTATTGCATTCAGGTAAGTCTAGATCCACCTAAACAATATCTTTGGCTGTCCAAAATCAGAGGCAAAGCATTATGCATATATATATATATATATATGTATATATATATATGTTCTTCTCCCCACACATGTCCCACACACTCACTTGGTTGCCTTCAGTCACAAAGAACAATAATGCCTCAAGTGACTTTCCAGTTTGACCTTGAGATTCTTTTCACACACACACTAATCTTAGCTCTGGTTAGCTCAGGATCACATTATTTTTGCTTTAGTATTTTCTTCTTTTTCTTTACCATCCAGGTGGCCGGTGTTGTCTGTCTAGCTGCTCCTACAGTTGACCTTGGCTAGTCTTCATATGACCAGCTTCTCTATTATTACCCCTCCACAGCAGGACCAGTGGAGAAAATGAGACAAAAAACTTGTGTGTTGAAATAACAACAGGAAAATCACTCAGCAATTACTGTCACGGGCAAAAGAGAATCAAATTGAGAAAATTAATAAAATTTATTTCTAATTAAATGGAACAGGATAATAAGAAATAAGGACAAATCTAGAATCTTCTCTCCACTCCTCCTTCCTCGCCATGCTCAACTTCATCCCTAACTTCTCTACTTCCTATTCTCTGAGTGATGCAGGAGGATGGGGAGGGAATGAGAGTTAAGGTCAGTTCATGATGCTTTATCTCTGCTGCTCCTTCCTCCTCAGACTCTTCCTCTGCTGCAGCATGGGGTCCCTCCAACAGGATTCTGTCCTTCATGATCTTCTCCAAGGTGAGTCTTCCCACAGATTGCATTTCTTCAAGAACTGCAAGAGTGCAGGTCCTTTCCATGGGAATGGAAACACCTGCAGGAATGTACTGCTCCCATGTGAGTTCCTCACAGGGTAACAGTTCCTGACAGAAAACCTACTCCTTTATGAGTTTTTCTCTACTGGCCACAGTTCCCTCCAGGAGCCTGCTCCAATGCAAGTTCTCCATGGGCTGCAGCTAATTTCAGCACATTTCCATTTGTTGTGCCAGTGGATGCTTTAGGACTGCACTTCCAGACTGCAATGTCGACTAATGTGCTCCAGAGTGGTGGTCTATAGGCTGCGCAGACAACCTGCACCTTTATGGTCTTCTCCATAGGCTCCAGGGGAGTCTCTGCTCCAGCACCTGAAGCATCTCTTCCCCCTTCTTCACTGACCTTGGTGTCTGTAGAGCTGTTCTCTCACATATTCTCACTCCTCTCAGCTGGTGTTGCACAGTGTTTTTACACTTTCTTAAATCTGTTATCACAGAGGTGCCACCAGCATCACCGATAGGCTCAGCTGTGGCTGGTGTTGGGTCAGTTTTGGAGCTGTCTGGAACTGACTCTCTCTGGGAGCTGTTTATGGTGTCTTCTCACAGAAGCCAACCCTGTAGCCCCCCAGTACCAAAACCTTGCCATATTGGCTTTAAATAAAAAAAACAAAAATCTATCAAAACAGATTCATAACTCGTGAAAATCAGCAGTTTCATCAGCAGAAGCAAGAAGACCTGATATGTGAACAGAGTATAACTGTAAATGTATGTATATGTAATGAGATGCCTACAGACTAACTACCAGTAGTTTGATATAGCATCAACCCCTATATCAAACAGCCTGTATTTAGTTCAAGAAAACAACACTCTACTTTATCCCTCTGGCTAATCATCATGATCCAAACTACCCACCAAGAGGGCCAGAATAGTACAAGAAAAGTTATAAACTCTTGGTCACTTTCTTGGGAGAAAACTAAACTTCAGAGTAAAAAAGAACCCACAGAGGTCAGTGCTGCAAATAGGCCATAAAACCACAATGTTGTAAGCAGCTGTTGTAAAATGAAAAATTTTCTGGTAGCATGTTTTATTTTTAAAATTAACTCATAGCAATCAAAAATGGAAGATCAAGACAAGATTTAAAAGCAGCCAGAAGCAACGAAGTGAAAAATGCCACTTACACAAACATGTCTAACTGGACATACTGGGATTCTTAGAAGAGACTGGGATTGCTACTTTGTAAATCTGAGATATATTGTTTGGAAGAATTTTGAAATGCATTAATTGCAAGAGTACATTATATATACACACCATTGACATGTTTTGCTATACTCTAAATACTTATGATGCTTATACACATTTAAGGCATAGAAATACCATCCACAAATTTCATTCATCGTTTGTCTATCATGATTATGTCTACAGTAGCTTCTTTCACCAAATATTTTCATATTAATATAATATTTTCATTAACTAAGTTATTATTACTAAAATAACATCATTATTAGCATTAACAGCAGCATAAAATTAAAGAAAACACCACTTATAATTGCTTTGATTATAGTTTTGACAATCTAGAAAATAAGACAGAAAATAATCTAGATAGACCCTTTCTGCTAATGTTAAACAGTGGATGTTATTAGAAGAATATTATTAAAGAAGAAAAAAAGAAAGAAAAGAAAGAAAAAAGAAAAAGGTTTTGCTGTTGTTAGAAACACCAGCTTAAACATTAAGAGACTGACACGTAAAAAAATACAGAGAAACACTGAGATGAAGTATGAGGAGGAATACAAAGAGCTTTTGCACAAATAAATATGACACAGAGATTCCCAAGTTTTCTTTTCGAGGTTCAACAGTAGCAGGAGTAGGTGACACCTCTACCTGTGTTAATAAAGCAGTAGTTGTTTCTGTGCTAATTCATGTGTCTGTTTGAGTGTTGTGCAGACCATAAGAAGATGTACACCATCCTTCAGGAAATAATGAGTTAATAAAAATGAGATGAATCTGGATGTTGGTGTTCCCTAATTTTTTTTTTTCTTTGCAGACAGACTGCCTCTGGAAGCCTGAATTAAGTTAGGTCCAAAGACTTGAACATGTTTTGTAATATTTTTCTTTGCAGATCTCTTGCTTCTTGAGATAGGATTTTATCTATCTATATGGCTGGCTGTCTATCTATCTATCTATCTATCTATCTATCTATCTATCTATCTATCTATCTATCTTAATCCAGAAAACTATTTGATCACAGCATATAACTATCTGAGAACAGAGTAGTTATTCACCTTTATTTCTTGACTCATGCAAGACCATTTCTGAAACTCTCAGAGATGTAAATGGTTTCATGAAATCTCATCAGCTTCTTGGGCACCTTGAAACACTCATCCCTCATTACTTCTTCAGCAACTTACAGAGTTGAGCCCTTGCTAATTTTAACATGTTATCTTAGTATCTTAGCACTAGCTTACTCTCCTGTGACCTTCTGACACTGATTCTTGCTTTCAGTCATGTAGTGTATTAGCAGAAGTTGTGACAATATTGATTTGATATAATTTAAGGTCGGGCACACTGTAAAGTATAATCCCTCACAGGAGCAGGTAATTTCTTTAGTTTCATTCTGGGGTTTTTGTTTTAATGTTATAGACAGATTTGTTGCTGTTGTTTCCAGATTTATGAAGTAATGGAAGGGTCTCTGGGGATAATTATTACAACTGTTCATGATAAATAATTAAACTAGGGCAGAAATCATTTTAATTATAATAATTCTATCTTACATGTGAAGGCTGAGCATTTACTATCTCCAGAGGTCTTATGTGATGTTTTGTACAACATCTCTACAATTATCTTTAGCCATGTTCTCCAATCCTCAATTAAGCGTTCCTCCTAAAAGGAGGAAATTTAATTTTCAACTCAATTTGTATTACTGATTTTGTTACAGTTAGTAAAGGAACAGTAGAAAGGATAGGAAAACATGATCAAATTTCTCTGTAATATACACAATACTAAAATAGCTTTGTTGCTAAGAGCTACTGTATCTAGTTCTCACACAGTGGATGGGACTATATATGCTCCAGAAGAGATGCACAGTACCAGTTGAAAAATAAAAGTCATAAACAAGGACAAAGCAATGATGTACTCAATTTTGGTTTTGCATTGTAAAAAATTTGTGTGTTTCTCACAAAAGCAATTACAGTAGCTAATTGATGGCAAGTAGTTTTATATGTAGTGGACTGATGGACTGATGCATACCAGAATATAGTTGGCACAAATGTTATTAATATTCAGTCTCACTTTTGCAGCCCAACGCCTTGAGTGAGGAAGGTTTGATTTTTATTGTTTTCTTTCTTTTTTTCTCTCTTGCCATTTCTCAATACAAAGTTGTTTGGATTCACATTGTTGTAATTGATTTAAAAAGAGTGGTTTTCCAGCAGAGGATGAATTTGGCCACAAACATCTGATTAACAAGAGGTATTGGTTGCCCACAAAATACTATGCTAAAAAAAAAAATCAACAGTCCATATTCATTTCAAGTTAAAGCAACTGACAGGACTGGCACCACAATTCAACAACCTGGAAATCATATAAATTTAAATAACATAATTAATGTCCTCGTGATTTTTTCCTCTTCTCTTTTGTGTTGTTTTGGAGTATTGGCCTGCAAATCCAAGCATTTGTCACGCGTACTTAATGTAACATGGCAAACATCAAGTTTCATGATTTCTTAGCTTACAGGTAATTTTCACACAGAACAAAATGTTACAGATTTTTGGACTAAGATGGATAAAGAAATGGCTTTATAACAAAGAGCTAAAACTCTGTGTGGTCACTCTTGTTAATTAAATAGAGCTAAAGGGTATATAGCTAGAAATTTTACATGAGTGTGACTATTTTTGCACACATCTGCCTATGATGACAAAGAGGGAATCTTGGGTACCAAAAGCTTCTTCAGACAACTAGAGGAACCACTTCATACCTGTAGGGGAATTTAACTATCACAACATCTACCATGAGGACAACATTGGACACCATCCTGGTGAGTTTTAGAGAGTTGAAAATAATCTCTAGACACAGTTAATTCTGACCTAAGTAAGGCACTTTATTGGACCTGAGGAGGCCACAGGATTTGGTACCAGACAATGTACAGTGTCCTTCCAAACTTACTTGAAAAGTCTTGCAATTGACAGTGTGAAGAACAGAGTATTTTGTGTATAAGTGCATACTTATGAATATGTATACATACATTTCATTTTTCACGTATAAAATATGTTTAAAAAGTTACACTGCTTCCTCACTCTGCTTTTTCCCCACCCAGTTTTTAGTCATTTTCGTCATAGGTTTTATTGAGTCTCTTGAACTTTGACAGACCTATATCTCAGTTTTTCAGCTATTCATTTTTTTTTCATCCCTAAACCATGAGAGAATCAAAGAATAGCTGAGGTTGGTAGGTATCTTTGGAAACTGCCTAATCCAACTTGTCATGTCCAGTTAGGTCTTGAATATCTCTGCAGATGGAGACTGCTCAACTCTCAACAACGTGTTGCTGTGTTTGACAATTTTCACATTAAAAGGATACTTCCTTATGATTAAAGAATATTTGTTGCATTTGTATTTGTGCCTATTTATTGTATTATTGTATTATTGTATTGTGCTTATTTATTGAACTTTGTCCCACCACTCTTTACCACTGGGAACATTCTTTTTACACCATCCTATCCTATCTATAAATATACAGATATCCTATCTATATATAGATATTTACATATTATAGAGTGTTTGAATAATTTATTGTAAAGCTTTATGTTAATTTTATTTTAACATTTTATATTACAAGTTTTAAAAGAGGGAATGAAGGAATCTAGGTGTTTTTTGTAGATTTTTTTCTTTCTCTTTGGTTTAATTAAATGTTCCTAACAGAACACTAATGCAGAAATCCAAATCAAATCCATTCAAATCAAATCCATTCAAATTCTTTCAGACAATTTTACAAGCTTAAATACTTTGGAGACTAATGGGGAGGGAGTATTCTGCATATTTGCTGTATGTATTTGTGCAGAACTCCCTGCAGAATTAGATGAACAGTATTTAATTTCAAATATTCATATTCCAGACATATATATTCATATTCCAAACAGTTAAACAGATAATAAAATTTTTTATTCTTTGATAATGTACTACTAAGTTTTAATTTAGTGTTTTGATGCAAATGTAGTCCAGGGTCAATGCTATTACTTTTAATTAATATTTTTAAAAATCCTTTTGAACAGATAGATAACACTTTGTTATAATCATATAATAATGATTATTGCACTCATCATGTCCAGTCTTCGCAAATGAAGATTTGGGAAAGGTCTTTACCCTTCGAGCCTGCGCAGTGGATTTTTTAGGTGAGACACAGTGTGTGCTGAACTGAGCCCACCCTTTAATCCTGAGGTTCATCTGCCGGGGCCGAGCGAGCTTGGACGGTGGCAGCGAGGTCCTCAGGACGTAGGTTTGTTTAGAGTGACCTTCTCTTAGATGGATGGTCTTACAGGGCTGACGAGCTCCATCTGCCCGGAGGAGTTCCTTGACTGGGAATCAAATCCGGGCCACAGCGGTGAGAGCGCTGCATCCTAACCACTAGACCACCAGGGGGCCCCCATTATCACACTATCTTCCATTTAAAAATCCTGGCTCTTCATGGAAAACAAACTTTTCTGACAATTATTAGAGTAATGTGTAGATAACAAATCTAGGGTTTGTTAGTAACTTCTGTGCTACCAAGAGAGAGAATGAGTTTTTTGAACCCTTTTTTGTGGGATGCTGTGTAGGGTTGAAAGAGCATCAAACTAATTAACAGTGTAGACCTACCTACTTTGCTTGCCAGATCTGCCTGAAAAGCTGTCTCATAGTTCCTTACAGGAAAAGTGATTGAAAACCTCACTATGTTTCCAAGCTGTGAAGTCTCCTGGCACAGCTTGTATTCAATTTGGCCCTCCTTAAGCACTGAGTTTGGTTATTTATTGCATTTGGGTATCCCAGGCTTTTGTTGGACTCTAAATCTGGAAGCCTAGGAGAACACTTGCACCTTTATTGATCATTTGTTACCAGCCAAGCCAGGTATTATGCAGGATCCTGATTCTCCTATCCCCTCAAGAACCTAAATGAAAAGTTCAAACAGAAACTGGCCCAAGAAAACAAAATAATATCTTTAAAGTGATATAATCACAATAATATCTCGTCACCCAAGTTAAGTGGCGTTTTTTAGAGTGAGGCACAGAAAAGCTCTCTTGATTTGCATGAAATTTTGGTCTTCTGCTGTAATTGTAAACAACTTTATATCTTATATAAGAAAATAAAGGCTGAAGTCTTTGTAAGGAGTATGGACACACTTTAAAACTTAAACATTAGTCTTGATCTCTTTTACGCTTAACAGACAGAATACATACATCCTAATGACACTGTTGCTCTTAGCTTTAAAAGTAATTTTATTTAATTGTAATAAATGTTCCACATATCCTTATAAGAACAACCAAATTGCCATCACACTAACTATCTTTCTTTTATGAGCAGATATGTTTTACTAGTAGATACTTTAATCAGAGGAAAACAATCTGTCACCAGATAATTGCTAAAAGGATGGGAATAAGTCATATTTTTTGTCTAATTCTTATGTTACAGGCTTGTGGCCTAATTCAATCTATTCTGAATGCACAGTAAATGCAACACAGTAATTTCAAAATCATAAACCTCTCAAAAAATCCAGGCAGAGGTCTGCTAATGTGTTGGATGATGGATCTCCTATTTACTATTGATCTCTGAATTCAGAACCAATCCATTCTGTACTAGCAAGCATTTTTCATATATTTTTAGAAAATATTGAATTGCTCTTAATCAGTGACAAGACTGCTTTGTGTGTTACCACTCAACATAGATTAGCAACAACATACAACATTTCACTAGAAAAATGAAACTTGTAGAATCTGGTATACCTTAAATGAACTGATTTCACATTCAACTACCCTTGAAGTAAAGGAAAGCTCAGAATAAGCAATCCAGATGTAATGAGAAAAGTGCTGTAGGGGATATTACATATAGAAATCTACCTAGCCCTTTGTTATATGAACATATTATACATTGTAGTCTGAATCACTGATGGGAGAGGATTTAATACAAGCAAACTAGCTTTTTGATTTTTATAGCTGGTTTCTGTATCATCTGTCTCTAGAAGCTGCATTTATATCCCATTCTCTACTGATTCTATTTTTTCTTCCTCAAACCACCCCATTCCAACTACCAGGTTCCTACGTCTCCTTCTTCTCTATTTTTTTCTATTCAAGTTTAGATGCAGAAATCCCCAATATACTAACTTAATCTCACCTTTGTACTCATTGGCCCCTGGTCCAGACCCGGATGACATTAAAACAATACACATGTCTGATCTAACTAAATATAGAATGCAAGTGGGTATGTGCTAAGCATTATTTGATGAATAAATGTCATTGGACTCTCAAGCTTTCCTTTCAGATGACTTGCCCTGCTCTTGAAGTCTATTACTTCCTCCTCTATATCTCCTTAACAGCCTTTTCTTATTAAGACTGTGTCATTATATTCCCACAAGTCTCAGAGGTGACTAGGAACAGAGGGAATGAATATAAGAATGTGATTCAGTTCACTGACTAAGGATTCTAATTTTAGGTATCTACCAGTAGATACCCATTTGTTTGGTAGTTGTTCATCTTGCTATTATAGTCAATAGAAGTTGAGAGTTGGACTCAGTTGTGTTAAAGTAGGTACGTAGCACCACACAATTTTCCTTAAGATGTCCAAGACATCTACACAGGATTGACAGGTAAGATAGATGATAGACAGGAAGCCTCAACCCTACTGAAGCAGCAGCAGAAGGCCACTGAGTATATTCTATGGCATATCACATGCCCTTCTAGTCTTGTTTTTATTTCCCTTGTTCTCAGCACATCCTGTTTATCATAGAAAATATTTGGGGGTATTATCCCCTAGATAATGTCTACTGCAGAATAAACTAAATCCCCTCAATGAATTTGCAGAGCAAAGAAACAAAGAAAAAAAGAAAAAAACAATCTCTAAACCAATAAACAACAATGACGAAAAATCGGTGTCCTTCTAAGGCTTACATATGACACAATTCTTTCTCTTATCCACTTATTTGCAAGGGAAGGTTTTTTTGTCTGTGCATGAAGAATGACAGATTCTGACTGAAGGACAATCAAACCACAGATACCATATAAGAAAAGGAAACTCTGAAATGTTTCTGAACTTAGCTACCACATCATGTTCAATTACAGAAGAGTCAGGCTGTGTCTCTCGAGATATTTCAGTTACACTTATAACAGTAATATTGACATTCCATAAAAGTACCAAATTCCAACCCTAGTTAGTGTTAGATTTCCCTAGCAGTCCACAGTCAACTCACTACAAGTTATGGTAGTTTTCGATAATTTAGTTTTCGTAATGGCCATTCACAAGGCCTATAAACACTAACAGTAAGTGCATGCAGACAGGAAATAAGCACACTGAATATTCTGAAAGCATGAAATGTTCAAGAAAGTTTTTCTCTATCTTACTGATTTTTTTTAAATTCAAATTCATTTCTAAAACAAAAATAACAATTTGGAAAATACTGCAATGGACATATGAAAATCTTTTACAGATCAGTCCCTAATTTTTATTCTTTTTATAGATTACAGATATGCCAAATTGAGTTGATTATATATTACTTTTTTCCTCATAAATGTTATACTCTCAAAAAAACCCTTACACTTTAATCATTGATATTAAGTCACATGAAAGAAATAGTGCTGTTTCTGGCTTGAAAATTCCTCTATATCAGCCTACAGGATAACTCTTCTCTCTCCTATTAAATAGCTGGAGAAGAAATTTCATCCTCATCTCCCAACTATATAACTATACCAAAATTATTGCCAGCTAATATCAGTATTTTCTTTTTTGATTCTTCCAATCATTAAGCACTAAAATAAAATTTTCAGGTTTAAAAATATGCAGATACCACAATCTGAGCTTTCATACATTTCATTACATTGCCTTTTTCTTTTCCCATCTTGATAAAACATTTTTTTAAATTTCCTCTGAAAAATAACATTCCTGAAACACAATTCACTCAAATAGTTTTGTTGTCATAGAATGAAAATATTTAGAGTGTTTAAAAGTATTTTGTCAAAATATAATTCGGAATTTAATTTCCAAAGTCATTCAGAAACAAAAAAATTAAATCTTTTTTCCTAGAGAGACAAAGTAAGATGTTTCAACACTAAAATATTGTGGATTTTTTTCTGTTTTCTTTTTAACTTATGGATTATCTCCTAGCAGAAGACATTTTACATTGCCAAACTAATTTATACAAAATGTTCAGTGCCACCTAGACTTATTTAAAATAAATGTGAAAATCAGTGAAGACTGCAATCTAAGCAGGCTGCAAAAAACAGTTCAGATAGGGATGCCCTGAATAAAAAAGGACGGTTATCTCTGCTGATATGGCTGGACGTGTCAGAAGCTGTTGTCACAATTCTCAATTACCTGTGTGCAAGATAACGTGAGGCTGTGCCTCTTAGCAGTCAGCCAGTCACTTGTACCCTTTCTTTAAGAGTGCTGATCTTCAGTGTCCTACAGCACACTGAGATGCCTCTTTTTTGAAAGGCTGCTTAAGAAGTAAATAATTCCATTTACTAGACTGCAGTGAGAGCATCATGCACCAATTACAGACATGGCACCAGGCAGTGGAGGGCTCCTGGCTCGAAAAAAATAATGACAGGAGCAGCAGAGAGAGAAAAATGTATTCAGAAACTCAAAAGACATTAATTAAACATATCTCCCCTTCTCATTATAAAAGTAATGGACATTTACAGGGTTATTGAGTTCATTGCTGGACCATGACAAATAAACACACAATCTTTTTGTCCACTACATGTACTCTGCAGTAGACTCTTTTTTTACCCTTAATTTAGTTATTAAAATACTTTCTGATGGATATAATGCAAAAGATAACTGGAAAGTCCAAATATATGTATTAGGAATCAACTCATCTTTAAAATGAGATCTAGAAAAAAACAGTCTACCAAAGTTTTCTTTTTCCTGATTTCCTTGTTTATTCAGGACTTTTAGTTTGGTTTCCCAAAAAGAGTACAAACTGGGATGATATGATGCTACAGAAAGACTTACTATCAAACATGTAATTGTAACTCTTTGTAGGGCACTGCCAAGAATCATATCTACACAAATCTCCTCCAATCCAATGAGTAATGTCACACTCTGAATAAACATGAAATACTAAATTGTTTGTGGGGTTGAGGGTTGGGGGTGATGAGAAGAGAGTATGTTCTAAATATTTTTCCCACCTCAACAGCAGCAGCAGCTGCAGAAGACTTGATATGGGGTATTTTATTGGCTGATGCATCTAAAATTTTCATGTAGGCTAAATTATAGTGTCATGTTCTTCAAAGTTGCTGTACTTGCATCCACAACATTATGATTCTGCCTAGAGTTGACATTAACAAGAAAGAAGGAAATTAAAATATTATCAATGCTATGAAGCCTATAAAGTCATGAACATCATCTGTTAATAATTTTCTTGTAAACTATTTATGCACCCAAAGATATTTCTCATTATATGCGCTGTTTCATTTGACCTTTATTCTACCTCCACTCTTCTTCTTCTGGATAATTATTTCTAGGTCAGAATTTATTAATGAACTATGGGTTTTGGTATTAATGGATCTAATGGAAAGACATTTTATTTGAAAGATTGGGAAATCAGGTTAACAGGAATTGCACATGTACACTGTTGCAAGAATAAACCTCTGTTTGATACCTGATTGTCCCTAGATCATAGATTACTAAACCAATATGGGTTGACATGGTCAAATCATTTATTGTTTTGCAGTCAGTAAACAGGGTGGTATTTGTTATCAGATTTTTTTTTTCCTACAAGGAATGAAGCATCAAAGATAAAATAGTGTGAGCAAAATGGAAGGACAGAGATGTAAAAGATGATGAAAAAGAAAAGAGAATAGACAGTTTAATTTAACATCTTTGCCATCATAAATGAGATATTTAGGTCAGACAACACATCTTGATATTCCCCAAAGGCAGTATTCTGAAGTGACAAAAGTATGTTCTCTTCAATAATGCATAAGGTGTATTGGATCTACTTAAAAAGAAGGGTTTCTGGGATATAACACCAGAAGACACTTTCAGTGAGTTAAGAGAAAAAAACAATATAAAAATAGCTTTGATTTTTTTTTTAATCAATTTGAAAATTCAGAGTAAAACCTTTTGTAGATTTTCAAGGTTCAGTCTGTTCAAAAAGTGCCACCTATAGCCATTACTTGGGCCCCTTATAGTTCTGGGCCCTGTAAGAACATGGACCTGCTGAAATGAGGGCAGAGGAGGGCCCCAAAGATGATCAGAGGGCTGGAACAACTCCCTATGAAGACAGGCTGACAGAGTTGGGACTGTTCAGCCTGGAGAACAGAAGGTTCTGGGGAGACCTCACTGGGGCTTTTCAGTATCTAAAGGGGACTACAAGACTTTTTACGAGTTTATGTAATGGTAGAAAAGAGGGAGTGCCTTTAAACTGAAAGAGAAGAGATTTAGGTCAGATATTAGGAAGAAATTCTGTACTGTGAGGGTGGTGAGGCACTAGAATAGTTTGCCCAAAGAAGTTATGAATGCCCCATCCATGGAAGTGTTCAGGGTCAGGTTGGATGGGGCTTTGAGCAATCTGATCTAGTGAAAGGTGTCCCTGCTCATGTCAGGGGGGTTGGAACTAGACAATCGTTATGCCTAGAATACACTACAAGTTAATTTGTACTTTGCTCTTTAAGAGATGCAATATTTTGCAACATTCAGAGAGTTCACAAACATCAAATCATGAAATAAATTGTGTTTCTATCATCTAAGTAGAAGCTATGACTTTCTGCAGACTTTGCAGTAGTTAACATAATGTTCATTTATTCAGATAAGATTTTTACCAAATCCAATAAAGTTATAAATAAAATTAAATTTCTCTATTCTACTCCTACCTTGCCTTTTCTCAGAAAAATTCTTGTCACCATAAACGAGTCATTCTGTAGGTAGTACGTGCAAGTGGGACTCAGATAATTGTTCTATTAGATTTTCCTCTTTTTTAATTTCTTGTGAAAATTAATTCTAAAAAACTGCTCAATGTATATAATGGTGACACAGTGACAGCTTATTATGAACATTCTCGTTCTCAACTTCAGAACTAGGACTTTCTGTGGTAGTCAAAGAAGTGGAAAATAGACAACACAGGTCTCAGAAGTATCAATTCTCTGAATTGGCTGTGGGGCCTTGATTACTTTCCCATCCCATAGAGATAATCTCTCCTGCTTAAACTAACCTAAATAAAGTCTTCCTTGTAAAATAAATGGAAAGACATGAGTCATTGTTTGCTACTGAGTTTCTTTCACAAATACTAAGAAAAGAAAGGGCATAAAATTGAATAAAAAACGAAAACAATAACTCCTATTCCTATAATTTAGTCTTCCAAGTATTATGATTTTAATATTTGTTATGTAACTTGATTTGATCCTATTGATTCATATTAGCTTCATCATCTATGATCTAGGGACAACCAGCTAGCAGACTAAGGGCTTTATTCTTGCAATAGCATGGAAGTGCAGTACTCATTACCCTTAACAAGTGCTGTGTAAGCATGTCAGTTGATGAAAAGTCCTCCTGAAATCTTAAGGACAAAACAAACAAACACAGAAACAATATGTTTTCACTTACAGTTGTTATTCCATGATTAAAAATTACTATTGCAAAAGTGAATAATTGGAAAGCATAGACACACACAATCAGACCTCATAATCAAGTCTTCTTTCCTTCTAGCATTAGTACTACTGTCTCCGCATTTCATAATGTAATTTAATTTTATGTACAAAATTTCCTGAAAGGCATAAATGCATTTCAGCTCTATGTAGTGATAATTCAGTTTTAAACCATGTATAAAAACTCAATAAAGAGTAAAATGCTAATAGTTTGTATATGGGTTGTGACCTTTCCTAGTCATTTTTCAATATTTTTTAAGAGTTAAGAAACAGTCACTGAAATAAGTTGAGAGACTCTTAGTCTATTATTTACTTTAGAAAAATGAATGTTTATCAAATGGACTTGAATGATGATAATATAGTTCATGCTTCAGAAGCCACTCAATTGCCAAGGTGAAGAACTGGATATTGTCTCTCTGGTATAATCACATGGAGCGTGGATTGCATTTTCACTTTGCATGACCTTGAAAACAGTTTCCCAGACCAATGACAGAAACATTCTTTTTTAATATTGCTGCTGCTGCCAAGTGTATAGACTAGACAAATAAAATTAAAAAGGAATAATAAGCTTAGTGATAATAAATTAAACAGTTATGCTCTTTGTTCAGTGTTTTACAATGAAAAAATCATTATAATTATGAACTAGAATTTAAAATGCAGATTTTGTACAATATTTTACAAAGAGATTTTAGCATTTCTGAGATCTATTATATTCGAAACCAGACTTTGAATGACTAATGTTTTTTAAATGTGCTTTTAAACATTCTCTGAGATTCCAGATTCCTTGAGTCCATGATCCTAAGTTTCAGAGATGCTAGGTTTGATTCACAAGCTGTTGTTGCATGTTGAATGTTTTCAGTAGCTTTGACTTCTTTGTTGCATTACATATTCCTAAATTTAGCAGCATATATTTTTATTTATTTCATGGCATTTTTCTCTTGAAGGTCTTTTATATCTGTAGATTTTTATCATTCTCTGGATGCTTTCCTGCTACATTGGATAGGTACTGATGCAAGTACTCTGAATTATAAAAATTTTCTTCTCATCTTAAAATCAATATTTGTCTATGCTATGTTTATTCATCTGTTGCTCAGCAGTTCTAGTGTCCTTCTCTGAAGAAGATCCAAGGATGTCTTTAGTTAACCTCTGTTAGTACCTCAACCTTACTCTAATATGATCCAGAATTCTAAAATATTTATTGCAACTATAGCTAGGAGGTCCACGTGAATATAAGAGAAATCATGCTTTCTGATTGAGTGAATCAGAAGGCAGCGTAGGTTTTTACCATGGGTTTCCATGCAGCAATGAAATTCCTAGGACCTACAAAGTTTTCTTCATCTTTGGATTTCACCAGCCTATTTTTCAATTGAATTTTGTATTTCACCTGTTTACATTGCAGTCATGGTAGATTTATATGTAATTACATCCATATCCATATAGTCCATATTTTTTCAGGCTTTTTGTGACATTATTCTTGTGTGTATTCAAACTCTCAACACTCTTAAATTGTAGAAATGCTCCACTGTGTTTAAAAATTGAATGAATTACCATATTACATGTTTTTGATTCAAAATGGAGATTGGAGTTACAGACCTGCTTAAGATTTGTTGCTTTTGGACAAGATCCTAAAGCAAGTCAGCATTTCCCAGTTATGTTACCATTTAACAGGAAACAAGCTCTTTGAGAAATATATATAACAATATACTTCTCGATTAAGTTACAGCACAAAGTCTACTACAGTTTCAGTTTATAATGATCTATTAATGCAGTCTGGTTTGAGTTACTCCAACATTTTATTTTGCTTGATCTGAATGCTATCTTTGATGATGTCGATTATAACATTCTGCTTTATCATTTATGAAATTAGGTAGGATAACCTGGTACTGTTTTGAGTTGTTGTCATTCTTATTATCAAATGCACGTCCATCTGTGTCATTACATATGAACTCTTTTCTGTACTACCCTGTCAGTTCCTTCAGTTTTTACATAAATTCATTTTTACTTACTGCACAGTACATTATTTCCTTCAGGTAACTCCATTTATCATTTAGATATTTCTTCCTTCATGTAAGGTAATCAAGGACATGGGATAGTGACTTTGTACAGCTGTATAAAAAACCACCAAAGACTGAAAGGAACACGTTTGTATTTTGAAGATGTATACAAAACCAGAGAAACGTGATGCATGTCCTGGGGCAATGGCAAAACTGTTTTTCTTCTTTAGATGAAGTTACTCAGGACAATATTATAAATCTAGAATATGTCACATCTGCAAGAGACTTTATCAAGGAAAATTATGAGACTTTTCACAATTCTAAACCTATACTTATATGATTCTTCTGAATAATTTTCATTACAATCTTTATTGATAAATAAGGTAAACTTTGTTGTAGAAATTCACATGAGACAATATAGAGCAATCAAGTTTCACTTACATTATCACAGTGTTTATTTTTTTATTTAGAGAAAAATCTACATGCATGAGTGGCAGTCTGAAAAATAAAAGCTAGACATGATCCCAGTATGGGGGAACTGGAATAGTTTGTTGAACGTGAGAACACTAATTTAAAGGTATCTGGGGCTGGACATATTAATGAAGAGGACGAGCTATGTTAATTAGGGAATTACACAAGTTTTTACTACCATTGCCCAATGGGTTAAATATTTCCCTCAACCAAGATTACATAGGGGGAAAGGGATTAACAGGGTTTAGACATGGTCTGATACAATCATCTCAAGAGTCCTTTCTGATTTCTGCTGGAGCCAGGCTTAATCCATAAGGTAGAACTTTAACAGGTCTTGTGAGAAGGGTCCAGCTCCTTCAGATCACAAGGTTTTTGTCAGTCTTGTTTTCTTTTGCTGAAAGCTGGGTTTGGGCTCCCACATGCATGTCTTTAATTTGGTTTACATCAAGTATTTACACTGATTTCAAGTGAGGAATTGAATTGATATATGTGTAACCTAGAGGTAACACACAATCTCTCTTACTGTTCCTCTTGAACAACAAAATGTTTAGGACACTCCAGACATTTACTTTCACATGGCTGGTTTTTTTACTCTGTGAAGTTAATGTATATTAATGGGAAAAAATGCTATTGTACTCAAGACATGAGCTGTTACCTAGGAAATCCATTTGCCGCCTTCATGTTTCTGAATTGAGGTAGATCATTCAAACAGAACACTAGGCTGAGCCAAGATGTGTATGATAAACAAGAAAACTCCAAGTTACTTTGTCACTATGATAACCATGCCTTGGGTCTACCCTAGAAACTTTTCCTGGTGCAATGTTGTCATCTATAGACATTTGGGAATTCTTTAATGATACTGCTTAGACCACCAAAGGGCCTAAAGTAAACACAGCAATTCTGAAGCAAAAAAACAGACCTTTTCTCAGACAACTTATTTTCTGTGGGAACCTGGTAAATGCTACATCCAAAGAAACATATTTTTATCAGTAAAAGCTGCATCTACTTTTAGAGTTTTTGCTGAGATAGATGTGTTAGCAATCCCTCTCTAGTTTAGACTAGCCCTTAGCAGTATAAAGCAATTAAAGATAATCCTGGCATGCCTTGAAAAAGGATAATGTTTTCTGCAGCTCTTTTATTCATGATTTTCAGACGTGTGCTTTTCTCTACTGCCCCTGCAGATCCTGTAATATAGATTGCATACTGATAATGCATGCTGTTATCTGTAGGTGTTCCTAAATAATGAATAGTCCACTGTAACAGCTTTTCTTACAAGTAACTAGCAAAAGCCAGCTTCAATCTGTTTTTTTGAACAAAATAATTTATCACATTTCTAAAATAGAAGCCTACCTCTAGGCTTTTAAATCCATTCTTGGGCACCTAAGGGTGCCTTTCAAGCTCCATTAATTTCCACCTTTAAATTATATTTAGTCCAAAAATGGCCATATTTCTTTAAGTTAGACTGTGCCTGGACAAGCAGAAACTCTTATCCTGAAGCTACAAGGACCCTTACCCAACATTTCAGTCCCTACGGAAACAAATCTGTAAACAACTTTCTTTAAATATTCCTATATTACATATCCATATGTGAGAGGTAGTCAAAGGCTAGATTATAGCACAAAAGGAATGATGTTTTACTCTCTCCCATGTCTCCATCACATTATAATACTTATGTCTGATCACATCTTCCTCTGGGAAATACTATGAAAAACCTTTGTAATTTGCTGGGTTGGTGAAGGTTCTGGGTTTCTTCTCAGTTTTAGTTTGCTTTAGCAGTTTCTTTTAGCAGTGATGCCCTTTCTATTACGGGCATCACTGTGAACATAGTAAGAGAAAGCTTAAAACACAATGTGTTTAGTGACTATTTTTTCCTCCTAACTGCGATCCACTGCCCTGTCCTTTGTTCCGTCAGTGACTCATGGGGTCTCTCAGCAAAGACTAATTGCTGAAAAATCTGCACTTGTTGTTCTGCTCTGTCTTTCATTTTAAGCTGGGTTGTAACTTTTTGTAGTCCTTGGTGTTTAATTAATCCAGATCTAAGAGAAGATTTTCCTCATGGAAGTTATGCTTGCATTGAGCCAGATACCATGAAGAATTCTGGATAAGCGAGAGGGGCAGAATCTAAACATTATTCTCAGTTGGAAATTAAAGATCAAATATCTTGAAGCTCTAATTTACCATCAGATAGAGCCATTAAGTACACCAATGGTTATGACATCACTGTTTTCATTTGTCTTTCATCATACTCTTTTCTTTTTTTTTTTTTTTTTTTGTTTCCACAGTCTTGCCTCTGTCTACCAAGGGAATTATTTCAATACATCATTAGTCATCTTGGAATTAATTTAAAAGTTCTTCCTGAGTGATCTTAATGGATTATGGCATACTTCAATTTATTGGTTCTTTTCTCTGCTATTCTCATCCAACATATAAAACACATGCCATATGAACAGCAAAATATGCTCCTTTTTTATTTCCTGGAAATTTTGATAAAATCACAAGTGTCTCAGTTAGAGTCAATTTACAGTGTACATATACTAAGAGGAAAGGAAGTTAGATATAAAAAAACAACAAAGTGAAATATCAGAGAAAGAAATCAAAATGTCAATATTTTCATTATATATCCTTATTTTTAGATATTTTATTGCATGTTAAAAACTCTGTAAAGACTAAAACCTAGCATATGAAATATGACATTTCATTCTAGAAACTAATTTTATCTCATATATATGTATAAGGAAAAGTTAATTTGTGGCATTTTGTTAATATTATACAGTTGAATGAAAGGTGGCATTACAAAGTGGAATCATTTCAAGAAGTAAGCATAAAAAGTATCTGTAAGAATACCACATCATTAAGATTCAGGTTTTCTTAGTAAGTTTTGATTTATACATGTTTGGAACTCTGGAATCACTTTTTAAACCTGATATTATTGTATGTTAGCTTTAGATTATGCTTACTGTGCTTTACAATCAAGTTGTCCTGATAGTGAATGAAGTATGTGTGTATGTATGCATATAGCATATGATATTTGACACTATGCTCTCACTTTAATTCCATTTTCTTTGTCAATAATCTTGTATTTGACTGCTGTGTGGTTGAAGAGAACCCAGAATATTAGAAAACCTTCTGGTGTGTTATGAACAGAGCCATCACGTCTCACAACATGAGCACGAGACCCAGACACACAGCATTTGGTTTGCACCTTCACACAGTAACACTTCTGTACCATATGTTTTTACAGCACAAAAACAGATCATTTGTCATACTTTGAGATCCCACATGACAATCACAACTGCATGCCTTAGCTGTGATCTGTCAAACTGTTATGTCTGTCACACCGGGGTCAGCAGAAGGAGAAATACCTTGCTAGCTGTGCTTCAGCTAGAGGAAAAAAGGAAGGAGGTTCTTAAAGGAACTCCACCACAAGGTAACATTACCCATCTACAAACTAATGTTATTACATTGGTTCACCACTTGAATGTGTCAAAGACAAATTTTAGTGGCCATTGAAACACACTGTATATCCATACAATCTCTTAAAGCAAAATGTTTGTGCAGAGACACTACAGGGCTTTGAACAGTTTCAAGTTTTTGTTGTTGAAACACCACAGAAGTTTCAATCTAATAATGCTTTGGTTTAAATATAAGCAAGGAATTCCGCTTTCCACAGAATATTGAAAGTGTAGTTTGCTGTACAGATTAGTACATAATTAGTACATAGCTACACATTCATTGCTCCCATTCCTTGGAGCATGGCAATCAGATATTTCTGCTCAACATGGCACATAACATTCACAGAGAAGCAGACTAAAAAGAGGAAATTTCCTTCTGACCACCAGAAGAAGCTATATACATAAACCTGAGATGTTTGACTATATTGCCGGTCTTATGCTTCACCGGTAAACATCTCCTGCCTTTACCTTCTCTCTGCAGCTGTACAAATACACAAATAACACTATTTCCTCTATGATAAATGTTGCTTCCCTAGCTCCAAAGTTTTCATTTGAAATGTCTGAAATACTTTTAACCTCCCTAGTGATCAACATAATCTACTGTTTGCCATATATGAAAATATCAGTCGCTTCACTTTTATTGTTCCGTTCCTTGATGTATAGATACAGAAAAACTAAAATAGGGGAAAAAACAGGAGAATGCAGACACAGCTTTAAAAAAACCTTTAAAGGACATCTGGAACATATTTCTCAATGAATAGCAAATTTCTGCCCTTCGTGTCTCACTATAAGTCAGTATAGTGAGTTACAAATTTTTTGCTGAATGAGTAGTTCCATGCTCCTGATCATTCAAAAAGTTTAGATGAATTCCAAATAATTCAAAACACTACTAGTATGAGGATTTAAACTGCTGAGTTTGGTAACTCAGCAGTGAATTTTTCAGAAGCGCTTAGGTGATTAAAAAGAACAAATACAATTTATACTCCAAATAATTCAAACAATATTGTCAAAATAATGTAGAGATGTTATGATGTTTCCCAGTAAATGTCTTGAATATGGACAGACAGTTTAAAGAATGAGAACTGGAATGCAAAGTAAGTTTCACAGATCTAGACAGTTCCAGTATCTCTACATTGTTATCAAATATAAATGGTCCTTTCAAAGGACATTTAAAACTTGAAAGTCACCAAAATGCTTAAGAAAAATTTACAGGTTTTTTGGTTTACTTGCCTACACAAATGAACTTAAAAAAAACCCTGTAGTGCTTGTAGTATTTTTGAAAATTCTACTTACATACACGTAATTATTGACTTCTCCCTTAGGTATTGATATTTTCTGAATGGTAGCTACCAAAATAATCCTGTAAATTAGCTCTTTTTTATTTTGTAAATTCTATATTGCTATTTATTATGTGCTTGTACAGTACCAATCCGCATGAGGACTTAATGGGTATTATTATAATTTGTGTAATATAATAATATAAATTCCATTAATTATTATTTCCTTCAAAAGGAAATAAAATTGATATTGTGTGACATTGTCCACAACAAAATCCTTGGCAAGTAAAGAAATAGGAAATTTTCTTATAAGTTTTAATTACAATGGAATGTCCAGGTATCTCAAGTGACAGATTCCAGACCTTCACAAAGACATCTCCTCTGTCTCCTTCAGAAAAGGAAACACAGCATAAATAAATCTTCTTCATAGCATCACTCAAAGGTAATTATAAATTTAGTGGCATCAACAAAATTTGAGACTGAACCACCTGCATGCATTCTGTTTGTGATGTGTTAGCCATTAGGCAGACAGCTATGAAATAGATCAAAATTAAGGTTGTGACTGCTTTATTTCTTCTAATCCCTTTGATTTTAGGATATCAAATGATTAATATGACTAACTATAAACAATTAACTCCTATATCATTGTCATTGGGGTTTTTTAAGCATTGATGTCCCACCTAAGATTAGATTCAATGATCTGAGAGACCCACAGTCAAACCTTAATATCATAATTTAGGAAGCCTTCTAAAACAGGGAAGGAAACTGCTCATTCATGTCATCTTTCAATAAGATTCAAGTGCCTAGAAAATCAAGAAAAAAATCTAAAAATTTCTAGTTAATTTTGAGTGCACAATTCTTCATACCATTAAAATGTATACAATGGACATCACACATTTAATACTTGACATTTTTTCAAAGTGAAAAGATAATATTTCTGGAGGACTTGAAGGAAATGGTTGCTGATCTGCTTTGAACTCTTAAGAGCTGTTAATTACACAAAGTATTTATTATGTAATCAATTCCCACCTCCAATCAATTCCATATACATTTAAACCATGCACATAAACAACCATGTCTTCAATAGCCTTATCTTTATATTTCTCTTTATATATATATATATATATATATATATATATATATATATATATGCAAATTCCTTGTCATTCTCCCATCTTACTTATCTCAGCTTTAGGTTGTATTTTTCTGTTAGTCCTAACCTGAGCTTTTCAGAGCTTCCTTTTCACAACTGATTCCATATCTGCCATTATTTATCTTCAACATTGCAAAGCCACATTCCCTCCCTTGCCTCACATCAGCTTGTTTCCCAAGTACGTCTTTTGGCACTTACCATCACCAAGTTTCATTGTTTCTTTTGTTCACATTTCACCCTATCATCTTTAGCACTTCAGTTTTAATCTCCTCACATTCCTGAACTCCACAGTTCTTATTCATTGTACTTATTCATTTTTGTTTTGACTACTTTCTATGCTCTATTCAGACAATGAACAAATATAGTATTATACTATATGCTGACAGTTTGTTGTCAGTCCTTCCAAGACAAGTGGAGAAAAAGTACTATTTGCATTATTTTTCTTCCACCTGCAAAGACTACATTACCTATGTTATCCATGGCTGTAATAAAATATTCATAGCATCATAGAAAGTGTGTTGGGAATACATCTCTAAATACCAGATAGTAGATTTTCTCCTGGAGGCATTCTTGTTTGAGAAACTTCAGTGATTCAGACTAAATGATGGAGAGCTCTCCAAGAAACCGCTTAACAGTTTATCTTCGAAGATAACTGGACTTTTACCATGATTAGTTTCAAAAGGAACGAGATCAAGTAAAGATTAGCATAAGATTGGGTTTTACTGTACTCCAGAAAAAAAGAGAAAGATTCTTAAGCATAAAAAAAAGAAAAAAAATTACTTACCTTTCTATATATTAAGATTAGTGTCTTACATGCAACAATAAAAATGAGTTGAATCAGAGAGTTTACAGTTTATAAAATGTTATCTGTTTAACATTCTAAGATAACTTTTTAATAAAGCAAATGTTGTTCTTAATAAAAACAATGGATTTATAGTTCTCTTTTTCATATTGTTTATAAATTAAGGACTTCATAAAAAAAAATTCTTTTACAGGGGAAATTTATTAATTTTTAGTGCCTTTTTTTCATTTTTTTTCTGTAAATATCCTTATATTTTACAAGCACTTCCTGACTCAAGAGAGTAGAGCAAAATTGAGCCTTTCAGTTAATTGAGACCATTTCAGACTGGAAATTTCCAGAAAGATATGTTTTCCCTTTGGATGTGTTTAAAATTAATCTCTTTCAAACTGTGGCAGTGGATTTTAATAAGCTAGAATTAGTACTCCTGACAAGAGGAAAAAACCACTATAAAGCTTTGTCTCTTGACCTTTGAAATAATAGTTAACCTCATCTTAAGCAGACACTTTAAGCAAGACTGGAATTAGGGGATTCCAATAATGCTGACAACAAGAAGGAGATTGTATCTGACTTAAGTTTATTTGCCATAAAATTTGCTTTGTTGCTTGTCAACTCATCTAAAAGAAGATGTGTGAAAAAGCTGAGTCTCTATCAGACTGCCCCTCTTTTCGAAGTTCCGAACCACTGAGTTTGTCAGCTCAAGACTTGCAGTGGGACTGGTAACAGCCATGGGGCCTTCAGTGTCAATCTTCCTTATTATCTTAAATGTATAACAAGACAGTCTGGAAATAGCTGATCATGTCTTATTTTTACCTATTACCTTTCACACTCACATGCAGAATTTACTTTCTGATATGACTTTTTCTATCTTCTCATGCCTTTCAGAAGTCACCAGTAAAAAAAGGCTCAGTTGACTCCTGTCAGTAGCCCAGCCAGCTGTTGCATTCATGAAAGCTACTGGTTTGTCTAAAATTGTTATGAATTTCTAGTAAGGAAAGATTTAATGTTTACAAATTACTACAGATTCTTTTTTCATTCTTAAACTCTGTGTTTAAAAATAACTACCGTAGGAACTTAACAACCATTTTATTTTATCACAGATTCGTAGAGTGGTTTGGAGTATATTTTTCTAGATCTCATATTCAGAAGTGGTTTCCTTGTCATAAGATTTACAATCAGTGAAAGACATGACATACTGGATTCTTCATCTGAAATCTCAAAAATATTTGCACAAATATGTTAAGGTTGGCAGATGCATTTTTGGATACATACCTTACTTATTCTATAAAATAATTTATACATTTGTCATTGCTTTATCATGGTGATGACAATTACAGTTGAAATGCAGTGAAGAACACAGATCAAAGTTTAATTCCCACTATACCACTCACTTTGCAGTTTTTCTCCTTCCTATGCCATGTAGTATCTTATCTGTTCAGAATGCAATTTTTTAAAATTGCATCTGTTTCCTATCAAATGCTATTAAAAGCCAGGACCGGGTGATCTTTGATCTTGTTATATCTCTAGATTCCACTATAGATAACAAATAGTATTGCAAAGATATAATAGCTGATGTCATAGTCACATGTAATTATGATATCAGCTATGTAAGAGGAAGAATAAAAGAATATTTTAAATGTAAAAACAAATTCTGTGTGTGAGGAAAAGAATATAAAAACCACAACATGTTCAAATATTTTTAAACTTTCATGATCTACAGGTAAGAGAAGAAAAAGGTTTATTTTTTTTCCTAATGTTCTCCCTGGTCTGAAGAACATAATACTACCCTTTGTTCTCCAGTCTGATCAAATTAATTCCTCTGGATCTGGAAAATCCAGAGTTATCAGAGAACATTCGATATAAGAAACCTGATGAGGTATGGACTTGTGCAGTGGAAAATGACCTCAAAACCCAGTTCTAGGTTAAAACTTCATGTAAAAAAAATAATCTTTTCCTGATACTCTTACACATTTCTAAAACCTATTAGTATCTTGAAAAATGGACTGAATAATAGAAAAAAATTCAGAGATAATTCATTTGTTCTGAAGACTCTTCGAGTTAGAACACAAAAATATAATAACTTCTGTTATTTAAAAAGAAGCTGAAAGTTTTCCCTGAGGAAATCAATCAATGAAGAACTGACAGGCAGTAAAAGTTGGATTCAATCATCCTCTATAAGATACATTCCTCATATTCAAAAAACTTATGAAAAGAGAGTTTCATCCTTGAAAATTATGTAATTCAAGACTGCCAAAGGGGCCATAAAAAACACCCAACTCAAAAAAACTCAAAAAAATAAACAAACAAGACTTCTAATGTGAATCATTGAATAGAGAAACTTAGAACAAAGAAAAGAAATTATAGCAAGGAAGAACTATTATCACAAGAATACAATGATATGCATGAATTCATAAAAATCTTTATTGTTTTGCAAGAAGATACTACCATGACTGTTGGGTTTCAGTGTACTACATAAAATCTTTTATAAGTAACTGTGAAGGCTAATGCTGCTACTGAAAATTATTTTTAATGAGTCTTGAAACGTTAGTTTAGGTCAGTTTCTCATGTTATTCATTAACTGCAGTAAAACAGACTAAAATTTAATTTGAATTTAGGGTTCATTAATGATTCCTGTAGATACCATTCCTTTAACAAGCAGGTGAGTTATAGGGTATATGAGGCTTTAAGAAATGCTACTATTGTGCATTAAAACTTACTGTTAGTTAATTTTTCAGGTTACTGAACTTGTAAATTGATGGAAAAAATTTCTTATGACAAACCAAACACAAAATCATCTACAGTTGTCCGACAATAAACAATTTTTTTGCATATGATAATTAAACAACATCAATATATTAACTAGGACCATAGTTAGATTGCTTCAATTTCTTCTGACTGGAATTTGAATTAAGACAGTTGTTTTATTTGCCTTTCAAATTACATATCAAATAACGGTGTCCAAAACCAGGGAAAATGGATCCTATTAAAAACAAACCAAACCCTATGTATATTGGAATATCCTATATTCTTACCAACAGGTAAGGAACAAACAAGTATGACCAAATGGTAAATTTCCATTGTAAGTATAGAAAAACCTTCCAGAAGATTTTATTATGAGGACATTAGAGCTTTTCTCTCAAGGAAGCTTTTCTGCCTGGAAAAAAGCATCTTTCCCAGAGATGGTTTAGATGTTTTTTCCTCCTGCATTCCAGAGGAGCTGACTTTTGGGTACAAGAAAGGATAAATTCTTGCAGACTTGTCTGAAGGCCCCAGAGCAGGGGAGCCAGGGATGATAAAAGCCCTGAGAAGAACAGAGGACCTGTCTTTTTCTTAGGCCCAGTGCAGATTTGTGCCAAGACAATGAAGCATTTAAATTCCAAAAATGTTTTGCAGAAGTCATAAATCTAATCCAATTGAAGATAACAATTAAAAGTCTTTAAAAAAGAATAAAATAAGAATTTTAAAGGAAATGCAGTGGATTTCAATGATCTCATATACCATAGGAAAACAAACAAACAAACAAACAAACATGAAGTTCTTTTCTTCATCTTTTCTTTTTTTTTTTCTTGTCTCTGCTATCCTTCCAGTATGGCAGATGCTAAAATCTGTAAAAAGTTTGAGGTACTGATGGATTAAGCGGGCAATAAGAGGGCAGTTAAGCCAGTTAGAGGAGATAAACTACGTTGACATAGACGTAATGGATTTATATTTTCCTTTATCTTTTTCGACTCTTTTATTTTTTTTTTCTATTTAATCTCAACAGACAATAATATGGACAAAATCTGATGGCTCAATTCAGTTATTTAAACATCTGTGTCTGGTATCTGAGGGTTCTTGGGCCAGTCACAGAGGTCTGGGAGGTAGGAACCAGCACTACCTGGGGGTCCAGCCCCTCCACAGAGACAGCTGGAGGCCAGGGTAGACTGGTAGGGATGAGGGCACAGCACAGAAGCTTCTGCTTAGGGAACTCAATCAAACCATATTCCTGTTCCTCTCTGGTGATAAAGTTACTGCAACAGGTTTTACCACAGAACTTCAGACACTGTTATGGTTTACTGATTCTCTGTCACGAACCCCACCTTTATTTTATTTTACTGCTGTTTTACTGAGATTTGTCAGGAAGACACTTTTAGGGAATCTTGCTTTGGACACAAGTAGATCAATTATATGTCATCAAAACTGGAATATTTTTCAGTGGTAGTGAAAGATCAGGTGAACCAGACAGTCTAAAAGTAACTTAGACATAGGGAATTAGTCACAGTCTATCTTTGGAGAAAAGTAAATATCTTTTTTTTTTTCTTTTCTGTTCAGCAATGCAAAATGGAATTAAAAGGTGTAGAAAAGTCCAGAGAAAGGATTCCAATGCTGAAGTCTATTTGGACTGAAACATCTTTTCTATTTTGTATATTTCAGAATAAAATTGCATTTGTTTCATCTGGTTTTTTGTTGAAATGGACTCCAGAATTAAGCGGAGTCTACTTATTTCATCCTTGCTCAGTCATTTGCTACAGTTCTTTCTGAATAGCAAAATCTATAAATAAACTTTGTAGAAATATACTTAATTAACCTAAGATACTTAAATCCAGTTGAACAAAAACTTGTATGTGTACTAAAATATATTTAAAAAAAAATACAAAACCTCCAAAAATACAGGAGAAAATTAACCTAAAGGTTGCCAAGTCTGTTTGTCTAAAATAAACTCTGAAAATTCCTAATGTCATGAAAAAGTATAATGAATAAATTACTTTAAAAAGCCCAAAACAATAAAACAACAAACCTGAAGAATGTCTATAACTTAGTCATATTCTGTTAAAATACAGAGCTAGTTGCAGATAAAATGAGAAAAGGCAAATACTGGCAATTCAATGGCCTTTTTTATAACTCAAAGATGTGAGTGTTTTAAATATTTCATTTAGCATTCATTAGGAAAGATAGGTTTTGTAGGGTTTAAAATGAAAAATGGCATTGGAAGCTCAGGGAAAAGATATGTTGGCAATATTTGATTCACTTTCCTTGGCAATGCTACTTTCCATCACAGAAGCATGAGAAAATGAGATGAGAAGACATTTTTAATAAGCTTTTGTCCCACAGTTACTTGTTTGGTTATAATCATTAAGTACTTACATTAACTTTATCTTCATTTCATATTATGTCAGTTTCTAAATATATTTCAGGAATAAAAAAAAAGATGTCCTAGACATCTTCCTAGACTAATTCTGCTAATTCTTAAGTTAGTGACTACTTCAAAGTAACACGATGTGGTTACTATTAAAATGTAATTCAGAGTTTCACTAGACTGCTTGTGCCTGACAACTAATTTTTTTGTTGCTCCCTTGGGTAGTTGCTAGAAACAGTCCCCATCCTGTGACCGAAGGAGCGAAAGGAAAAGTTGAAAAATGAGCAACGGGAACAGCTTGCTGATGAAGTTGAATGAAGAGCTAGTAATGATATTGATGACATTACTAATTACTTAGCAGGCAGAATTCAAAATGAGAATTCATTTGTCATTGTGATATCATCACTCAGCTTTCTATTGCCTTGGGTAATAGGTTTGTGCTTGCTTGGTGCAACATAAACTTTGCTATATAACTCTTTTTTTTTTTTTACATCTGTACTTCTTAATTTTTACCTTTTAAAGTTTTACTCCTTCCTGTACTCCACTGTGGCTTTATGAGTGTCCTATTTAAAAGGTGGCGTATTTTATGCTTAATCAGATAATTAAACACCACATAATCTCTGCCCCTCAAAACAAGCAAATATTCAATAGATTATTTAAAAGTATCATAACCTAAACTAACATCAATGCCTGAGCAAAAGGAAGCATATTAAAATTTGATACTTAAAAAAAGTTCAAATAGATTTCTAGATGAATATTTTAATGAAAAATTTACACTAAAGATATGCAAATTCCTCTAATTTGGGGATAGAGGTCAAAAATCATAGTTCCTGAGTTCTTGATTGAAGAAAAATCTCATTGGCTTTGATTTAGGAAAATCAGTCTTTTCAAACAATCCAGTATTCCTAATCCTTCAGCCTGTGAACCAGTATCATAGTCTGAAGAGCCTAGAGTCTATACTATCTCTTCCAAACAGCTGAGATTCCTGGCTGAATCATCCAGTTGGAGAGAGAACTGGCCGGAGTTCACCGGCTGTACACTCCAAGATTTTCCTCTCTGCTGTCCAATTTGGCATCTCTGCCTTTTTACATCTCATTCTGGATTCTCGAATTCCTGCCTTGACTTTTACAGACCCACTCTCCAGTTTCGTGGGCATATACTATGATCATTAGTGCTTTGCTGTGAAGTAAGTAGAGAGAGTATCTGTTCAGTCACAAGGGAACTACTAATTGTCCCCTTGGAAGTCACCAGAGCTGTCAATGACACATCCTACCAGCCCTATGTCATGGCAATGGGGATTAACCTGAGAGTGACTCAGGGTCTCAAAGGAAAATGTGGTCACCACAGGGGTTTGCTGGTCAGCTGTAGTTGGCCAAGGAACTACTGACATGAAACAGCAAGTATATTGTCTTTTCATATGCTTGTGGTACTATAGTCTAGTAATATATGCAGCTTAGAGATACCCTAGAACTCATTAAACAACCTAATGGATCATCTGACAGTTGGAAAGGTTTTCCTGTGTAAGTGAATATTAAAGTGAATGTGTTAATTTGAGCCTATCTTATTATGCCATCTCATTTGCACTGTTTTCTATCATTTTGATTAATGCCTAGATTGTGACTAACACATAGAAGGAATGAAGGATAATATGCATAAAACTGCAGTCTATGGATGTTCTTACCCTTCTAGATTGTGCATCTACTGAAAGAAAACAGGTAAAAGTGGAGAGCTAAAAAAGTGTTTCTTTTAATTTTCAGTCTTATAAAATTTATAAGGTTACAAATTTGTTGATTTTGTATACACATCACTTCTACAAGATGGGAATAAAGTAGTTTTTATTTAATCAAATATCACAATCAAGAAACAGCAATTTATATGCCTCTTAGTCAAAAGCAGAGAAAACCTTCAGAAATGTTTTTAGTATCTAGAAGCATTTTCTTATTAAACATATTCGGAAGAATTCATGTGTTCCAATTCAGTGAGTTTATAATTGTGTTTTGGTTTAAATGCAGGTCATTAATTTCTCCAGAACCCTTTGAAATACGTCTGTAGTTTGTCATAAAATCTCCACAGAACTGAATTTCATTTTAATTTCACTTTTTCTATAGTGTTTCTAATTAAATGACATTTCACAGAAGTTGAATAATTTTTTGCTTCTTCTGTTTAAAAATTTTGGTCAGATTAAATAATAATAAAAAAGTAAATATTACTAGAATTCGATAATTCTTAAAAAAATTAATAGTTACTAAGGATGTAATCCCTAAAATAATTTAATATGTATTAGGTTGTATTACAGATACAAATTGTAAAGGACACCACACCTCTACTATATCAAATTCTTGTGAAAACAGAAGAATCTTAGGTGGTTTTTCTGTCTTTCTAAAACAGTCTGACTCCTTAGAATGGTTACCCTGGGTAGAGTTCAGAGTATATTACTGTTTCTCCTCTGAAAATCTAATTTCAGGAAACTCTACAGGGAAAAGCAGGATAGTATCCTAAATCTCATCAGAATCTTACATGGAAATATCATTCACAGAACTCTCCCAAAGGAAAGAGGTGCCTCTTAAAATGGTAAACATATGATTGTAAATGAGAACTGCAGTTCCAGACAATTGATTTGAGGGTGTTCGAATATTGCATTACCAGTACATTGCCTTGATCTGTGTAATTGCAGTAGAACAGACACCCAAATTTTGATATACTGTCCCTGACTCTCCTGTATGTCTGTTTCCAGCCACTGCCATGATAAGGTCTTTCAGAGGAACATAAAAAATGTACATCATGCATGCAAGTTAAATTTTTTTTTAGATATGACAACTTTAAATATAGACCCATTCTTCTGAATAAACGGATGATATTTTTCCCCTACTTGTATGAGGGGGATGTGTCAACTTACACTGGAGGCAGCATTACATTTGTCATTAGGTACAGTCAGCTTAATCTGACAATTAGTTTCAAATATAAATGCAGTTTGGCAAATTACTTTTTATTATTATTTGAGATTTTTGTTTTCTCTCCTGAAAAATACTTTTCACAAAAGCATTCAAAATGTCCTTCCCTTTGTGTAATGGAAGATTTGGAGCAAGAATTTCATTTCAATAGCTCAGGCTACCATCCTTGTTAGAGGTCCCTATTGACAGCAGCCTACTAAGCAACAAAAATGGAGCAGAAAAGAGCAATTCTATGACCCTCTTTTGATTTATTTTCTTTTTAATCTCTAAGCTATCTTCATTCATGATATTATGCTGGGAATAGCTTATTATTGCTAAATTTGTTTCTATTTTTTAAGCAGTGGTGACTGACTTTGTTCTTTGAAAGTACTCATTTGCTTTTCTCCCTGTCCTTATTATCTCTTGCTCTGTTTTTTGCTGAACACAAGAACTGGTACTCTAAAAAAGCTGTTGATTGATCTAATGACATTTAATGAGATAAATATTTGGCATGGAAAACAGACAAAGGAGAGGCCTTTGATCTTTTCAAGTTATTAGACAAAATGATAGTGGAAATTTCTTTCTTAATAGAGGCAGGAAGGTTGTTTCAGTCTCTTAAGTCTCTAACATTAAAGACACCTCCCAAGCTTTTAACCTAAGTTTAATTAAAATATATATTATACCAATTGACTTCCATTATTTCAGCATCAGAGAATCTTACGCTGTCATTATCTTAAGTAAATGGGTTTGTTTTACATAATGTGCAGTAATTATAGTAGTGTCCATTAAAAACATATCTCTCTGAATTAGGGACAGATAAAGGAGAAGGATTTTTAATATATATTCCAATTCCACTTTTCTGTAATTGAGAATTTTTCCAGTTGGAAAGCTTATTCATTCTATTTATTTTCTGTTTTGTTTTGGTTGGTTAGTTGGTTGTTGTTAGTTTTGGGGAGTTTTGTTGTTTGTTTGTTTTGAGGGTTTTGAGTCTGTTTTGCCCATGATGGTGATCACTGAGTGAGTGAGAGAGCGGCTTTAGTGAGTACCTGGATCCAACCAGGGTCAACTCACTACATTTCTCTACATTACAGATATTTATTTGAGTGTAGCCTTCTTAGAAAATCTCATTTTTTTCCCTAAAAATACCTAATTTATATCTTCTTCAATTCCAGCTTTGTGATTTTCTATGACTCCTGTGGAAAGTTGACAGCAGTTTGGCTGATAATCTGCTCTTGCCACTGTGTATTGATAAAACTGTTGATAATTATAATCTCATAATTTCTTCAGGTATATACAGATATATTGAGGAGTACTTCTCCTGTATCTGCCTTTTACCTGGACTGTAAACTATTCACCTAAGGGACAATCTTTTTGTTTTGTACTTTTACACTGCTTGGCATAATGGAGTCCTTATTTTCTTTAAGGGTTTTACAGATTGGTAGTAATACAAAAAATAGCACGAAGAAACTATTTTTACTTTTGGATTTTTGCTTTCTTTTATTCATAACCATTTGACTGCAGATTCAGAGACTGCACCATGATGATGCATATTCACAAGTAAATTATATTCATAATATAAATGTCTTCTATATTCTATACTTTCCTGTACATTTGTGTTGTGTAGGTACAGCTTTTTGATTGCACTGAACTGAAGTACATTATATCGCCACAAGCAATATCCACGAGTCACGTATTCATTCATTCATTCGTTCATTCATTCATTCATTCATTCTTTTTTGTTTTGTTTTAAAAGACTAGGGAAGAAATCTATTATTTCAGAACTTCATTCTAAATATTGACTTTCCTGATGTTGACAACACTGATATTTATAGAATACTAAGAGACCTAAATGAGTACTGGGATATATTGAAGCAAAGTTGAGGATGTTGCTGCACGATTCCTATCAGCTCTAGGGGGAAGTATGATTAAATCTGCTGCTCTGCTTCAAAAAAGCTCAGTGCTTAAGTTTAAAAAACTGCCTTATAATATTCTATACTCATTTTGCTAAAATGGAATGCACCCAGAAGATAATTTTCTAGTTGCTCCCAGAGCTCTTTGGTGGTAGCAATCCATTTCCTATTAGTGACAGTAGAATGTGCCTGTGCTGCAGTCCCACACCGTAAGTCTCTTTCACTTTCCTTCCTTCCTTCCTTTCTCTCTGTAGGCATTAAAGTCCTTCTAGCTTCCTTACATGGCCCTTACGACTCTTTACCAATGTCTTCTATGACAAGCATCCGATCTTTTGGCGAAATACCTTCTTTGATATGTGAGATAGCGCAAAGAGGGCAATAACGAGTGCAAAGGGACAGCTTTTCTTGTCCTGTTCTCAGCTTTAATTTCAAAAGGAATATAAATCACTCTTTCACACAAAGATCACAAGGAACATTGATTATTTCAGCAGCTCAGGCCGTCATCAAGAAGACATAGCTACAATAACCTGAATCCCAGAGTATCTTAAGAGCTTTGACCATTCTTGAATTTTAAAATATACTACACCATATAGATAGTTCCTATAACCCCCTATTTCTAGAAATCTGTGTTTCAGTCATTGTTAAATAGATACTTAAATACTAAGTCAATTTAAACTCAAGTCACTAATTAAAGTTTTTTAATTTAGTTCTATCAGCCAAAAATACACTTTCACCAAAATAGTCAACATTTTCAACCTATGAGCAAGTTAGAAACAACCTGAGAATAGCTCACAGGTGTGTTTCCTAAAGCATGCCCCTTTCACCATTGCCTGAGTTGCAATGCTGCCCTCTCTCTGCAAGTTCAAGGAGAACCTGGCTCATCCTTATAATTTTCAAACCTCTTCAGTTTATGGACCCAAAATTATTTGCACTCTAGATGAAGACCCTTGATTAGAAAAGAGAAGCCTGATGACAGACTTGTTTTTTTCATCCTTATCTGTGAACACTTCTTAGCAGTAGTCCACTGATACTCCACTAGGAAATGAACCAGGCCAGTGACTGTTCCTTGGTATTGGACCTCAGTCATCAATATTGAATATTACATATTTGGGCCAGCTAGTGGTTTTCTGAACAATCTCCAGGCAGGATTTAGGAGTCAGGACATCCCAGAAACTATCCTTAACAAGCAGTTTGCATGTAGTCTCCTCATTCTGGAGATTAGGAGACTTTATTAGCACAGACATATGCCACTAAGGGCCAGTTGGCCTCAGTGGTCAGAAATATTCCCAGACATATTTAATCTACTTACGTGGGTTAAAAATTTGAAGGCCTTATATTGAAATAATTTACTCTAATATAACCAGTTTGTTGATCAATTTTTCCTTTCTTTCTTTTCCTGCTCTTGGTTGTATGAGACAAAGGTGTTAGGTGTTTAAACCTTTTATTTCTTATTGTGGTAATCTTGATTTCTGTTTTCATCTCATTGTCATTACAGTGAATTCAAATGTTGAAAACATTGATATATGAGGAAGTATGAGGCCTCTCAGGCCATAGAATAAATATTTTTTTCTTGAATATGTGAATTGATAACTTAAAATATTTATCAGGCCTTCAGCTTAAGAAACAGTCAAAAATTATTTGCACATATTTCACTCTCAAAAAGTAAGGGCCTTCAGAAAGAGCTGCATTCATTTTCCTCAGGCTGCATGAAAAGACATTTACCCTTGTTATAGAGTAGCAGCTATCAGGAATGCTCTAAATTGTGTTGTTTTGATTAAAGAAGGCTTTTTGGAGCCTTTCTACAGCAACAACCACATTCATGACGAGCAGAACAAATGCCTAATTCCAAGTGCAGCAAATTTATTCTACCACTTCTTTGAATAGCAAAAAGTGGAAAATATATTTCTACTTAATATTTGCTAACTTAAATGTTCCCTGCATGTGAACCATAACTCACTTCACTTTTAATCAAAATGAACAGTAGCACATACTTGATTAAAAAATGGTTAAAGTTCCCTACCTTTCTTGAAAATTATTTTTTTTTAAATATATATGGAGCAGAGCAATATTACATAGTCTACTGAAGTAGTCAAGATACTTGGTAAAATATCAGAATTCTAATTAAAAAATCTCATACTGATATAAGTGATATGTTTATTGTGTTCTCTCATTAAGAGAACAGCCCTACTATATTCTCTTGAATTACTTATACCTGTTTCAAAGCTATTTCTGAACCTAGTTCAGAACCTAAAGAAAACTTAACTAGTAAGGCTTTCATATAGATAGGTGAAAAGAGACATGAAGTAGGAACTAAAGCATGCAAAAGTCAGACACATTCCATTTATCTTCTGGATGATGATTTAATTGTGTTAAATTTTTATTTATTTCTACTTCTACCTTCTGCTAGAAGACCTCTTTTTCTGTGGAATTACAGTTAAATTAGAGAACTCAAGATAAGGGAAAGGTTTTTTTCTACTGAGAACTACTAATTTTTAGTGTTCAGGAAAAAATAATAATATCTTATGACTCCCAAGATAAACAATATTTTCACAATTAAAGACCCTCATCATAATTACCATCACATTTCTGGACATAAGAATATATGAACCAAGAATTTTTCCACACAGTAGAATGTCTTGCCTTTGAAAAATTAAAATTTGATAATGTTACAGAATGAAGGAATAGTTTTGTCCTCTAAAATAAAATATTTCTAAAATGGGGTTTATAATAAAGAAGGTTAGACATTTCCACCTCAAATAGCCAACTTAGCACTTAGATTTTTATTTATTTGACCAATGTCTATGTGTCAACATTCAATTTGTTGTTCTGTGGGAAGGTGATCACAGCTTTGACGTTCAGATTATTCCAAGATAGGACTCATTTAGTCTGTTTTATGGTTCTTTTTCACTTCAGCATCTCTGAGCAGAGACTACAATTTTCAACCTGTGCTGGATATAACCTCTTACTATGGACTACAACTTTATGCAACTTTCTACAATTTTCATTTAACATTTAGATTATGCCACTCTACGATACACCATTGCTTCTTACCTAAATCATTAATTTATAATAAAATTGAAACAGAATTGGAAGTGTTATATTTTGAACTTGCTGTCTCACATATTGATTGATTGCATTGCTTACCAAACTGCTGGTCCCTTTTTAGTATATTATTACTTTGTTTTTATTTTTAAAAAAAAATTTCATTTCATATATCCTTGTGAACATCATCTATAAGTTATGGTGTAATTATCAAAGAAAGGAAGAGAAGAAAGAAACAAGGCAAATAGATGATCAACATACTCTTTGACTGTGAAAAATCACTGTGAAATTTTGTACTTCTTGCATAAGAATATTGTTATCATAACATGGGCACAAAATATTGAGTGTTCTGAGATGTATTCCAAAAACCTTCGGCAATGAAGGTTCTGTGCACCAACAGTTCTTTCCCTGGGAGGTAAAACCAAACAAGCAAAAAACACAATCAAAAAACCCCACAAACAAAAGCCAACCAAACAAAAAATGCACACACACCCTAGGATAAAAGAAAAGAAAAAAAGAAGATAGAGAAAAAAGGAAAATTATGAAAAGAGAGAGACAGAGAGAAAAAGAGAAGAGAAAGAGAAAGAGAAAGAGAAAGAGAAAGAGAAAGAGAAAGAGAAAGAGAAAGAGAAAGAGAAAGAGAAAGAGAAAGAGAAAGAGAAAGAGAAAGAGAAAGAGAAAGAGAAAGAGAAAGAGAAAGAGAAAGAGAAAGAGAAAGAGAAAGAGAAAGAGAAAGAGAAAGAGAAAGAGAAAGAGAGAAAGAAAGAGAAAGAGAGAAAGTGTTTAGTTTATTTAGGCACTTCCTTTGGGGCAACCATATACTCTGGCAGAGTAGGATATTTTCTGATTGATGATACCTCTAAAATAGCTATTTAGACCACTCTTCTTACATTTATGTCTCATTATCTATAAGGTATTTCTGGTCTGTTCAGCAATTCTTCTTTGAAAGCATCTTGTAAAACATAATTAAGGTACCCTATCTAGTCTTGGCCCAGTCTGGCATTTCTAATAAATGGAAAAATAAAACATCAAATGTATCTCTGTAACCATCTCAAACTGATTGCTGTGGCCTGCATTCTACCTAAAAGCTGCAAAGAGAGGTAAGAGAGGGAGCTTCCCTCATCTCTTCAATCAGTCTGAAAAAATGACCAAAAAAAAAGAGATGAACAGTGTCTTATTAATTAATCGAGTTCATGTTTCCTTGAACTTTGCAGCACGGGGAACTTTACAGTTTCATAGACACAATGATGAGAGACAATCTCATTGCATCCCTTTTTCTGTCTGGTACTGAGTGTCAGGGCAAGCCAGCCATGAAATAGGCAGTAAGTTATAATGTTCCTGGAGGGACTGATCTGTACAACCCTCTTCAGGACTCCAAAAGGAATTTTTGAAGGACTGACTGTCTGCCACTATGCTCCAGCGACAAATCCCTTTTCCATACCTGACAGCAAAGAAGCTACACTCCTATCTTTACTAAAATTTTTCTTTTTATTGCTCTTTCTCTTCTCCAAATGCCTAAATAGACTAGATATTGTTCCTATCCATCTGGAATATGAATATAAATAAGAATATGCATATACAGGTAATAATCATAAATATGAATAGACAGTCAAGAGATAGATACTCTCCGACCCAGGATAGACAGAACTGAAAGTTGAGACAACCTGGAGAAGGTCAGGAAGTTCAAGGAGTTTGGGGAAGAACTGAAGAGATCATAGAATCACAGAATTAATCAGGTTGGAGAAGACCTCTGAGATCATTGAGTCCAACCTATGACTGAACATCACCATGTGACTCCACCACCTCCTTGGACAGCACATTACAATGTTTAATTACATTTCTGTGAAGCAATTCTTCCTAATGTCCAACCTAAACCTCCCCTGGCACAGCTTAAGACTATGTCCCCTTGTCCTGTCACTAATTGCCTGGGAGAACTGACCTACCCCCACCTGGCTACAACTTCCTTTCAGGCAGCTGTAGAGAGTGATAAGGTCACCCCCAAACCTCCTTTTCTCCAGGCTAAACAGCCCCATCTCCCTCAGTTTCTCCTCATAGGACATGCACTTCAGACTCTTCACCAGCTTCATTGCACTTCTCTGGAGAAAGAGATGGATGAAGAAAAATGAAAAGGCAATTTACGAAGTTTACAATGAAAGGGAAAGGAAGATGTTAATTCTAAAGACTTCTACCTCAAGGACACCAGTAGCTTTGTTAATCCCTCCTATTTATTCTTATAGAAAAATGTTTCCACATTTTCTTCCAGGTGTAACTTCAGGAACAGAATCTAATGAAATCTGTATATTTGATATACTACTTCTCCCAGAGTCATGACAGAATTGACTGACATAGTTGCCAAGACACTCTCCATAATATTTGAAGGTCATGGCAGTCAGATGAAGTCCCAGGTGACTGGAAAAAAATGAAAATATCACATCCCATTTTTAAAAATGTATAGAAAGAAAGATTCTGGGAATTTCCAACCTGTCAGCCTCACCACTGTGCCTGAGATGATTATGAAACAGATCCTCCTAGAAGCTATGCGAAGGCACATGGAGGACAGGGAGGTGATTTGGGACAGCTGACATGGCTTCACCAAGGCCAAGTTCTGTGCAACCAGCCTAGTGGCCTTCTATGATGGAGTGACTACATCAGTGGACAACTGAAGGCCTACAGATACCATTTATCTGCAATTCTGTAAAGTCACAACTTCTTTTTTCTAAATTGGAGAGAGACGGATTCAATGGGTGGACTGTTCAGTGGATGAGGAATTACTTGAATGATCACATCATGAGAGTAGAGGTCAATGGATCAGTGTCCAAATGAAGAACGGTGATGAGTAGTTTCCCTCAGGAATTTTTACTGGGACCAGTACAGTTTAATAGCACCATTACAACACAAAGGGACTGAGTGCACCCTCAGCAAATTTGCACGACACCAAGCTGAGTGGAGTGGTTGACACACATGAAGGAGGGGATGCCATCTAGAGGGACCTGGAGAAACTCAAGAAGTGGACCCATTCTACCATTCTCACCGTGCTGACATGTCGATCTTGTGTATAGATCTCCTAAATAAACATTTATCAGGTAATAATTGCTATTTTTAGGTTTACTGTCCTCATGCTGGAAGCAGTGGAACAAAATCTGTGATCTGTCTCATGTTGGCTAGGTTCTTTCAGTTTGCCTAACACACAAGTCTGGCCCTGCTATTATTACTTTTTTTTTTCTAACTTTGTTTTTTATTTTTTCTTTCTTTTTTTTTCTGAATGACAGCATTTAGCTTCAAGGGAAAGCAAGTGTCCCCTCTTGCTATACACAAAAGCAACAGCTCTTGTCAGTACTAGGTCAAGTCCAAGCTCACTTTTTCTCCTGCTGTTGATGCTAAATAAGTGCAAGGGCTCTGGGATGGATTGGTGATATTGCCGCTAGCAATTGCAACCAAACCCTCCTGGGTGCAAACTTATGGCAGCACCCCCTGGTCTTTCTGAGTAGATGCATTTGCAAATGTTTTCACCTTGACCAAACGTCAAACTTGTAACCTCAGTCTGTTTCTTGCTGGTGCAGTGCAGTGTCTAACTACCAGGAGTGGAAATTGTCTCCATTTCAGACCTTTCTTGTTTTATCAGCTTTCACATCTGCCACTTCTTTTGTATCTGATGCTAAATATGACATAAGACCTAGGGCAAAATCCTAGGGCAACTGCATCTAACGAAGTTTCTTGCACTCTCTGATGAGAAAAAAAGTAGATAAAGTGAAATATCAACTTGATAACTATGTTTATTCTTTTACTATATAATTTTAATGACCAGGATAGAAAGGGAATTCACGAGAAACGGATTCAAGGCAAGTATGTGGCAGAGAAAGTACAAAATTGGTGTCAGTTATAAAAGTTGTAATGAATCACTGCATTTGATTCCAGTACTGGCTGTTATAATTTATGCACATAACTAATCCCCAGATTAAATCAAGACTTTTATTAAATATTAAATTTAAAATAGTATCAACTGAAAATCAAAAGAAAAGATCCCTGCTCCCTAAAGAACTCCAGCAAATAATTTCAGCCAGAGGCCCAAGATCACAAAATTTAGTTCTGTGTAAGCAGCAGCAACCTCAATTTTAAAGCATGTAGGGAACTAAATGTGTAGGAAAAAACTTCTCAGAAAAGAAAGGGCTACTGAATGGAACCAAGCAGTTATTTATCTAATCTGTATCTTAGTTTCTCAGTTCAGTTAGGGATAATTTTCTGTTTGACTAGAAAACAAAATTAAGATATCTGTCATGTCCTTTTTATTTTTTTAAATGCACTTCAGAGTTGTTAAGAAAGGAAAGTTTGAATTTTAACATTTTATTTAGCCCATAATGTTAAAGTTGAGAAGACTAAAGGGTGAAAAGAATATGCTTATTATATCCTATAGCAGTTTCACTGAAAACAGCAGTGAAACTAAAAATGAGGTATACTGCAGGGTTTTCATAGATACTTATGCAAAAAAAGACACACATCCTGTCCGTCTTGCAAATTGTCTAAACATGAAGAAAATCTCTATTAATTAGGGTAATGCTGAATCATATTTCAAAGCTCTGTGTCTGTGGTGCTTATTTACCTCAAACCCAGGACAGGGACTACTTAAGAACTTAGCAATTTGCTGAATGCAGGTCCCTTTCTTCTCAATCTTTTTTATGAGGGATGGTGTACCACAAAACACTGAATTCAGTGGTTTTCTGGGACTGTAGGAAGACTGGAAGCCAACTCATACTGACTTTCAGCGGTATCTGGGTGTGCGACTCCCAGCGGGGCTTGTGAAATGTCATCCTTAATTGGTATTGAAAAAAGCTTACATAATTCTACATTAAAAATGTGGTTATTTCATAGGATTGTCATAGAAAATTATTTGAATTACACAGTGATGTATATTAATTTTTCCATATCACCACCCAATAAATTCTGCAATTAACCCATATCATTGCTCTAATATCATGTACTTTGGGGAAATCTTTTCAATTAGAAACTTAACAGTAGGAGTGGAGAATTGAACAGGATGCCTAAAATTGGATTTACTTTGCTTGTTTTCCCTTAAGGTTAAAACAGGTTTTTGAAAAAAAAAAAAAACCCACATTTTTTTCTTTATATCTTTTCTTATGGGCTTTTTCTCTCCTTCCAATGGAATTAATGAATGACATAAAGTCAGAATGCACAAGAATCAAAGCCAAAGAAGATTTTTGCATTTATTAAAATGAGAGATAGAATAGTCATAAATGAGGGGTAACTAATTTAAGCATCATCAGAAACTGAACAAAGATTTTTTTCTAATCCATTTAGTTCTTGGCAAGAACCTCAAAGTGAATATTTTTCACTAGAAAATAATGAAAAAAACCAACAATTACAACAACTACCAAAGAGTATTTAATCTCTAAAATGCATGTTAATTTTCATTTGTAAGTAAACACAGTTAAATACAAAGTGCTTATCATAACTAGGTTGTCAGCTGAACTGTCTCTCTAGAGAAAGAAATGGGATATGTTTTCTATTCTAAAGAGTTCAACAAGTGAGAGGACAAGTGTAGACGTATTTGTGGAGTTTTGCCAGTTGAGATGGATTAGATGTTTATGATTTTAGTTCTTTTGCTTTGGGGGAGTTTTTTCTGCGTTTGGGGGGGGTGGTTTTGTTTTCCTGTTTGTTTGTTTTATTTTTTTGTTCTTTGTTTACCTGTGTTTTGTTTTTACAGCTGTTTTTCGGTGTTGTTGGCACTGACCCAGAAACTATTGTTCAAAGTCCACATTTTGCATTAGTGTGTTTCCTGACCCTAGTCTGGGGTTGATTTTATATAAAGTCAGAATTGAAGTTCTCAATATGCTTTTATGGTCTCAGTACATTTTTTCCTTTCACATTCAATTTTCACGTTCTCATGCTGAAGGATACAAGGAGATCTCATTGATTGCAGAGGCTAAAACATATGCCCTAGGACTGGAAAACATGGCTCCAGAAATTTTGTAAGCTAGCTCCAGAGTGACTGGGACAGCTTCATTCAGACACACTGCTAGAATAACAATCAATGAGAATCATTACAATTGAGCACCAATGCAAAGGAACTACGAAAAAGTTTATAATAGTCCTTTGCAATATGCCCATACTGTGACTGTTCTTGATATAGGGAATTCCCAGGACACAGTACATTGGCAGTACAATAATCTTCATTACTCTTCAATACACTTATAATGACGGCTATTAAAAGTTTAATCTGACTTTAGAGAAGACATTCTGCCCATTAAAATAACAAATTAATTCTGGCATTAAACAAACTTGGACAATAATCATTACTGTTATGAATCAGAAATATATTTCCATTGGCAAATGATATGACAGTCTCTGGAAAAAAACCCCTCAAGATCAAGTTAATCTTGAAGACAAGATTTCTGATTAGTCAGAAAAATATGCCAAGTTTGCAGGAAAAGCTCCTAAGACTCAGGGTCAAGTCCAGTTTTCTATCTCATTTATATAACTCTAATATGGTAAAATTAACCATTTATAGAATAAGAGTATCAAGCTGAGAAATTTGTCCCTGAACAAATGAGCAATTAATTTACAGGCATGTTCATCACCACATTTTGTACATGTAGGGGGCACATGAGTGATGAATTCCTTCAAGAACTTACATTAGGACCCTTCTAAAATGTCTATAAAGTCATTATTTACTTTGGTCACTAAAGACTCTGTTTAAAGTACAAAATAATGCAGTAAGAAATCATTTTCAAAGATCAGGCATTGCTTAAGTAGAGAGATTTTTTTTATAGCACTTTCTTCATTTATGTCACCTTTTGGTTCTGTAGAATATCAATATCACATGAAAGTAGTAATTAAAGATTTAGATCCACAAAAGAGACAGCATTTGAGAGGTACCAGAATCAGTTAAGCACTTAAGCACTGAATTTAAAGTCTCAACTGACTTAATGTCCCTTGATGCTTTTTCACCCCTTGATAAAGGATTTGTAGCCTCTTCTGCTAAGGCTGACTGGCCTTATTTGCCATATCTGGATTTATTTTCCACTCAGATCAAACAGTGAAAGACACCCCTTAGTCCTGTAACCATTCTGGGATATGCTTTCACAGTACCTTTCCAAGATATCCAGTGCTGCAATACAAAATCAAAATAAGAAATTTCTTTCATTCTTGCTCAAAAGCTTATTTGTTAATTCATTTCCACAGCATGTGTTATACAGCCAGTTAGGATCTATGACCTTCCTCCAGTGGCTGAATTCTTGCCTTTTGCTTTATCAAGAACTACTTTTTAAAAATTCAAAGTCTATCTTAAAGATTCAAATACCACCGCCCTCTCATGCACTTCCTGTTCTCAGACAAGAGTTTTGTTGACTGTTCAGGAGTCTGTGAGAGAAATTAAAACATCTGCACTTATTGTTTGCAGAGCAAGGTGTCTGATTCAGAACGGAACATGCCTTGATGACAGGAGTTTTAAGAGTCTGAAGTTAGGAACATTGCAGTACCAAGGGCTCAGGTACATATAGTATGTGACTTGTTAGCTAGTTTAATTTAAAGAAAAAGCATTATATTTTCTGTAGGGGTCGTCCTGGTACTTGGCATGCTAACTTGAGTAATGTTTATTTTTATTTCTCTATCTCCGTAGATATTTCACAGAGAAATATATCTGAAGGAAGAATATGTGATATTAAGTCTAGATTGGGAAATATTGAGAAATAGAAATATTCTAACAACAGTAAGTCAAAGTTGTTCATTTGAGAGACTGTTAACAGGTTTCAGTAGATTATGAAGACACAAACTGCCATACAATGTCACATCCATGTTACTTGGAATGATGGGATGCTAATTTTTAACAAAATTGTCACAGATTAAGAAACTAGAAATTGCAACCTGTATGAATTGTTAATATCAGCTAGGGATAATTTCCCATTGTTTATGAAATTAAGACTATCAAATGAAAAACTCTAGAAAGTATTTTTACATTTATTTTAAAATGTTGCAAATAATTATCTCTTTACTAATAATATCCATAATGCCATTACAATTTTTGCTGTCTGGTAAATGAAAAATAGATGTCAATGCTTGATTTGCGTTCAGTGAAGATTTTAATTGCTTTGCCTTCTTGTTATTTGCATTGCTATGGAAAATCCAATGACCTTTATGTTACATTAGAACATCAGAAAAAAATGGAGATACATTTCTGTCTTGAGATGAAAAATACTATTTGTTTTTTATGTTCCAGTCTGCTGTTGGGACTTAAATCCCCTATGGATGCATTTTAAACTAGGATCCCAAAAGAAAACATGCTTATTTCTTCTCTTTCTAAAGGGATGCAAATGAGTCAAACAAATCGGTATTCATGATCATGCATAAAAAGATCCTTCAGTTTTTTAGTCCTCCTTTTTTGCCCCTCGAAATTTTGGACAGACACATCCTGATTCATTTTATTAACACTTTCCTAGGGACATATAAATATTTCAACGTTTAAATGACATTGGATTTTGTTTCCTTTTTATTTTGCATTTTGTTTTAAAATTAAGATCTATTAATTTGTATACTAGAAGTAAGAAACAGGATGTTTTTCTTTTCTCTTCTTTTCTTTTTTTTTTTTTTTTTTTTTTTAATTACTAATATAAACTGATTATGGAGAAAAACTTCTCTATAGACCAAACTTTCCTTATTAATAAAGAGTGGGCTGTTGTCTAGCCCAATGTTGAATTTTGGAATATGGAAGGTTGCATAGAAATTACAGTGAGAAATCACTAAGAAGTATCAAATTCTGTTCCACCATAAAAGCCCTGTTTTCTGTTAAACATCAGGTACTTAAAAAGCCCTTTCACGCTGAAGTTATTATCAGTGGGTTTAGCTTACATATCTATTTTTTCTAGCCTTTCCCAGTACACAGCTAGATTCTCCTCTGCAGTATGTAGGAAGCTATCTGAATTAATGCTTCCGCAGTTTACAAAACCTCTTGTGCTACATAATTTTGCTGGATGGAAAAAGATGGAATTAGATCTCTTTTGGCAGCCTCAGTGCAACCACTCACATATGAGCTGTCCTGCTGTTCCCCCTTTGAAAAGCCATTGTGTCTCTATCATTGTAGACTTCCATCTTGGCAAAATTGCATTGCCACAGTGTGATTTCCATGGGCTTTATTTTAAACAGAATTATTTATGCTATTCTTACAGAATCTGAATCATCATGAGAGCCTCTGGAGTGAAGGTTAATTCTATTGCCAGCAGCTGTAGCTTCGACCTCCAAAGCCGAAGCTGGTGGTGGCAGCAATTACTGGCCATTCCTGTGCCGATAAATTTGTGTTTTCCCTTTGATCAAATATGTCAAGCTTTTAATTCTGCATAATCATTGATTGCATGAAGTGCCAGACCATCTTGTTTTATCATCATTCACATCTGCTGCTATTTTCTGGTCACACAGGTAAAATGCATTGACCTAGAACATGCTGCTTTAACCTCAGCACCCTTACTGTGGAAGAACGCCAGATACATAAGAAATACTATTCCCAAACACTTGTAATCTCAAGAGACAGCATATTATTAAAAATAAATAAATAAATTGCAATAATTGTCCCAAAAGTAGAGTGCCAGAAACTAAAATGAGAAGGAATTGTATTGCAAGGAGGAACATAACATCTTCGATCTTTAAGAATCCTGTGGGTCATGCAGAATACCTGTTAAATTTATGTGACACACTAGAGACCTTCTAGAATAACTGGAGCATACTACTCTAATGACAGGTAAAAATTAATGTGTCAAAATGCATAACCTTTTTTTTTCTTTTTAATTTGTACCAAGTTTGGGTAGAAAGTTAAAATTTTGAAAATAATGTGTGACAATAATAACTGACTATTAAAAATCTCGAGTACTTCACATACCAGTTACTGCTGTTTATGATGCTTTGCTTTCTATATTATGTATTTGCAGCTCAAATTTCTAAATGGAAAACCATTTAGTAAGCAAATTGAACTTTTCATAATGAAAAATGCATAAATGGGATTCTCTCACTATTTCAGAACTATTTATTCTTTCGCTTCTTTCTACAGTGAACAAATTATTGTAACAAAACATTTCCTCCAATTTTTTTTTAAATAGAACTGCATTTTCTGATTCTTTCAAGAAAATTTATATTGCAACAAACACAATAGCCAGGGAGGGTCACAAAATGCTCTGACAAAAAAAATGAAACCATTTACTATCCTTTTTCTCCCTATGTACATGAGTTTTAAGTATTTGCTAATTCAGAAAATGGGAAACTCCTAGAACAGGAACATGCTTCCACTGCTTAGATAAATTCTGTATTCTTACAGATATGAACATTTTGCATTCTTAATAAGCCATAGTACTCTTTCAGCTCTTCAAACCAAAAGTGTTGAAACAAGGTAAGGTTATATAGGGTGGTTATGTTTGTCCTGAATTGTATCAATTCAATTTTGCATTATTCACTCTCAGAATTTTGCACTGTGAAAGTGTAAATCAGAAGAAAAATTTTTTGTCTTGAAGTGTCAAATTATTGTGAGGGCCTATATGTCATATTTTCACAGAAGAGAGGAAAATTGCTAGGCAGTACAGCAAGCAGGGCGGTATGCATCTTTTGACCACATCCAGTAATGTATACCCCATTCTATAGTGACTTCTAAGACTGTTGTACAAATTTAGCTGTAGATGTGCTGTTTAGCAAGGACTATTTACTCTACATGACAAGTTTAGTAGTTCAGCCATTTTTCAACAGTCTAAATGATAAAACATGGTGATATTTTTGAGATGAAAGTTCAGCACCGCAAAAGTTCTAACACAAAAAGATCTTGGTTTTTTTGGGGTTTTGGGTTTTTTTAACGGCAAAAAGAGGAATAACAAGGAAATACGTTTATGACTGGACAGAAATTAACAAAGAACATTTCCAAATGGGTGGTAAACATCAGAAATTTTTAATATATTTGAAAGTACTGAAAGTATTTGAAAGTATTTGAGATGGTGTTGTTTGTTCTTTTGGTTTTGGGCAGTTTATTTTGTTTCATTTTTTTTTTGTTGGATTTGGTTTGGTTTATGTGTTTTTCAGCTTTGGTCAACCCTTATTCACATTTATACACTTGTTTTTATACACTCCAGTAGAACAAGAAGATTTGAGTTCCCTCCCTGTTATTACACTACATAGAAGAAACAATTCTGATAAAAGCAGCCGTGCAAAGCAGAAAAGATTTAGCAATGACAATACACATTTAGATTAAGCTCACTTAGATAAAGATTTTTCATCTTTTATAATAATGGTCCTTCTTTTGGTCTGAATTACTTTTGATTAACCCATAAATTTCAGAGGTTAATTCGTTGGTAACTGCAGGAATGATATTTAGCTATTCCAAATGCCATCATAGTTGGGAAGCATCTAATTATTTTATTTGTTTCAGGAGTTATCTAGATTTTTGCTGTTTCACTGGCTGCTGTAAATACTTTTCAATGCATTTTGAACTCTCCTATAACCCTCAGAAGGAGTCATAAGTACACTTTGAAAATACATATATGTGCCATACTGTGACTACGCATCGTTCACAATTTACCACATGTGAACCAGCACATGGAGGTTTAAAACACAGTGTATATTTTTATGAAGGATAGCTGACATAAACCTTTGATTTTCTCTGTGGAATATGGACATCCATAGAGTAAACAGCTATGTCATAGGAGTTCGACAGGAGTTTGAGAGAAGTTTGATAGTTCTTTTTACATACACTAGAGATGAGCAGACATGCATAGGCATCATTCAGTTCCTCTTAAGGTAGACATAAAACACTATCAGAGGAATCATATCCTATGAGTACATCTCCATTCACCTAAAAATGGAACTTATGAGAGTGAGCTCAGCTATAGATGTCCAAATTGTAAGCACTAACATCAACCAAGACAATTTCTAACCTGAATGTGTTTCTCATTTTTGGTATACAGATGGAGGCATCCTAAGGCAGGCCAATCTTTCAAAGGTATTTTACTCTTAGAGACCAAGTGAGTTTTTTGTCATTCCGGCTAAACCTGAATTACAAATTAGAAATTAAGCCTATATATAAAACTTTCATTATCAGCTATTAAAAGCAGTGTATGTTTGAACATCTTTGAAAAGGTACAAATATTTTTCAGGACTTTAAAGATTTTTTGTTTGCTTCCTTGGCCTTAGTGTTGTAAATCCACAAACTAAGAAATACTTTTCTGCATTGCTTAGGTTTATCAAATAACTTGCATCACATCTCTAATGGAAGGTTTTAAAATACTTAATGTCTAAATGCTTTCTCTGTCAAAATTAATTTTAAAAAAGTCATTATTTTAAATCTAACAAACACTGAAATTTTTGTCTCTGAATTACAGAACTAAAGCTGTATTTTTATTTAAGAATCATAAGGATGATACTTATTATGGAAAAGGTTAAAAATTAGTTTAATTAACACCTATTTTCCATTATAAACACCTGCCAAATTTATCTAAACACAAGCTTTCAGTGAAATCACAGTTCAGCACATTTTAGCTACAAAGTTGTTATTTGGGGAATTTAAGCTGTTAGTAAATCATAAATTATAACGTTTACCTCAATGCTCTAGTTACCAAACCACATATAAAACTGCAATGAGCTTCATTAAGAAGATGCTTACAGTTATTTTTACAATTTTTCTTTAGCTTTAACAGTACATGACAGTACATGCGTATAAACATCTTGTGCACTTGGTTATTTGTTCAGCAGTAAGCTGAGTCAGAGAGAAATACTATAATTATAGCAATATCTTCTCAATTCACCTATTTAAAAAATGTAAACAGACAAGCCTGTCCCTTTCTTTTTCTTAATTTCAAAGATCTTTTTAAATGCAAGATGAAACTTCATCTATGGTAAAACAAGAGACCACAGCAAATGCAAGAGCCAGAGATGATCTAAGGTATGTTATCCTACTGCCATTTCACTTCTGCTGAGAAATTGCCATTACAAAATGAAGAGAGTGTTCTTTACCCACAAAGATTTACAGGATTTACCCACTGATTTATTTCAAGAAATGGATCTGCATATCAGGAGCTCACATACATTCTCATGTGCAGCCTGAGGGTTCAGTTGTGCTGCACAGCTTGTCTGTATGAAGCACATAGCGCAAAGAGCTGGCAATGAACTGTACAGATAATTCCTCATGTGTGCACAAATACAGCTTTCCTGAGGGGTAACTTTCTCACCTTCAAAAAAGGAAATGATTGCCCTTCCAATCACTTCTGACATACTATCAGCAAGTTTGGATACCATAAACTCAGCCCTTACCCGACTGTGCCCTGCGCATAGTGCACTGAATCACAGGGTGGAGGGAAAATTTCCTTCTATAACCATTATTCAAAAGAACCAAGATCTCCATAAGGATAATATTTTTACAGCTGCTTCCTGTGGACTGCAAGCAGGGCCCGAGAGAAGAGCCTATGTTAGGACTAGACCAACTTGTCACCAGCAGAGGCCAGCAGCACCAAACTACTGCCCTGTCCGGGAGCAAGGGATAAACGCGACAAGAGCTGTGGCGCCTGTGGGTATCCTTCGGAGGAAGTGATTGCCAAAATGAGAATTGCAGGGCAGTAAGGTAACCATGGAGGGAGATTAGCCATTTTAAAGGCATCACACAAGCCAAGAGACAATGCATACGTACAAGAAAAAGAGAGTCCTTTAAAGATACAAAGGTTCACAAGCACTTGGCTGCTGCTTTCTTACAAAAAGTACTAATGTTTTATTGGGTAGATGTACAGTAAAGAGCAGAAAAGCCTTTGACTACTTCATTTGAAACCATTGCAGCTTCCCTGTCAGAACCTTTAGTAGTAAGCCATAATGCACAAGAGTATGATATGCAATATAACACTTGCTGAAGGTATTACTATTCACGAGCTGATATTGCAGAGGTAAGGGACACATAAGTAAACTATCAGCTACCACCTTAGTAAAAACTACAAGTTCTTTCATAATCATTAAGTCCTACAAATGTGTTAAACAGAAAATCTTTTTCTTAGCAAAAGGAAGAGCACATACATAAGAAAATTAGGCATTGCTGTTAGTCCAAATAAAGTTTAACAGCCTATTAGTGCAAGATATCTTATTAGTCTAGAAAAGCCATTCACTCGTAACAGCAAAAATTCATATTCATTCAGCTACACTTCCTAGTTAAAAACTTAATGAATGATAAATAAAGCTAAGGCTACCAGTGGGATTTCCTGCCATGCCAGGATATTAAATACCAGTGGAATCAGATTTTTTGATAAATGAAACAGAAAGCAGATAGACTTCTACAATATAACACTTCTTCCTCCTTGCAAAACTCCATATACCCATAAAAGTTATATACTTGTTCTGATTATATACTTTTGAAAAAGGTTATTCACTGTCTGATTCTGTTAATTTATTTTGTTACAGGAGCATCATATTTTCTTGATATTGTTGTTGGTGAACTAGTACTGAGAAATAGGTAGAGTGGGACTTAAAAATAAGGAACTCAGCTAAAAAAAATTAATATGTTCTTCAATCTTTCAAGTGGTCATATGAATTACACTTCTGGTATAGATCTTTTTTGATGTGCCATTATGGATGACATTAATATTTTAATTGTGAGGAAATATCCCACTGTAAGATAAAGAAAATAGAGCACCATTTATTCTGATTCCATTGACTGAATTCCATGAGGTCCATTACTGAAAGTGGTCTTTCTATTTGAACTCAATCTAAGTAGGAATAATCTAGGAAGAGTTCAAGCTCTCTGAAAAAAGGAAAATAAAACTTATTATTGATATTTTGGTGTTTGCTGCAAATTGAATCTTTAAACTTGTATGTGTTTTAGCCTAGCTCTGATTTTACATGGATGGATAACTCGAGACATCAAAATTGTAAGTGAATATTTAAATATTATATCTTTAAATGTTATAGTGGAGATATTCTTTCCCAATTGTGAAATCTAGTTCCACCCTTTTTTCTATGTGGGTTTAGCTATAGACAGTTTCCTACTTCCTCACTATGTCCAGTCAAGAAGAAAACAAATTAAAAAACACAAAAGAAACCCAAAAAGAAAAAAGGAAAAAACCAAAACATCAAAAAACCTAGAACAATTAAAACATTTACAAAACCTCTGAAAAATTCCTGCTGTGTGAAGAAAGAAGTCTGAGGACCAAACTAGATTTCCTCAGGGGTGAAAAAAATATATCAAATATCTTAGATTTGAAAAGACAGTTCACAGAGAAATAAAAAAGACATTGCATGAAAATCCACCTCAAAGGCAGCATAAAACCTTGTCTGGTAGCTGCTCTTCTTTCAATGTACATGTTTGGATCTATCTTGTAATTGTAAAATTTTCCACATAGTTTTATAGTTATCTGATGAAAAGTTTAATGGATAAGTCTACTGTTTGCGTATGTTATACCTTTTAAAATGTAATCAAAAAGCCTTTGTTTTATCAAAGAAGATAAAATGATAAAATTAATATCCCAGTGGTGAAAACTGACTAGTAAAACTACTCAGAGCTTATCTGATTGAAGAAAATTTCTCATTTTCAGTTCAGTAGAGAACTGACTCCAAACTGCCGAACTCAAATTTCCTTATGCACTCTTACACTCTGAATAACGGAAGATAATCCCATCTTTGTAGGGAAAATGTTTAAATGCTACTCTTTCCCATAGCCATTGAGGTGAGTCACCTATTCCCAATCAGCCAGTCATCAGAACAGCCCAGGACTTTCTTTCACCCATTTCCTTGGCTGCAAAAGAGAGCCAAGTCCCTGGTTTCAGCTTGTTCAGTAGCTGTCACTGTTTTCCAGATGTAGAAGTGGGGTTAAGAATCAAGAAACTCTAAGAAAAGTCAGTTTTCATTTTTTTTTTGATGCAAGCTAAAGAATCATTTCCCCACAATTAGATAACAATATTCCAAGGACTGATTCCATGTAATTATTGTGGGAAAAATAGTAAGTTACTCTAGAAACCATAGGGAAAAAAGGCATGTATTTCAACCCTAAATCATTTAACGTATAGTCACTATGCTAGTCCACTACCCCACTTCTAACAGGGGTAAATTCACTAGTTGTTGAAAATAGGAAGTTGTATTAAATAAAGTTGAAAATTTCAAAGAAGAAATATTTATACCACAAAAATACATAAAATAAATTTAGTAGAGTAGTTACAACACCTTTCTACACTAGAACTATTCTAGGACCTCAAGGGACAAAAAAATATCTTACTTTAGTAAAATTTGAATTACGTAAAACGCAATAACAACACTATTTAAATATGGATATTACTCTTAATTACAAGATATGTTCACTAGCATGTAAAATATTTTTTTCCAAATAATTAAAACTGCTTCTTAAAAGGTTCTGTAATGAATAGTGACACACTATTGCTGCACAGTTAAAATAGATTATCTGAAAATTGAATCTAAATGTACTGTAATTCACATTCATTAAAAGACTAGACATTTTTCAAGTAAATGAAACTGTTCTATAAAAATCAATTCACTGTACATATTACAGTAACATATTACAGACTTGCAGTTAAAATGCAATCATTTAAATGGGAGAAACACTAATCCAGCGGTAATTATTCCATTCACCCAACAACATTTATTCATATTCAAGAATATAAAATACTCACCCTGTATCTGTAAAACAGTGAAAGATATCTTTAGACTGGGTAACTGTTGGTTAGCCATGAAAAGACAGATTATTAATATTGCTAATATTATATAGCAAATTTAAAACATACATTGAGAACTGGAAAAAAAAATTACTTGGAGAAACCCTTTCAACTTCCATCTATAGCTTTTGGTCCCAGTATTGGATATTTGACATAAAAGTAATCATTTTTTTATAAGTTTATTAGCTTAAGGCAAACTATCAGATGATTTATAAGACACAACTGCACGTAAGTTTATAAGTAACGTTACACTTTTAAAGAAAACATGAATTAACACTAGCTATTTGCAGATTTTCAGTTTAGGAGATTTCTTCAAGTATATTTGATTTACTGAGGGGAGTTTCAGGATTTTGTTTGCCTTTTTAGTACTAAGCATTAAGCATAAGAAGGCAGAATTTAAAAAATTGTCAATTTACTATATTTAGTAACTGAATTCCACCTTTTTTAAGAGTAGAACAATCTCCCATTTTGGAGCTTGCATTCAGCTTCATGTATCAGTGTGAAATTTCAGACATTTCCCATTCCAGATGTGGTGATTATGATCATGATTTTTTTCTTTAAAATGGCTCATCTCTTCCTTCTCCAAAAAACCAAAATAGATTGTTTGGACCATATTAAACATTACTAATTCTGTTGTTGCGACACGCTAACACTACCTTTTTTCAGTTTTCATGTACAAAATATAGAAATTTGGCAGGGGAGTGATGCTTCTACAAGAGATATGTCTTCCTTCAGCCATAAATACATAAACAAATCCATGCTGAAATCTGACATACTTCAATCATTCTATCTTAACCAGGTTAACCTAGAGTGATGATTGAACATCATACAGTGAAGCACTTGTAGAAGTCTACAATGTCAAGCCATTTTGGTAGCTTTGGTTTTCAAGACCGTTCATCAACCACTTATGCTGCATAAGACAGCAGAAATGTCCCAACATTTGTTACATGTGATGGATTTTTGTATTTTAAGTGTGTGTTATATAAAGTTGCTTCAGCATCAAGTGCTTTTTGGACAAATGGCGTCCATAATTCTCAATAAGCATTGTCAAGTCCAGTTTCATCTGGGTGTTACTGCACTTCAAAAGATTCCTGATGCATAGTTCATTCTGCAGAGCCACAAAACTGAAAAACTGAAATTGAACTTTGCCAAATGTTTTTTTCAGGCAGGCAGGTGACTTTCCTAGGGTCATTATTTCTCAGGAGAAACCGAAATTGTTACTGTGGCCACATCTCACCACAGATAATAAACATCACATTCTCTTACACTTTGATATTCCAGTGGAGTTATTTCCTATCTATGTTTTAATACATCTAGATATTCAGATAATCATTTCAGGAAAACATCAACCTGCCTTTGGGTAGACAAGATGCGAACAAGCTTCAGTATGATTAAAGATTTCACTGTGAACAGACAAGCACTTACAGTTTGATTGCTTGTTAACTGCCATTATGACAATGGTTGACAAGACAGCAGAATTGGCTTCACACCTACTCAAGCTCATGAAGGCAAACCAAGAAGAACATTTATATCAAGAACACTTAAGGAGAAGCAGCTAACAAATAGTATCCTATTTGTGAAAAAGAATCACTGTATTGTTTATGGGCTTTGGAAAACTGAAGGAACTCTCCTTGGGTGTGTAGATTCCACCTGCAATCAGATCAAAGCTCCTTGATGACACTGTTAACAATAAGAGGATTCAAATGAGCAGGAATATAAATTGCCTGATTATTTGTGAGAATAATTCCGTTTATGTATGGAATGGAGTATGGGCTAGAAACTGAAGTTGTGATGGCTGACTGCTTATCTCATCTGCACTTATCTCTACCAGATGCCCAGATAAATGATGATATAGAGTACTTGCACAGATTACAAGCATACTTACTACAGTGCAAGAGAGCAATTTAGAACTACAATTTAACATATCTCATCAGAAAATTATGTGATTTCCTGATAACGTGGTGGCCTAACAATCCCAAATACCTTCATTCATTTCTACAACAGCATGCTATTCTATAAAATGAACTTTTTTTACAAGATATTCATGACAGGCTTGTTCACTGTTTATTTTTCAATGCATACAGTTGTTTCATGACAAGCATCAACAACAGTCAGGACAAAACTGCAACTATTAGAACTCTGCTGGTGTCCAGGATTGCATGTTCAAGTTAAAATTGGTCTAAACTTGAAGCCAATTTTATGCTAAAAATGCACAAATTTATATACCGTAGCTACAAACTATTCCTAAACTTTGGGTATCATTAGAACTTTTTTTAAATTGGTACTTAAGGTCACACACTGATGTATTTGCTATTCTACTGCCTTGGTAGATTATCTGAAATAATATTTATAAACTGAATTTGAGTCATATCTATTGCTAAAATATTGTTTTCAGCATAAAACAAACAATCTCATTTTTTCAGAATATCTTCAAAATCTTTTTCTTTTTTCTCAGAAGGAAAGGTTTTATATATAGGCAGTGAAAAACATTCTGTCTTCAAGACGACAGAGAGATTGAATGTCTGAATAAAACTTTGAAAAAGATTGCTAACCTTTCTACAAAGTGACAAGGTTACACGTCTTCCAGCAATTCAAAGAACACCTGCTGATTTACTACATGGATGGAGAATGCATGCAAAGCAAAACATTAAATGTTAATGGATTACCAATTGTCTTAATCTGAAAGATCACGATCAGATACAAGGCAGAGCCCAAAATAAAAAGCAAAGATTTGAATATACACAGATTGGCATTAAATATCTTAAAATACACATTTGTGAGAGTATGACAACCCAGAAAGACTATGGAAATAAGGTTTCACAGACTGTTTCTCTACTATTGGTTTGATTTCTCCTTGTTTCATCTCTCAGCAAGAGGAGGTAAGGGTGGGGCAACACTAAAGCTTTCTCCCTCTTCCTGATCCAGATCTCAAAAAACTTTCACTATCAAATACACTCATGTCACTGCTCTTTCATGCTCTTCATACTTGCCTGTATAAATGGCAGCCTGTGGGCATTCTATTTTGTCTCTATTGTAAAGAGATATCAATTCTTAAAAGAATTAATTAGCACCTGAGATTTTTTTGTGGCTTAAACTGTAGTAGAGCTGGGAAAAGAAGTGATAGTGGAAAACCATTTCTGGCAGCAAGAACACACATACATGGACAAGCATGACATTATGACTTTATATTTGGGGACTCAAGCAATCCCATACAAGGCCATTCAAGCAAATAAGAATAAAAGCAATTTATTTTTTACATCCATCAGAAGATCCTTTTTGTGCAGCAATAGTAGATTAGCCGGTAGGGGGAACAAGGACTAAGGATCAAAAGAAATGCACATCTTTGTTCAGTCACTTTAGGAAATTATTGTCACTCTGTACTCAACACTAACAATCCAAAGACTGCTCCAATTCTAGGCCCCTCACTTCAAGAAGGACATTGAGGTGGTAGAGCATGTCCAGGGAAGGAGCTGGTGAAGGGTTGAGAGAGTAAGTAATGAGGAGCAGCTGGGGGAGCTGGGGCTGTTTAGCCTGGAGAAAAGAAGGTTCAGGGAAGACCTTATCATCCTCTACAACTACATGAAAGGAAGTTGTAGCAAGGTGGGGGTCGGCCTCTTCTCCCAGGTAACCAGCAATAGGACAAGAGGAAATGGCCTCAAGCTTACCAGGGGAGGTTGAGGTTGGACATTTCACTGAAAGGGTTGTCAAGCATTGGAATAGACTGCCCAGGGAGGTGGTGGAGTCACCATCCCTGGAGGTGTTCAAAAAACAACCGGATGTGGCACTTAGCACTACAGTTTGGTTGGTAAGGTGGTGTTGGTCAAAAGATGGACTTGATGATCTTGGAGATCGTTTCCAACCTTAATGATTTTATGATTCCATGAAGGATAGAACTAGATCGTGCCTCTCAGTGTACCTAACACAAAAGGGCTTAAAAATCCAGGCTCTATCTTGAAAAGGTATGCAAAGTTGTTCATCTCTTACTTTACAGACACAGTGCAGTGCTTTTATTCACCAGCTGTATTTTGGTAGCACTCTGCTATTCACTACAGCACATGGAGTGTGACAGGAACTTGACTTTAAACAGCATCCTCCCAGATGCAGATAATGGAGATAGGGTATGTGTATCCTGAGAGTTAGTTGTTATTTCAGTCTTAAATCATAGGTCACTGCATTACTTGGCCTTATTAGTTGGCTAGCTATTTGCTGACTGTATATTACTGAGTATTATAAGGCAAATTCTAAATTAACTGCTGTACATTAGGACAGTCCAAGAGCAATATAGAGTTGTTGCATTGGTGCTTCTGTGTAGAGGGTGTCACTCAGTTCTTATTAGCTGAAAATTGAAGCAGAAACCTTAAGATGTGATGTGGGTCACTATTTGTGACTGGTTTTCACATGATTTGTAATTGAAAACCACCTGTACTGGTAGAATAGCCTTATAACTTATACATGTACTTTCAGTTTAGATATGTGTGTTTACATAGAAACGTCATCTGCAGCCAGAAAGACTAGACATGGGTTTTAGCTTATGTGTTTGGAAACCTATTAGCATGTCTGCATTAGACTAAAAATGCATCTTAGCTCAGAGCTCCTATTGTAGAGTGCTCCTTAGCTGCCACCTAAAACCACTATGGTGCACTGTCAGCAGACTTTAGCAGCCAAAATCCCCTCAGATGCCAAATACACTGACTATGTTACTAACTCCTGAAAGACAGAGGAAGTCGTTCCTGCCATTCTATTTGCTCCCTTCATGCACTGTGCATTGGCTATGATCAGGCCTTAGAGGGGAAATCACAGGACAACTCCCCTGTTTAATTGCAGTGAATTGCTGCAGTCATTCACCTACACTCCTTCTCAGCCAAAGGTGAAAGGAAATGAGCCTTCCTAGATGAAATTCAAAATTGTTGAGAGAGAGTAGAGACCAGAAAACAGAATTTGAAGAGAAATTGATTAGGAGGATGATCTGGAGCTGAAGCGCATGGTGGGATCATAGATTGTCAAAATTTTTACAACAGGTAAATGTTGCTGCAAGAATATTTGACTTCAGGATTAAAGAGATTTTAATGTAAAAAGGCAGAAAATCTTTAGTACTACAAATTGTGCCAAATCAACTCATTTTGCTAGTGCAAGGTGTTACAAATTATGTTAGATGACGGCCAAGACAAATTTTGTACTGAAAAGGGTAATGCATCCTACCTTTCCAATTTATACAACCAACACATAAAAAAAAAGGGAAAAGAGTAATGGCTAAATGGAAAAGAACTAGAAACACTTAGCCTTCCTTTTATTCAGCAGGGTCAAAATCAGAATATCAACATGATCTACGGTACTTCTGAAATAAATAAATAAATAACATTTTGTGAACTATAATCAGAGTAATTGTAGCCTAAAGCTTGTTAATCTACGGTGGGTTTCATCTTCAAAGCGTTACAAACACAACAAATTCTTAACTATTTCCCAAAGCATGGAATATGCCCCATGAAAGGACTGATGGCATAATTAGAAGCAACAGGCATAGGATGACCTCCAAATTGCTCTCTAGGGTCTCAGCTATCATTAGTCACAATAGAGTGTAGGTAACATTTCAAAAATATCTCTTTGATTTAGGACCTGCCAGGCTGGTAAATGAAATCTGGCAAAATTTCCTTAGCGTCTGAAGGTAGCAATACCCCACAGTGATCTGTTTTCTGCCTCAGTTCAGAGTTAATTCCTCTAAAACAACTTCAGCTGTTTGCTTTGTACACGTGAACCAAAATCCTATAATTTCTAAAACTTTTCAGATACAGGAACATATAGAGATATGTCCTCAAGACACCTGTTGCCTTCCCTCCTTCAGGCTCAAATTCTCAAAGGTGTTTTGGTGCCTAACTTCAGAGAAAAGAAAAAGTAAAGGGACTAGATTTAGGAGCCTGGAGGAAAACACTGAATTTCAGAATTTCCCATTTAGTATTTTCAAAACCTTATAAATTAGAATCTCAGAAAAGTGTTTCAAAGGTTCCCGAAATAAATATGCTTTCTAGGATACTAGTAAGCACTAAATACAATTTTTTATCATGAACAGGAGTCTCAGAGGCTGTCCTGTGGTACAGTCCAAAATTATAAATCTTCCTAAAGCCTACCAAGAACACCAGGATTTGCAAACTCTCTGATTCTTACAGTCTGAGGAACAAGTATGAGATCTTGTGCTTCTGCATCTCCTTAGTTGAGGTACTTCACTGGTCACTTGATTAAAAAAAGAGTGATTTAAGGAATGGGAACTAAAGTAATGTTTCCTTTATGCTCCCTGCATTACTCATTATACTTTCTTCCAAAGGACGAATGAAAGTCAAGGCCAAGTCTAAGAGGAGGGAGCTATCAGGTCAAACCTTCCAAGCCTGAAGGAAAAGATATCTCAATTTTCCTGACACAGCATTGTCTCTGCTGAGAGCTCAATGAGAGAAGTACAGTTTAGGTTCCTCTCAGGATTTAGATGACATTTAAGAAAGAGATTAAAACCAGTATACTTCTATAGTGTGTTGCCTTATTTTGCACAGGATATAGTTACAGATGCCTCTGAAACTCTCATACATGAGATACATGGCATATTATACAGTGTTAGACTTCTGTACCTATGTTTGTCCTCAGTTCCAATCTAACCATTTAATCTCTGCTAAAGTATTTAACATTATGGTCATGAAGAAAACATTAAAATAAGTATTATTGGGTTGTTTTTTCTGTCTATGTTTACAAAAATGAAACAACAGCTGTTTAGAAGACATTTCCATTTAGAAGACAGAAACAAAACAGGATGTGGACCTGGAGGTTTGTTGGATTGAATCAGGAAGGCATGATTTTTCTGATAGAAAGTTTTTTCAAAAACTTAGTTATTAAAGTTTGAGTTCCTGACATGGTTCTGCCACACTAGTGATGCTGTCTTGCAAAAACATTTTGGAACACGAGTGAAAAACTTCTAAGGATACACCATAAATATGAACCTAATGATGATGACATTACATGAAGCTTTTGTTTCAGCTCTGTGTGTTACAAATACCTTATGACAAAACAGAGGAGTTGTGAAAGTGTGGATAAGTGATAATCTCAACTGTTCAGAGATTGAAACAAGATCTTATAAAAATACTTGACTACCTGCAGATTTATTAATTAATTTTTAAACTCTATTTATGACATACTTAATTTTTTTTTAATATTTAGAATATACACATGCTTTTCTCTAAAACAGAGGTACAATAAGCCTTTATTTTATTTTTAAATTAAAGCTGAGAGTCTCAGGAAATGTAATAATTTTGGAATCCACAGCTTCAGGATAACCACCAAATATTATGAGTGTAACAATAAAATTGTCAGCATAGGCAACACTGTTCTTGCACAATGATTTTTGCTACTCATAAAGTTCACTTTATAGAAGTAAATCATGTACCTAAACTAAAAAGGCAGTTAAACATTTTATAAACACTTGTTTTGTTGGTTCCAGTGCTTCACAGCAATTTTATCCTTTAGAGTGTTTCTCATAGAATCATAGAATCAGTCGGGTTGGAAGGGACCTCTGAGATCATCAGTCCAACTCTTGAACCACTACCACCGTGGTTACTAGACCACTAAGTGCCACATCCAGTCTCATCTTAAAAACCTCCAATGGTGGAGAATCCACCACTTCCCTGGGCAGCCCATTCCAATGCCTGATTACCCTCTCTGCCTCCCCTGGCAGAGCTTAAGACCATATCCTCTTGTCTTGCTGATGGCTGCCTGGGAGAAGAGACCAACCCTCACCTGGCTACAACCTCCTGTCAGGTAGTTGTATAGAGTGATGAAGTCTCCCCCAGGCCTCCTCTTCTGTAGTCTGAACAGTTTCTTTACTGTTACCCGAGACTGCATTTTGGGATTGATTTATTTTTAATATCTATATTTAAAATTTTTTTTCCCTCTGTTAAAAAGTTAAACAGCTTCTGCTATTCAGTGGCTTAGTAGTAAGAAAAAACAGAAAATAATACCTATGTATGTAGGAATTTTTTACCCTTCCCTAAGAACATATATAGAAATATGTTCCTGAAGCAAGTAATGGACTAAGACATTTTACCTTCCTGTTATATATTATGAATCAAGAGTCTTTGTACTTGACACTGGGCATTAATTCACTTGAGAAATGCCTAAACATCCCTAAAATGCTGAAAACAGCTGTCCTAACAACACATAGATGCAGGAAAGGTATGTATGAAGAAATAGATGTAAATCCATACAATATTCTGCAGGAAGGGAGTAACAACTCAACCTTCACCTTGGAGGTTTCTACTTGTGTTTTATGTGTAGTTTGTCAGCATGGTTTAATAGATCAAGATCATGCTAACTTAGCAACATGTCTTCTGGTTTGGAAATTATCCCATCCTTCAGGCTTAGAATACATCCCGAACACAGTCATTTCCACCTGGAAGGAACTGTGCAGCTGTACCTTACAGCTGAGATTTTGTATACTAAAGCAGAAGGGAGATACTGTTTTCCCTGGTTTGTCAGCAGCAGCTGTTTGGCTCACAGCAATTGCCAGAAATCTAAAAGTTACTGTCAGTTGTCTCTCTGATTCTGTGTATCTTATGGGGTTTTGACTGCTCAGGTTCATACAATTCCCTTTAGCCTGGCTCTTTTTGGCTTTACAACATTCATAGCTCAATTAGAAAGGATCCTTTATTCCTGAGACTATTGTGGCCATGGTGTAGCCTATATGCATGTCTCCAAAACTGATGTTAATCCCTGAAGCCTTTTAGCTAGTGTCATAGCACCAGCCTGGTATCAGGCTTGACTGAGCCAGGGTTTTTCAAATTACAGTGAAAAGATGTGGAAAAAATGAAAGGATATCAAGCGAATTTATATATTCTAAATAACAACCATAAGAAACTCTCAATTTAAACAAAACAAAGCAAAAAACCAAGAAGCTACAGGGCAAGATAGGGCAATCAGAAATTAATAAGGTATAAAAAATCCAGAATGAAAATTTTATTTCACGGGGAAAAAAAAGTGAGCTCTGAAATATTGGTGAAAAACTCTAATAATGTCCATTTGAAGTGGTCAGATGCTACACTCAAGTGTATATACAGGAAATCTTTTAGATGGATGGATAGTATATGTGCCAGGGTGCTGAGTCAGCCTTAATGACCCAAATCAGCCTCATCTGGGGCCTCCACCCACAGCCATGGGCCCAGGAGCTCTATTTAAGCTCTACCCTGGCCACCTCTTTCCTTCCTGAGCTTTGCTAGGGACTGTTGGCCTCTTGCTCAGCTGTACCTGGCTATGGGGTCCCTGGGACTGGAGTGTGACCTGCAGCCTGGCTTGAGCTTGTTTTTGTGTGGCAGGTCCAATGCATGTGATCCTGACTGTGACCTACGGGCTGACCTCGGACTTGGCTCATCACTGTGATATCGCCTTATGATCTGGGTGTTGGGTTGAACCACTGTCTCAGGTCTTGTCCTGATTGTCTTGGATGAGTAGTGTGGGATGAGGTTCTGGCTTCTGGCCCTGCTGGCCATGGTATCCCCATTGGCTTCCCAGCCCTTATGGAGAGGAGAGATGTCCAGTTTCTAAATGGTCTCTCACAAACTTCACGTTTGACTTTATATCTTATACTGACTTATTTGTTTTTATACCAGAATTAACTGTTGTAAGTTCTAGCAAACTGAGTGCCTGAGATTTTGGTCTCTAGTGGTAGGAGTGAAAGCTATGTTTATAAAGTGCTATAGAACCGTGCCAGGGCTGAACCCAGTCATACTTCTGCTGTTACTCTGCAGGAAGCATTTCTGGAATGTAATATAAATATTTCATGTGCACTCTTCACTTCAGCCAAGTCGAGATGATAAAGTAGAAACCATGCAGAGTTTGAACCACCCCTTAGTTATTTGTCAACAGACATTCTTGAAAGTAAAATGAAAAATAAAATGCCTAAATACATATGAGTCATGTGAGTGATGCCAAAGGCAGGTGCTAAAAATGTCTCTAGGTATTGTGAAACATGAAAAACAGCTGTTTGGCTGGGGGAGGCTCCCCAAATTACTTCTGTATAAAGCCAGAATATCCTTGAATTCCTGGTTTGAGGCATATAACAGCATAAGAAAATCTTGGTAACTCTCAAAGGGTTTAAATAGCTTAGTTTTTTTTTCTTTTGTTTTCTCTTTTTTTTTTGTCCTTGTTGCAAGATCTTAGACTGATCATGTTGTAGAATAGGTGAATGATATTACTGGGTTGCTATAGGCAACTTGGTATGGAAGAGAGTAGGAACCCCAAACTTGTAACTGCCTGCTCTACCTCAAAAACCTGGATTTCAGTTTTCCACCTACATTCAGGTGTGCTCTCTATCTTGTAAACATGTAAAAGTTCCTTTTAGTTGTTTTTAACTTTATTCATCTGTATAACAGAGAAAAGTCTGTTTCAGCTTGGGAAGGCAAAGGTTTGATGTCTCTTTTGATACTGATGGCTATGAAACTAGAGAAGAGTGAAATAATCTCTTTCTTGAAATTACTAACTCCTACTGAGTGTAGGAACTTATCCTTTCATAAGCATTTCTAAGAAATAACTTAGGTGTATTCAAGATTAATGTAAAACAGTTTGGGAATTTGTTCTTTTGTTACATCTTTCCATCCATTGCATAGGAAACCTGGCTATCTAAACCAAGGAGAACAGCAGGAACAAAAGCTGTTTTTTGAGCACCACAATGACTGAGAACTTTAAGATCTCTAATGAAAGTTGAAAAACAAACCAGAACTGAAATATATTTTTCATGTTTTTCTGTTGCATCTAGGTTTCTAAGACCTAGCCCATTTCCTTAGTGTCCTCGATCATGATTGTGAAATCTGGGGGCAAAATTGTTATGAGTAATTTATTTTCTATTCTTTAAAAATATGGTTTTAAATATTGAATTAAAAAAAATAAATAAATCAATAGAACCTGTACAAAGCAACTGCTTTCTCATGGCCATATAAAAGGGTCCTGCCATTTTACAATATGAAGATAGGGTGATTAAACTGTCTTTGGAAAGGAAGACTGTAGATAAAAATTTAAAGTCTAATCACAGTTTTGCTAAGTATTTTATGCCTAAAGTTTTGAAGTACCTGTACCTAATATAGATTAATTGAAAAAAACCCTACTGAAATGATAGTTACATATATGTAACTTTTTAAGGTTTGCTGTAAAAGAAGCAGGGTGTGAGGGAATTTCTTGATATTTTGCTAGTGTCCTGGTTACAGAGAAAGAGGCTGCAGTTTTTAACTGTTATTTATCAGTTTCTTGTATGAAGACTACCAATTGTTTACTCAAATTTAAGGTTCAAAGCAAAACCATATTTCATTAAATTCGTGTAATTAGAAATAAGGAGAATACTATTTTAGTTCCTTTGTCTAACTTAAAAGTGAACTATCCAAAATAATAGTGGACTCTCTGAGGGTGAAGAAACATTAGATGAATAATTTTCAAATACAGATGTGAGTTCAGTTATTGCACAGAAATAGTTATATAGCACATCTTGATAATCACTTTATTTTGGAGCTTATACAGGAAGCAATGTGAATCAGCTCTTTGACTTGCAGAAATCACCAGGGAATGGTGCAATCTGTTTACTCTTCTTGCCAGGTCTTACTAATTAGCCGGTTCACCCATGATGTTACTGACTTTGGACTGGATATAGCTGCTGTACATGGAACATACTCAGCAGGCAAACCAATTTAGCTCCTTTTATCCTGACAATGATATGATTTAGAATTTGATGGGTTTAGTGCACTGAACTCCAAAGTTGAGTTTTCAATAATTGTTTTTTTTCATATACTGGCTGCATCTGTACATTATTTTTCCACCTACACAAAATAGCTCATAGAAGCTCTAGCTCAATACTGATCTCTGCACCTCAGTTATAAACCTACAAAGCTAGGGGTGTTGTAATTTCCAGTAAATACTATCAGACCCTTATCTAAAGGGATGCAAGCCTTAACTCCTCTAATATTCTATTTGTTATTATGTCCCAGAAAAGAATTTTTATTAACAAGAAAGAATGAACTTAGAGGCCAGCCACCTATATTAAATAATTTTTTTTTTCTTAAGCATTGCACATTTCCAGCTACTCTGGCCTCATGAACATGTACTGAATCAGTAGCTGTAGTGTTGACAGGCATTTCTATGACTGCATGATAAGGTATGGCCTTTATAATATAATATTATTCATCTATAATGTATCTAATATTCCATCTATAATGGATATCTGTAATATCCCTTGCCTTGGTGGCTTGTTTTAATGCAGTCCAGTGCAAGATATGGTAAGGCATAGAGATGTAATTGTTGAAATATTAAAACAAGAATGTAAACCAGAAGTACTTTAGTTATCCACTAAGATACACAGTTAATTCTCAACAGTTTCAGTGAATGACTGCTTAGTGGGTGGCTAAGAAATAACTGCTAAAAGGAAAACATCATTGCTACACATCAGATTTTAATTTTAATGTCCTTTTGCAGAAATTCATGTTGTATTTAAGATAAGCACTTTTTCCCTTATCAGAAGAGGTTTTTTTTTTTATCTTAAGTACCTATCAATAAAACAACATGACCTGAAAATACATTTTTCTTTCCTACTACCAGAAAAATGAAGTTTAAAAATATGGATTTATTTCCAAATAAGATATGAGGCAAAATATCAGTTGCAAATAGTAGCCTAAAAAATATCTGTCAACAACTGTATGATGATTTGATTCCTAGAAATGCTGCTGTGAAATATTTTCATTGCAGGAATGTTATCACTTATGTCCAGTTTTGCTGTTTGAAGCAGAAACATGTTTCTGTTGACGTTCCTGGAATCTGAATTTCATGGAATGATGTAGAGGTGGTATTAACTCTTTTTATAACCAAAAGAGATCACATATGTGAAGTTAATTTGTCCTTGCTATTAATATTTTCATCTTAATAGTTTTAATCAGGAATACACTCTCTAGCAATAAAATTAAAATAGTTTAATTTACTCATCCTGCTGGTTCTTCTGCTGTGCTTACACTCTCTCCCCAAATGTCTGTGGGACTATCTTCCTCCATCAGAAGTGAGGAGTGTCCCAGCAAGCTCTTACTGCCCTTGGATCTAGACTGGGAGGAGTTTACTACTGACGGGTTTATTCCCTTCCTACTCAGTCTTGACATTTGCTTGAGATTACTTTTTTTTGGTGTTCCAGGCTGCTGCTTTCCCTCTGCTCCCAGCTGAGGCGTGTGCCCCCACAGACTTCTCCAGGGTCTCTTGTTTGCTAGGCAGTGAACTGTTTCCACAGAGGCACTGGCAGAGCTCAGGCTCAGGCAGGAGAGACAACAGGCACTTGGACCTGAGTCAGGAACTGAAACCAGCTCTACCCAGCTTTGGCCCGAGGTGAGTTCAGGCCAGCCCTGGGATTTATGCTCCCAAATCAGAACAGAGCCTGAGGATGCAGAGTTGCGTAGTTGGTTAACACTGACCAGCAGCTAATCTTCCACACAGCTGCTTGTCATTCTTCTGACTCCAACAGGAAGGGCAATAGAAAGAAGAAAAGGGAAAAAAAAAAAAAAGGGCAACCAACTCCTAAATTATTTCAAAAAAATCCAGACCCTTGTAGGCTGATATAAAGACAGTGGAGTAGGTGAAAGTCTGGGGGAAAACAGATACAAAGGCACAACCACAACCTTAGAGCAGTAACCATCTCGGAAAACAAAACTACCCCCACTTCTTCCTTTACCACAGTTTTTTTTTGCTGATTGTGAAGGAACAAGATTCAGGATAGGAGAGGTTCCAAGCATGGAGAAAAACATACAGCAATTGACAGGACTTTATGATACGGATTTTACAGTTCTTATGTGTTTATAAATATACATATTGTATGTTTCCCCAGGATTTGTATTTCCCGGGCATGCCCAGGCTTGCCCACTTCCCCGCTTCCCTCTCTGATTGGCCGGAGAAGCTGCAGAAGAGACAGCCACCATTCGCCCTTTCCTTCCCCGGCTCCTCCCACATTCCTCCCCCTTTTACCTGTGTCCCTATCCCGATTTGTTCCCCCGTTTGTCTGTCTCATGCTCCGCCCCATGTTCTAGCCCTTTCCCCGCCTGAACTGATAAAAAAAATCCCGTGCACGCCTCAATAAAGCATTCCATCTGCACCCCTACCTTGTCTCCGGACCCGTCTGTGCTGTGTCACGGCCCCATCCACTCTCGGACCATGGCAGCTGATCATGTCGCATGATATGGAATCTCCCTTTAGCCAGTTTGGGTCAGCTGTCCTGGCTATGCCCTCTTAATCTATTACCCACCTGTAGCCTAATTTTGGGAGGCCACAGTGGGGAATAAAAAGAAAGCCTTGATGCTGTGCAAGCACTATTCAGCAACAGTCAAAATACTGTTGTGTTATTAACACTGGTTTAGCCACAAATCCAAAGTACAGCATCAGATGGGCTGCTATGGAAGAAAGCTAGCACCATCCCACCCAGACAAAGTGCAATTTGTAATGGTGAAAATTTCATTAACTGGGCTGTAATTGTGATTGACAGTTGAGTGCAGGGAAAGAAGGAAAAACTATTTTCCATTTCTTGTTCCACTGCGTTTTCACATGGTGCTACACGGCTTTGCTAGAACTATTTGAATATATTCATTTTCATGTGCTTCTGTTCCTACATTATTTCTGATTTCTCAGGAAGGTTTTACTTTGTGAAGATCTTCTAATGAACATATGAAAGATGTAACATAATAAAAACAAATCCTTCCTAGTCTTTCAAAAAACGTTCGCTTTGAGCGAGTTAAGAAAGAGTTCAGGAAGGAAAAAAATAATCCCATAAAATGTTTTCATATACTCAAAGAAAACAAAATACTTAGAGAAATACAGGAATGAGTTCATGCTCTAATTGACATAAAAGCATTATGATGACCAGATATTCTAAGGGGCTCAGAAACCTGCAAATCACCTCACTGGAAAGATGTTTTATGACTTTTCATAGAATAAAAACATTAAAATTTTAAAATTTTCTTTAAAAAAGAAATTAGTGAGGTTTTAAGATATTTTCAAGAACTAGATGTTCAAATAGGAATTCATCAGCATCAAAACATACAAAAAATTACTTTCTCAGAAAGTGGAAGACAGATTTTATAGAGTGCATTGTGACAACAATCATAATTATGACTGATGTAAATCATGTGATAGAGCTCAGCTTATGTCATATTGGGTAACTTTAGTGATATCAGGTAAGATTTTTAGATACAAACTGGGTTACAAGTGTGGCTTAAATATAAATACTTGGAGTTATAGATAAGTGGAGAAAGGTCCTCACAGGAGTCAGTTTGTCCATAGATAGATAGACACACACCCGTTTCTCGTTTAAATTACTAATCTCTAATACTAGACCAGAAACATAATAAATTCTTATTACACTTAATAAATACATAGCTTTAAATTCATATTAACTTTCTGATCTGATCTGGTAAGATTCAGTGGTTAAGCTGTAAGTTTTATTTCTTTGCTTTCTTGTCTGACTTTTTTTTCAGAAACCTCAAGCTTGAAGGTTAAGCCTCCTCTGGTCTCAGTAGAGTTACATGATGCCAACCACTCTGAATTAATATTAATCATAAATTTTTTTTTAAGGAATACAATTTTTTTTTGTAGATATTTCTCACATTGTTCCAGTTTTCCAGGAAACTGAGGCCAGTTAACACTTCCAGTGGTGTAGTGGGTTTCTGTGGCCGGGTTTTTGTAGTGGGGGGGGCTACAGGGGTGGCTTCTGTTAGAAGCTGCTGGAAGTTTCCCCTGTCCCATGGAGCCAATGCCAGCCGGCTCCAGGACGGACTTCCTGCTGCTGGCCAAGGCCAAACCAATTAAGAGCGATAGTAACGCCTCTGTGATAACATATCTAAGAACAGAAGATTGTTGCGAAAAAAAATTCCAGCCAGGGAAGAGTGGAGTGAGAACACAGGAATAACAACGGAGACACTGCAGAAGGAGGGGCAGGAGGTGCTCCAGGCACCGGAACTGTGGCCCCTGCAGCCTGTGGTGCAGACCATGATGGAGCAGCTGTGCCCCTGCAGCCCATGGAGGACCATCGGGGTGCAGAGACCCACCTGTAGCCCATGGAGGAGCCCATGCTGGAGCAGGTGGATGCATGAAGGAGGCTGTGACCCTGTGGGAGGCCCAAGATGGAACAGGGTCCTGCTAGAGACCTGTGGCCTGTGGAGAGAGGAGCCCACGCTGGAGGAGGTTTTCCCGGGTAGGACTTGTGGTCCCTGTGGGGGACCCACGTTGGTACAGCTCATTCATGAAGCACTGCACTCCATGGAGGAGTGACCCACAGGACAGCAGTTTGGGAAGAACTGCTGCCCGAGGGATGGACTCACACTGGAGAGGTCCATCAAGGACTGTATCCCATGGGAGGGACCCCCTGGGAGCAGAGGAAGGACTTCTCTCTCTGAGCAGCGGCAGAAACAACAACTGACCACAACCCCCATTCCTCGTTCCCCTGCACTGCTGGGGGTGAGGAGGGAGAACATGGAAGGAAGGAGGGGTGGGGGGAAGGTGTTTTTAGGATTGTTTTATTTCTCACTCTTTGGCTCTTATCCTGTTAGTAATAAGGTTAAGTACTATCCTCACTTTGAGTCCTGTTTTGCCCGTGAAGGTAATCAGTCACTGACCTCTCCCAACTCTCATCTCTACTCATGAATTCTTAGCTTTTTTTTTCTCTCTCCTCTGTCCAGTTGCAGAGGGAGAGTGAGAAAGCAGCTTTAGTGGATACCTGGTATCTGGCCAGGGTCAACCCACTACAGTGGGTTTTTATTTATCTTTTTATTGAAAAGTGATGGCACTTTTGTCATCATTGTATAGTTTTTCAGCCCCTTATGTATTTTCTTGAAGTCTTTTGCTTTTTTACTGATTCTCATATCACCATTTTTTCCTATTCCTCTTGTGTTCTAATAGAAAAATGACAAAGGTGGGTAAAGCAAGAAGACAGAGAAAGATAAAAATCCCTATAAATCACTTTTGATACACTAGCATGTTAATTACAGAATGGGTAAGGTTGGAAGGGACCACAGTGGGTCATCTGGTCCAACCTCCCTGCTCAAGCAGGATCATCCTAGCCCACATTGCACAGAATTGTGTTCAGACAATTCTTGAACATCTCCAGTGAGGAAGACTGTAACCTGTCTGAGCAACCTATTCCAGTACTCTGTCACCCTCACAGTAGAGAAGTTCTTCCTCATATTCATATCCTGTGCACCAGTTTCTGCCCATTGCCTCTTGTCCCTTTGCTTGGCACCACTGAGAAGGGCCTGGCTCCGTCTTCTTGACAGCCTCCCTTTCAGATATTTATATGAAATTATAAGATCCTACATCAGTCATCTCTCCTAGAGGTTGAATGGGCCCAGCTCCCTCATCCTATACTCATTTGAGAGATGCTACTGTCCCCTAATCATCTTTGTAGTCCTCCATTGGACTTGCTTCAGGAGCTCCATGTCTCTCTTGTACTGAGGAGCCCAGAACTGGACACGGCATTCCAGATACAACCTCGTCAGGGCTGAGTAGAGAGGCAGGACCATGTCCTTTGTCTTACTGGCAATGCTCTTCATAATGTACCCCAAATACCATCAGCCTTCCTGGCCACAAGGCCTCACTGCTGTCTCATGGAAAACTTGTTGTCCGCCAGGACCCCCAGGTCCTTCTCCATAGAGCTGCTTTCCAACAGGTCAGCCCCCAGTCTGTACTGGTCCGTGGAGTTATTCTTCCCCAGGTGCAGGACCCTGCACTTGCCTTTTTGAATTTCTGACCATTCTTATGTGCCCACCTCTCCAACCTTTTGAGGTCCTTATGAAGGGCTGCACAGCCCTCTAGGGAATTGGCAACTCCTTCCATCTTTGTGTCATCAGTGAACTTGCTGAGAAGGCCTCTATCCCTTCATCCTAGTCACTGATGAATAAGTTAATACTGGACATAGTAGCACATGTACTCCTAGTGACTGAGAAGTACTTGGGCAATGGACTCTATTTGAATGATACTGCAGAGGTTTTGGGGAAAAGGATTATAAACGGCATGTCTGTCACCAGAGAGCTGTATGAGAAAAGCCTTGACAAATTTGATTCCTCTGGAGGCACTACTGTTCAAGGCCTATAAAACACTCTTTCATTTCATCTGTAATATTGCGGATATTTTCTGGTGGCTTACATGCTTTTATGTGATTTGCATGCCCCCACACTGTGCACCATCATATGTATACTACACTAGAAGACATATAAGATTGCATTGGATACAAGGCTGTACTAAATTAATCATAATAATAGATTCACAAATCTGTCACTACCTTTCAACCAAAGAAGTGACAGAGTATCTTGCTACATTATTCATGTTGTAATTCATCCCTTATTTTCTTTTGTATGTCAGTATATTTAGGAAAGAATATCTTCCCTAAGTATGTTTAAAGAATACAGCGCTGTACCAGGAATGGTTCTCTATTAGGTGAGAAACAGCAGAATTGCTGTTACATGAATGGATGGCATAGATCTTTACAGGTATAAGTAAAAGATGAAATTTTAACATAAAGACACAACTTTAAAGCTGAATGCGCTTGGATCAGCCTTTGCTACTGTCTCTATGGACTCTCTATCCAGAAGGACTCATTCTGTAAAACCATTCCACTGTGCCTCTATGAATATTTTCTCAGTATCCATGTCTCTTTGAAAATCTTCAGAAAATTGGCCAACTGTAAAGAAACCATGTGAAATCCTGTTTGAGTTTTGTTGTTGTCGTTGCTGCTAGAGAGCTACAGAATTCAAAAGGATAGCTAATAGGTATATGGAGTTAGTTGCTAGGATTCAAGCACATAAAGCTTGCTTTGTAGGTGTGCTTTGTTGGGCACTGCTGATACTTCCCTGTGAAGCAATTTACAACAGTTTTTAATAAGCGTCTCTTTATTTTCTAAAATAGGTAATACAAATACAGAAGCACATTACCGTATTTTGTACTGAACCCCATTCACAGATCTGTTAGCACTGGTATGGTATAAAAAAAAACAAACAAAGATATTCCATAATACTTTTAATGTATGTGCTTTATTCTTTGCAACTTACTTTTCTGTTAATAGTGGTTTACAGGTTGTTTCTTTTTACTTCATTGTCATTTTTCCCAAGTTACCATATGCACTGCAAACAAATTCTAGTTCTCCCCCATTAGTTTAGTTGCTGTAAAAAGAGACTGTTAGGTCCTGAGTTTAGTCTTCACTAGCATCCTATGCCAGCTTGTTAAAACACTTATCAAAACCTCAATACTGCAATGCACAGACAACTGCCTGCTCAGCTACACCTGTCTCTGGGTAGCATAAAAAAGGGGTTAGGGCCACAGGCAACTTCATTATTGCATAGCTTCTGGGGTTACAGCTGGCTCCATACTACTGCCCTTCTCACATTTATTTTGGCTAATCTAGCGGCACATTATCATTCCTATTATAAACTTTTCTAACACTGTGGTTTTGGAGAGGATTTTTGCTTGTCATGGATATTTTCTTTCTTTTCTCTTTACAATGCAAGAAAATGGAAATGCTTTCTTTAAAGGAGAAACTAGGCACTGCACCATTGTGAAAAGACTCTGAGGTCAGTAGCAAAGAACTGTGACCCTCTGACAGTGGCTGTGTAGACTTGAAACCTTTTGCTCAGTCATAACTTTTTTTCACTGTGTACTGATTTTTCAGCTCTATGTAGCTGTTCAAGTAGGCTGTGGTGAGGTATGCCTCAGTCAGCTTTGAGAACAGTAGGCTAAATCTCACTACAGATGGAGTCCAGTGGAGAGCTATTAATCAAATAGCCAATTAGCCATCTCTCATGATAGCAGGTTTCAACACCATGTGATACAGCACATACCAGCTGTAATTATACAGGACTGATCATCTTTTGGGAAAAGTTGCACATAGCCACAGAAGTCTTAGCACCCAGCCTTCCTTGTCACATGACATCTTACCATTCATCCTTCAGCTGCAATGAATTTAGTAGAACTGTTGGTCTTATAAAGACCCATCCATTTGAAATTAAAACTGTAGTTAATATGCGGTGTATCTTGTTAAAAAGAAAATACAGAAGGAAATTTTGTTTGTTTTTTTTTAACCAACTGGAAAGAAAACTTCTGTCAATTTTAGCAAATTCTATTTATTTGCTAAATTCTAAAAGTGTAAATTCTACAAGTTTTTCCTTAGAAACATTTGTTATTGTTGTTATGAAATCAGTTGTCTAGTCAAAGGCTCCCTCATAAGAAGGAACAAGAGCATCACATAGGCAGCAGTACACTGATATAGGAAGAAAAAAAGAAATATAAGTCTTGGAGATAAGAGGGGGACGTGGAGAGAGTAAAATAAGAAGGATTTCTCACTACAAGTAAAATAAGAGAAAATCTGAACTTCCCTGCAGCCAAGGAAACAACTGTACTTGCCTGTTTCACTTTTGGAGAATATGTGGTAACAAGACCAAAGAGACCATCTGTAAGTATTCTACTCTAGGGAAGTAGCTCTAAGTTCTGCCTTGGGCTTTATAAGATCTTTCTACCAAAGGCATTACAAGAGATGCTGTGAATCAGCAATCCTTCTCTGTGAACTCTTTGCCCAAATGTTATGTTTAGCTTTCTCCTTTTGTTTTCCCTGCCTGCATCCCACAGGTTGTTGAAAGATTAGATCTTGTGTCAGAAGGAAAGATGGGGAATGAAAATGTTTCACTGAGGGTATAAAATGAATAAATTGTATCCTATCATAACATATCAGGAAACAAGAAAAACTGCTACTCCTTCCTCCTCATGCTCCTACTCTGCACCAGAATTGGGTGCTTCCCACAGGATGCAGTCCTTCCCAAACTTCTCCATCATGGGTTCTTCCCACAGGCTGCAATTCTTCAAGAAGTGCTTCAGCATGGGTTCTTTCCAGAGGATATATTCCTTCAGGAACAGACTGCTCCAGCACAAGTTCTTCGCATGGTCACAGTTCCTGCCAGAAAACCTTCAAGTGCATGGGTTCCTATCTCTCCATGGGCTGCAGAGTTCCTGCCAGGAGTCCGCTCTTGCTTGAGATTTCCATGGTCTGCAGCTTCCTTCAGGGCATAGCCATCTGCTTCAAGCCATATCCTCCACGGTAGATGCAGGTAGATGTTTTCTCTGCAATGGACCTCCATAGGCTTCAGGAGCACAGCCTGCCTTACCATGGTCTTCACCACAGGCTGCAGGGGAATCTGGTCTGAAGCCTGGAGCACTTCCTCCCTCTCCTTCTTCACTCTTCAATAACCTGCGTGTCCGCAGGGCTGCTTCACTTTTTTCGCTCCTTCATCTCACATGTGCTCTGCAGTGCTTTTACTCTTTCTTAAATATGTTTACAGAAAGGCACCACCACTCTCACTGCTGGGCTCAGCTTTGTCCAGCTGGGTTTGCAGCTGGATGAAACTGTCTGAAATGGGGGCATCTTGTGGGGTTTTCTTACAGAAGCCACTCCTGCAGCTCACCTGCTATGAAAAGCTTGTTGTGTAAACACAGAACTTCACCAAATTAAGCAATAGAGACATATTATCAATTTAAGTGCAAATTTCATAAGCTCTTCTAAAGGAAAGAGAGTCATACTGAAGTCAAGGATTCTATCACAATGCAGGCCTGGGTTATATTTGACCATGAGGATCCTGTAAGAAAGAAACAATGACCTGATTCAAAGCCAAATGAACCCATCAACAGTGTTTCTGATGAATGCAAAAAAACATTAATAGAGATCAGTACATTAATTTTTCACAGCCTCAGGTAATATAAATCTGTTTTTAATTTCAAAGGAATGCACAAAAATTCCTTAAAAACCCCCAAACCTCAACATGTTACTACTGAAAGAGTGAGCTTAAAAGAAAAAAAAAGTACAGAGAAAAATATACAAGTAAATTATTAGCTGTCAGTTTCCCACAGAGAACAATTGCTAGCCTTGAAAAAACAGCTGCCTGATTATCAAAAGGATAATAGGAATCCCTAAACCATCCAAAAAGTAAAGTACTAATATCAGTTTTATATTTTTGAAATTAAAATTAGTTGTTCATTTGGCCCTAAAGTCTTGATTTTTTAAACCTGTAATCTACTTACTTTCTATTCCCTCTGTTAAAAAGAAAGAAGAAAAGTAATTGTTGTCAGAAATAGTAAACTCATATTAATCACAATTACAAGGAGTAATGTCTGATTACAATTTTTAATCAATCATGCTATTCCATGTTTAACTCTCTAATGTTGGGACCACTAGAGTGGACAGCCATCTGTGCCTCTGTAAAATTAGAAATATGATGAATTATAGCTACTGGTAGTTTAAGACGATACCATGAATACAAATCATTAGAGCAGTGGCGATTTTAACATACTGCCAAAAATATTTTACCAACTGTGTTTGCTGTTCTTCTTCTCATGGAAAAAAAAAGTTCCCAGAGAAAATTCCACACTTCACTCATCAGCTTTTCATAATAATTTATAGTGAATGAGAAGACAAAGTTCTGACTTTCTGTTTATGAAACACAAATCCCTTTAGTCATAGTCAATACTACAGTCTGAAGATTACATTCTGCTCTTATCTCACATGGTCGCTATCTAAAGTAAGTCTACTAAGTTTCCAGACTCTCAAATAACATATCTCTTAAGTATTACATTTAATCAAGTTACTGCATATTTATTGCCAGTATAACTGAGAGCAGAATCAGATCCCTTTGGAATAGTTGTATTCTTTCATGACCAGTCTTCACGAACGAAGATTTGGGAAAGGTCATTAACCCTCCGAGCCTGCGCAGTGGATTTTTTAGGTGAGACACAGTGTGCTCTGAACTGAGCCCACCCTTTAATCCTGAGGTTCATCTGCTGGGGCCAAGCGAGCTTGGACAGTGGCAGTGAGGTCCTCAGGACGCAGGTTTGATTAGAGTGACCTTCTCTTAGAGGGATGGCCTTACAGGGCTGACGAGCTCCATCTGCCTGGGAATTGAACCTGGGCTGCGGCGGTGAGAGCACCGCGTCCTAACCAGTAGACCACCAGGGGACCCAACCAGTTGTATTCACTGATTTGTCAAAATGACAGACTTCGGTCAGTAAGAGAATAGAAGGGCAAGTCCTTTGAAACATCAAATAAAATACAAACAGTTCTTTATGGTAGTTAATAACAACATAAAGTTATAACATGCATTTTCTGAATCTAGTTAATTTATGGTCAAAACCAATGATGCAGACTTTTCAATTTTATGCCAACTATCTTTTATTACAGGAAGAGATTTATTAAAAAAACCAACAACAAACACCCAAACTGACGTTTTTCAGAATTAAATTTAAAATGGCTATTTATTATAATTTTAGTACTACTTTAAATGTCTGTTGTTATTTCAGAAGATAAAAAAGAAATCAGGTTGGAAGGGACTTTAGGAGATCCCCAGTTCAAACTCCTACTGAAAGCAAGATCACCACAAAGTATCAAACATGTTTTATCAGGGTCTTATCTACTCCCAAGAATGGAAAGAGGCTGCACAATCACTTTGTGCAGCCTGTGTCAAGGACTGAGTGTCATTGTGGGTAAAAGGATCATCCTTATACACAGTGAGAACCTCTCTTGTTTCAGTTTATGCCCCTTGCCTCTATTGCCCCATCTTGTGCCACTGTGTAGGGCCTGGCGTCTTCTCCATTGCCTACCTGTGTAGGGGAGCTGGTCCAGGATGAACAAGACCAGCTCTCTCATCATCTCCTCGTAGGGAAACTGCTCCAAGCCCCTAGTGTAGTGGCTACATAGTGCTTGCCCCAGTTTTTCCATGTCTTTCGTGTATTGGAGGATCAAAACTGGATGCAGTACTCTAGAACTAATAAACCCTGAATGAATGGAGATAAGTTTCCTCAATTTATCAGCCATGCCTCTGCTAATACAGTCCAGAATGTATTTAACATTCTTTACTAATAAATCAAATACCTCTTCACCACGTGTGTCCAGTGGTTACTATTTTCACATCTATGTAGTCATGCAGAAACATATTGTAAAAACACAGCTGATTTTATTTGTCAGCCTTGGTCTCAAAACAAAGATATTATCTTGTTTCCCTCCAAACTACTGTGAATTTTTTCTTCCTTTATGTTTTCTTAATCATGTTAATTGCTTAGTTGCCCTATTTTAAATGATCACTGTAAATATGTTTTTAAAACAGACATGAAAGGCCAAGATGCAATGAAGATACTTTCTTTAACTGTATTGTGTCAAATCATTAGTTGCATATAATCCCTGGAAAAAGATAGACAATAATCACCTTAAACCATTCAGGATTTAATGTTCTTTCTCCTCTGTGATTGATCACAACTCAGGATGATGTTTCACCTGAAATTTTAAGTGTTTCTGTTATTATTAAAGGGTACCACAGCCAGTATTGTCTTTTAGAATAAAATCCCTAAGTGTCTCGGCTCCTGACAAAGCTGAGAGTTGTCTTTGAGGCTTTTAGGATGATAAAGCTGGTAACAGAGCTAAATGTGTAACTTAGTGCCTTATGAAAAGAGACTGGGTTTGGACAAAAGTTAGTATTCAAATTAGGAAGTGGACTCCATTCTTAATTCTGTGAATAAAATTACCCAGCTAACAGTAGTTTTTCATCAAAACATATGACCTTAATCCATATTTAGCTCCAAATTTTATGGTGTCAGTTCTTTTTTTCATTTAAAAAAGCTTTGGATAGCTGCATAGTTCAACATAAAGACAAAGAGATTAAGGTGTTTACTTTTAAATAATGTTTGGTGAGTCTCGGTAATTCAAAATTAAAAAAAAAAACCAATGTTCACAGTGTTTTAGTTCTTGGAATGACTTGCATATTATATTGGCTTCATTTTTTCTGAAGCATCCTACAGTAACTTTATGGTAAGCACAGTCATAACATATGAATTTTTCAAGAATATATGAAAGGATCAATGAAAATAAAAGAAGGAAAAACCCAAACTTTTATCATCAATGGTTTTAGTTCTTGCCTGCTCTTACAGAGAAAGACATGTTTTATTTTCAATCTGTGTTATGTTTCACCATAATGAGCACAAAAAAGATGCAAATATGTATCGATTTTATACAGAGGTCAGTAAAAGGGACAAGCAATCTGTGAAAAAGTTAGCAGTCCTAAGTAGGAAAAGTAATTAGAAAGATGACTATAACCTCTCTTTAATGAATAGAAATAATAAATTACTTCCTTGGTGGTTTTGTGACCCTGTCAAGCTAGCAAGGTGGTCTTTCCTGAGTCGATCTATGTTTCGATCCTTTTTGTAATCACAGTCTCACAGCTGTGGAAAATAGCACCATTTATTAATTGATCCCTGATTGTTTTCATCTGTAGTGGGCAAGAAGCACTTGGGTTCATCTTCCCTTGTTCTGAATGGTTTTTTGGGAGCAAAAACATGGGCATTTGTCAACCACAGGTCTTGAACACTGTTTTTCTTTCTTCTTGGTGTTGTTGCTTGAGGCATTCACTTGTCAGTGTCACAGCAGGCTAGTGAGCAAGTGGAAATTACAGCTTTAGCAGCCAGCTCTACCACATGAAGCATGTGAAAAATGTCCTCCCAAAACTAGCACTGGTGTTTTAAGTTTCATTAAAGCTATTATCCAGTAAAAGATATACTTAAGAAAATCTACTTGTGTACATTAATTTGAGGTTTTGTCTGCTGGAATGAAGGTCTTTTGTCAAAGACAACCATTGGTTGATAAGCACTGTAATTGACATTTAATATTTTGAGGCTTTCTGCTCTTAAAGAATCCCAGACAATACAGTGACTGGAACGTCTCTATCTGCTATGGGACAGGCATCTTCTTACTTCTGTGAGATAGGATGCAACAGTTGTTTTAACATTTCCTTGAGGTATAGGAGGAAAAGAGAAAAAACTCCACAATTCAGTTCATTTTCAAGCAGTACTAATGCAGTACTGCCTGTGCATTAAATATATCTGACAACTGCAGCTATCATGATTTTCAAAGCAGTTCTGCCTATAGGCTAATATTTAGGAACTTTCATAAATAAACTTCTTGACTCTGTCTCATAGGCCTAATTAAAGTTAACCTCCCTCACAAGGCTCTGAGGCAGCCGTTTTTCTTGATATTAGTATATCTTGGATTGTCTGTAGCGGTATTACAGAAGTTAGCAAGTTAGAGATAAAATAATCATACTATGTGCATTCAGGACAAACAAATAAAAAAAACAGTCATAGAAAATATCAACTGACATTGGGGAATTTTGGTGCTCCAATTCTTTTTTAGAAACCTGAAATTAAATTTTTAGACAGAAACAATACTGAATAAGCATACTCATTCTGAGATGTGATACATGCAGGAAGAATATGTAACTGCAAAAATGTGTTGGGAGCAGAAAAGTGAAACTACAGCTTCTAAATGGGGTTACATCTCTGCTTATATCTGAAGTTAATATATTCTGGGGCTTATATCTTCACACAACTTCTGAAATAATAATAATGACTGGATGAATGACTCTGATAAATCAATTAAATAATTACTAATGCATACTTGAAGATATCTTTAATTTTTCTATTCCCGTAGCTAACATAAATTTATAGATTTTCAAAAATTGACAAGAAAAGAATCTTTACTTTTAAGTAAAACTTGATATTGATCACTAGCTACTACAAATGAGTTTGACTCTAAATATGATTTCTGAGATTATTCTGATATAGTTTGCAGCTGAAAACCTACAATATCTATTTTTCAGGTTTGATAGGCGTTCAGGTGAAGTCACACTCAAAAGTTTGCTTCCATTTGGAGACAAAAGTTCTCATGAACAAATTCTGGATTTGATTTAATATAATTTAGATCAGAACCCAAGTGATATTCCTTTAGAGAAATTAATCCAAACAATCCATTCAATGCACTTCAATTTTCAGAATGAGGCAGAAAAATCTAAATAAAAATCTAAGTTTCTATAAGCAAAAGCTGTAAATTTTAACAGTAAGACCTTCCCACTCTCAAAATTTTAATAGAAAATGTATACTAGAAGATGAACTGGAAGATTTTTGTAGCAATTTGCTCCTCAAGACACTCGTCAGTCATATATCTGACTTTAAAAATGCTAAGAGACAAGGTAAATGTCTTCATATTTTATTGTAGGCTGTGAGAATGATCTGCAAAAATGGATTTTTAAAATGCAATTATTAAATCCTGTAAACATCAGGGGATTGGGAATCTTTTTAGGCTGTCAGTCTTGTCATATGGGCAAAGTCCAAAAGCCCATCGAGGATGTAGTGTTTATGTTCGATGAGCTGCCAAATGTAATTAAAATTTTTTGGAATACTTACATGTTAGCACATTCGAAAGAAAAAAGCATTATAAAGGAAAAGGGAATGCTATTTATCATTCTAAAATTAGTACACTGAAGAAATGTGGGCTGTATTTTAGAGACATTGCCAACAACCAGTCATGCATGTCTATTCTTCTGCCAGTGTTAATCTTGTGCATTGTACTTTCCTTTCTTTCCCTTTCTAATTTTTTTTTTGTTTATTTGAAAAATACAATAAAGGAACACAGGACAAGTGGGTGAAAAAAGGCTGGGGAGGAGTGTAATAAAAAATATAATGCTATCACCTCATTTTTTTTACTGCAAATTCAGACAGTGAGAATTTGTGAATACACCTAGTGATATTCCACAATCCAGGCCACTTTTAAAATGTTAAACATATTACAGTTTTCCTTTATATGAAGGATATAACCATGTAACTGCTGTATGTCCCTGGACAAATAAAAATTATTTTCTTTGTCATAATTGTTGTGCTTTTATGGTGGAAATTTTGCATTTTCTGTTATATATCTCTGCTTTCAGTGAAAGAAGATTTAAGGCAATACTGATGGGGCATTTTAGAAAGGTTTGTACAAAAGGGTAGGACTACTGACAGGAATTTCACCTTAACCCTGATAGAAGACTTATCACATTTCATTACATTATTCATGCCTTTTATGTTGGGTTACAAAAGAGACGCCTAATTTATGTCTAATACCTACTCTCCTTCCACAACAAGGGATAAGTACCTCTACATACAACTTCATCTATGCCACACATAGGAAGGATGTGCATATCTTGTAACACACCTTTGTACAGTGACTACATGTCTTTGAGAGGATATTCGCAATCTCTGAAACATAAAAACAAAGGTGGAAAAGGCCAAGCTTAGTCTTGGAAAAAGTCAATTAGATAAGCATCAGAATTCCAGTCTTTTTTAAAAAATGTACTTAGTCTGTTTTCACAAAACTGAAAAATCTACTTTCTTGCACTGTTTTGTTCTGATATTTTGTATAATAGAGCACATCTACACCCACAGTTTGGTAAGTATGCCAGGTGTGGAGCTCATCAGTTCTAATTTCATTATTTTTTTTCCAGTGGGTTATACAGATCTTTCATTTAGCAATGGAGGAGAGATAAATACTATTTATTCAGAAAAGAAGTTGAAATGTGATTAACTCACAAAATTTACCAATTTTATCAAGGGCAAAGTTACAGTCCCTTAAAAGTACTTAAATCCTCATTGTTTCTCAAGTGTTTAGTTGTTAAGTAGTCAAAAACAAGGTCACAGAATCACAGAATGGTTGAGGAAGGGACCTCTGGAGATCTTCTAGTCCAATCCTCTGCTTAAGTAGGTTCACCTGGAGCCGGTTGCACAGTATTGCATCCAGGTTGGTTCTGAATATCTCCAGAGGAGACTCCATAAGCTCTCTGGGCAGCCTGTCCCAGTGCTCTGTTACCGTCAAAGAAAATTTTTTCCTCATATTAAAGGTGACAGCCAGAACAAGGTATTCCATCACCTTTCCAGGGACGGAGGTAAGGCTGACTGGTCTGTGGTTTCCTGGGTCCTCCATTTCACTCTTTTTGAAAACTGGAGTGACATCGTCTTTCCTTCAGTCCTCAGGCACCAGTCCTATTTTCCATGAACTTTCAAAGATGACGGGTTTATGTGGGTCAAGTTTTCCTGAATGGTCTCTAACCCAATCCTCCTCAAACAAGGGAAATTCTCCCTTTTTCCAGACTTTCTCTGTTGCCTCCAGGCTGTGGGATTCCTGAGGACTGGCCTTACCATAAAGACTGAAGCAAACAAGTAACACCTCTTTCTCTCTATCCTTCATCACCAGGGCACCCACTTCAGTGAGCCCTAATCTTCCTTTTGCTTCTGATGTACTTAAAGAAGCTCTTGTTGTCCCTGACATCCTTTGCCGGATTTAATTCCAAGTGGACCTTAGCCTTCCTTGTTGCATCCTTGCATACTCTGACAATGTTCTTATATTCCTTCCAAGTGGCTTGTCCCTTTTTCCATAAACCTCCTTCTTCCATCTGAGTTTTGCCAGAAGCTCCTCACTCACCCCTCCCTCTGCATGATTTCTTACTCATAGGGGTGCACCAATCTTGAGCTTGGAGGAACTGATTCTCAGATATTAACCAACTCTCTTAGACTCCCCTAACTTTCAGAGCCTTAACCCATAGGATTCCTCCAAGTAGGTCTTTGAAGAGGCCAAAATCATATGTCCTGAAGTCCAGGGTTGTAACCCTACTTATTGTTCTGCTTCATCCACATGGGATCCTGAACTCCATGGTCACTTGAAGCCAAGGCTGTCCCCAACTGTCACATCCCCAACTAGTCCCTTGTTTGCTAGTGCAGGTCCAGCAGCACAACTCTGCTTCTTGGCTTCTTTATCTCCTGTATCAAAAAGATATCATCAGTGTTCTTCAGGAAACTCCTGGACTGTTTGTGCCTAGCCGTCTTGTCTTTCCAGCAGATATCAGGTCCCCATGAGAACCAGAGCCTGTGATTGTGAGGCTACTTTCAGCTGTCTATAGAAGACCTCATTGACTTCCTCTTCCTGGTCAGGTGACCTGTAGCATCCATCCACAACTGTGTCACCCATGTTAGCCTGCCCCTTAAGTCTTACCCATGAGCTCTTGACTCATTCTTTGTTCAGCCCTAGGCAGAGCCTGATACATTCCAGTTGCTCATTCACATAAAGATCAACTCCACTACCTCACCTTGATTCAAGTCTTGATTAGATTACCATAACTAATAGACAATTATGATCCCCAGCTAAAAGTCTGACGGTGGCTGATGCAAATTCAACACAGGTAGGTGAAAAGGTCATGCTATACAGGTGTCTTTAAAAAAGAAAAACAATAGCTTTCTTTTTTCCCCATTGCTGACTTTTATCAAGAGTAATGATCAACCTTATAATAAAATCTCCCAAGAACCAGGCACAAAGACCAAGCTATTAATTATATGTGTAATTTTTTCACCCATGTTCAACTAGCTAACATTCTTGTATAAAGGCAAAAATTTGGAACGATGTCTTTATTTTTTAATATATTTTTCCTTTTTTTTTCTTTTTCCCCTCCAGATTATTTACATGAATTCTTACCCTGATCAAGATATAGATAATTCAGTTCTTCAGACGCTTAAGAGGTCAAATGTCAAATAATTCCTACAGTGTATGCTCAGTTTGCCCCCAAAAGAAAAAGAAATGTAAATGTGTTTTTGTCGCTTATAACTTAGTGTTTAGGAGTCCAAGCTAACCTTTGAAAAAGATCAAACATAAATCTGTTGCTGTATATTTACTTTCCTGAAGTGATACAAAAACCTCTAGGAATGTTCTTCTTCTGGCAATAGTTCCTCTCACAGTAGGAATCCCTCTCTGATTGGCACCAGTGATTAAAAAATACGGATGGTGTCATAAAGGCACTGGATTTTATTGGAGCACCTATCACTATACTGTGACAGTGTTAGTCCTGTTGCTGGTGACAAGGATGACAATTTTTGAAGTTCCTCTCTTTAGGTAGGGTATTTGCAGGCTCTCCAATATGTTTAAGGAAAAGTTTCTTTTCTTGAGGAGGTCCAAGCTAGCAAGGCTGATGCATGGTTTTTGATAGCACTGAAAGATGGTAGAATAAGAGAGAAGAGAGTAGAAGCCGAGTACAGCTGCAGCAACAGCAATGACATTGTAAGTAGTTATACCACTGAGCTGTCAAAAGACAAGATGCATGACAGAGAATCTCTGCTAATCTTGGCCACAACGTTCTGTCTTGGAAGATGAAATTTAGCACTTATCTAATAAATGGAAAATGAAGTAGTGATGATCTAAGACATGTACCTTTCCAAGAAACATAAATATTTTTTGTACATAAATATGGATAAATAAAACTAAATCAGTCAATTGCCTAAGGGCTTTGTCTTTTGTTAATAAAATGATGATCACAGTAAAATCCAACTTCTTATTTATAATCTGTTTGATCTGTCGTGGAGTGTTTTCATTGAAGAGAACCTATATTTGTTCATTAAAATATTGAGATCAAATGGAGAATTAAAGATCTTGTCTCTTTTATGGATGCTATTGGAAGTTCATTCTCTTTCTCTTAGTGAAAATCTCATACAGAAGGGATTTGCATAAAAATCATACAGAAAAGATTTAAAATCCACAAAGCAATTATATCCGGTTCACATCTAATCACCAGGCTAAATTTATTTTCATTTTAGTGCCACATTAGATCATATGTGAAGCCCAAACCTCTAGTCCTCCCTGAGAATGGGCAATTCCAGAGCATCTTTTGTCCAGCTGCAGCTGGACCCCAGATTAAGAGGATGAAGTAGATACAAATCATCCTAGAAACTATATACCAAATGAAGCCGATTATTGGGAAAAGCCAATGCAGGTTTACCAAGGGTAGATCATACCTGACTAAATCACCTCCTGTGACAAAATGACATATTCTGATGACATGGGGAGAGCAGTGGAAGTTGTTTACTTGGACTTCAGCAAAGTGCTCAACCCTGTTGGATAAGCAATGAAGGCAAATCAGATTCTCGGCTGCATCTGCAGATTATTAGCAGAGATAGAGACATGATCATGCCATTCTACTCAGTGTGTGTCAGACCTCACCTGGAATACTATGTCCAGTTCTGGTCCTCATAGTTCAAAAAGGATGCAGAAAGACTGGAGCAGGTTCATGAAGATGATCAAAGACTTGGAGGACCCCCCCCATGAGGAAAGACTGAAGCAGTTAGGTCTTTGCTCCTGGAGAGGAGAAGGCCTGGGTGGACCTCCTCACAGTATTCTAGTATTTAAAGAGCAGCCACAAAGATGAGGCTCCCTTCACAAAAAGACGTATAAAATAGACAAGGGGCAACAGATACACAGAGGGAAGGTTTCATCTTAATAAAATAAACAGATTTTTTACAATGAAAACAATCAATCACTGGAACAACTTCCCCAGGGACGTGGTAGAGTCCCCACCACAGGGGATTTGCAAGATGTGATTGGAAAGGGTGCTAGCTGATCTCATCTAGGCTCCATTTCCCAGAAAAGTTTGCACCAGATGGTCTTCTGAGGTCCCTTCCAACCTAAGTTGTCCTATAATACCATGATTCTAATTTACTGTACACATTTTATGTGATAGAATTGCATGGATGCAGGAAGTTACAGGCAGATCTGTTGCACATGATAGGAGATGCTCCTATCACCTTCATGGTTAAATCATTTCATGTTTACCCCATCACTCATTGGAGAATACTTCTTCAATATCCTTCATTATCCAATCTTATAATAATTTTCTTTCATTTTGTAGCTTCCATATATCTCATGTATAACAAACAGTCTTTAAGTATGGCTCTGAAGCCATGATGAATACTCCTCAGTCTGTCCTGATAGAAGAACTTTTCAAGAATTTGTAAATTTGTTGCTTTTAATTTCACCGAATATCCCTGGGTTTTTTACTGTCAGAGCTAAACAGAAAATACAATTCCCTTTCCCTGTGCCTTTCAGTATTTTGGGTTTTTTTTCTAACATGTCCAGTCTTGTTTCATCTAAAACAGCTTCAATTTTTTGTTATATCATATATTCAGCTTCCATTAATATATTTTATATAAAATAAATATATATTTATATAAATTTTATAAAATATTTTTATATAATATATATATATTATATATATTTATAGATAATGTATATATTTTATGTATAAATTTATTTATTTATAATCTAAACCATTCTAGTTCATCAAAAAGTAATAGGCACTTGAAGGGCATAGTATATTTAACTATAAAATAAGAAGCTGAAATACATCATTTAAGTACTTACTTCTCTCTGTTGAGTAAGAAGGAGAATAAGTTGACTAGCTTAGAGATAGAGGATCAGAAATTGAATGGACTCATTCTACTTCTTCAGCAAACTACAAGACAGATCTACTTGTCTTTGATAAGGATTTTGCATTCCCAACCAGTACTTCAAGACTGTGTTATATAATACCTTGTGTATTGACATGTTAAAGGACAATGGATTGGATGTCATTGCTTGTGTAGTGCCCACTGTTCTTTTGCTACCCTTTACCTGTTTAATGGATCAACCAAGAATGACAGTAACCCACTGAAATAATCTGGAAGAAAGATTAATTTGATGCCTATTGACAATAATTTACATATGACAGCAGGAGACCTTGTAGTATCTCTATAACTGAGAAGGCTGGTTGAAGCACAAGAAGTAAATATGGAGATCTGTGGCAGTGATTGCTCAGGAGTCCAATTCAGAGAAATGGATTTGGGGTTGTCAGGTTTTTTTTTCCTTAAACAGCTCCCTGCATTATGAAAAGATAAGAGAAATGATTCTTCACTAAGATAAAGTACACAGAAAATTCTCCTCCCATATAATCACAGGAGCAAGGAAAAAAACAAAAGAAAAAGAATTATCATAGAATTACTTATCTAGATTAAGACTCATTTATGTTGGAAAAGACCTTTAAGACACTTTATTATAATTTCTAGAGTAGTATATAAAATATGAAAAAAAAAAGAACAAAAAGGCAGGAAAAAACCACTTCAATATAGACATTGAAGGGAGATTGTAACCTTAAAAAATATTTACGTATCAGAAACTCTCTTAATTGTAGATATTTAAGTAGAGGCAGAACTCTGAATTTCCTACTCTCAACAATGTTAGCTATTACAAAAGGGATAAAGGTATATGTCTTCTTTTTTCTATCTTTTTTAGTTATTAAAAATGGTTAGGTTACACTCCCCAGTTGATGGGTTTTCCTATTGTTCTGTAGAGATGCAGTGTCACTGTACATTTTTATATATTTTCCCCTCATTCCCTCATCTCTGCACTGCAGGTCCAGATATGTTCCTGGTATCTGGTCCAAGACTGGATTTAAGCAGATCTGGAAAAGTATGGAAAATCTGTGTGAAACAACAAAGGTAGAGACCTCTAAGGATCAACAACTGACAAGAAATGAGGTGATTTATTTACTTTCCTGCTGAGGAGGCAGCTATGGTGTTTTGATTAGCCCAAAAACTCATATTTTTGACATTTTGTAAAGTTTGAGGATGCTGATAAAGCAGCAATAAAGTAGTAGGGGAGTATAGCACTAAAACTGTAGTACTAGGGATAAAGCTGAAAGTACAGCTGGGATTATTAAGTATTCTATCTCCTCAGATCTCCCTGCAGAAAACTTGAAATCTCACAAAAAGCACAAGGTACTGGAAGTGAAGTCACATTCCATATTGATAAATCCTTAATTTCATTTTTGCTTCAAAGAAAAAGCATGAGTCAACAAGAGAAGAACTTTGAGCTGCATAAAAATGTTATCTGTATTAATGGGGCAAGGCCAGCGAAATGATGGCTGGAAGTGCTGATAAATAGAAGGTAGTTTAAATTATACTGATGTGTCTATTCCATTTTCTCAGTAGACTATGAGCAGCATAATTAAATTGTTTTTTTGCTCTGCATCCAAAGGGCATTCTTTTCTTGTGTCCCTCTCCTTTTTACAGCAAGTATCTGGGAGTGATATCCTGCAATATTAACACTGTCACTGGAAAGTGAACCCTTAGCATGCTTTCAGCTGGAGTACAGCTTCTTTCACCTAAAGCTAGGAAAGATACCTACAGAGTCATAATGGTCTGAACTATACAATCTGTGAAATACAGGTACAGGTCTCAGTACACCTTGAATAGATATAGAAATATACCTTAAATTTTAGTTTCATTTTCTCCGCCTTACTTCTCTAATAAAGAATGGAATTAATAATGGGAAATTATAGGACTTAATAAGGTGTTTGAAGGTCTACATGGAGGATAATTTGAGGTGGGTTTGGGGGGGGGGGGTCAGTGTGTTTTCCATGTGTTCCTCAGCTGACACTACAGAAAGTTTCAAGTTTCCCCTTGATCCCAAGGTGAGCTCAAAGGACAGATTCAACTTGAGGTTAAGACATCTAAACTTCAGTGTCTACTTGTAGGTTTCTGTACAAGAGCTCGTTAATAGACTCAAACCAAAGACAGCAGTCAGAAAATGTCTATTAGTTGATTACAACTGACGCTGCCCAAGAGTACCTGAGATATCTACTTGGCAGGTATACTATGGGTCAAAAGGGAGACTCACTCCTGCCTTGAGTGACACCAGGCAGCCAAGCAAGGTATATTCTGATATCATGGCTATGTTAGGTGACTATGTTTACTCAACAAATGCTCTTCTGGAAGCCTGCTGTTGTGGTAGCTCAGTCATTTGACATGCTTCACTTATCGTATAAAAGTTTACTTTAAAAAGATTGCTGTATTTCCCACTGAATAGTCAGGTTAGGAGAAGAGTATAAAAAATCTGAAATTGATTTTTCCATAGATAAGGCATTGAAATGCAAGTTGGATGTAAAATCCAAGAAATAATGGGCTGAGTGGTTAACATTCACATTTTACCATAACCAGTATGATCAGGTGTGATCTATGCTGATTAGATCATCTGCTGTCTTTCTTCAACAAGTCAGTTTCAGGAAATGAAATAATTATCATACTGGTGAATGATAATGCACAATTACTGAGGAATGGAATTTTGAATAGAGATCCCACTTTATTATGGTGGGGATAAAAATGCTTGACTGGTACTCATGTACAAATGCCTTATGCTGAGGAAACAGGTGCTTTCTGCACTTAAAGACGGAAGTCCTCAAATGAGAAAACTCTCAATTTTCAGAGACCTTATACCTAACCAAATGTTAAAAGTTCTGTATGACACTGGAAATTATAATTCATCTGCTGTTTCCAGCAACCACTTTCCAACCACTTTCAAATGTATTGCTTGCAAAAAACCCTAAAAAGATACACAAAGTATTACTATTTTCATTATATTGCTAAGAAGCTTGATTTGAGCATCAACATAAAGAAAAAGAAGTCCTCTTTTGGCCATGATCAGAAAGAAAAGCTGTCAAGACCAGTATCAAATACTGTCAGTAAAGCACTGATCTCAGCAGATCTCTGTTACTATGGCCACGTCTGCCTCAAGACTCTGTGATGGATGAGAACGTTATACAGAGTAAACACTAAGGAAAATTTTGAGAGGATTAAAACATCTTATCCAAATGAGTATCCAACTCAAAACAAAACTAAAGTATTTGTTTCTATGTTAAGCATCTCAATTAATTCCAAGTGCATTTTTTCGTGCACTTCTAAGCATAAATTTGCAGGGTCAGGTCCTAGACACCAAGACCTTAAAGCATTATTCCACACTGTATAATGACACGTAAGTCAGCTAATACATCTTTGGGCATCTGCTTTGTGTTTTGATAAAAGATGGTCCAGACCTATTATTATGGCAAGTTGAAATATGGTGAGTGGCTGAAAGGCAAGATGATGAAATGCTACAAACACTCACAAGACATATCTTTAGCTGCTGCATTAGTTCTGCCAAAGAGCAGAACTTGTAGCAAGAGCTTATCTGCTATAGCGAAGATGTATGAAAGCCTGGGATTAAAAGATGTGAAACACAAAATGTACTGGAGGAATAGAGTGGGTTACAAAGACACAAGACACCTGAGACCACAGCAAAAAGTACTCAACTTACGGAAGTTGAGAACTTTTTAACCAAGCTGATGAGAAGCTATCATAGCCTAAGAAGTACTCACATCATCAACATAAAATTTAGAATTCAGACCTCTGGCTCAACTTGCAAACTGAACTCTTAAGTCTGTCATAGAAGACTGAAAATTGATTACCATCTTCCTAGGAAGGGGAAATCCTCTACCACCTGTTTTCCAAGAGTCTGCAGTGCTTCCAGCAAGAGTGTGTATACGGCTGATTATATGGCCTCAGAAGTGACAACACTGTGATGCTAAGAATAAGGAAATATGCTGAAGTAGATTTTTTGCCTTATATAGAAAAATAAAAAATATGCTATTTATGTTGTACTGTAAATGGTGAATATATCAACATCACCATTCAAAATTTCTTGGAGCTTTCTACAGTTGATGTTTTACTTGTTCATAAATTTTTTTTCTCTAGACAGGTACCCAGTGCTTTCTAGAAATATAGCTCTGATTTTTGTGCTAGTGTTCAAATGGATAAGCAGGGCGTATATATGCTGGTTTGCTAAAAGCTACTTTGTTGAGCTGTTTACATCTCTTATGGTTAGTCATACAGGGCTGGAGCTGCAAGTCTTGGCTATCTCATCACTGAACACTGCAGTACCTGAGCATTGTTGTTTAGGGGATTCTCAGAGCCTAGAGTTATGCATCCAGGTTCTCTAGGCAAAGCCTGCGGAGAAACATGCAGCTTAAAATAAATCAATGTTGCAGACATTTGTATGACTGCAGTTTGTATAAACAGACAGAAGTTAGCTATAGAGTAGTTTCAGTACAGACAAGAATGTAGCCCTCACAGCACAGAAGTCTGAGGTTGCTTCTGCATTTTGCATTAAAAAAACATTGGGTAAAATGAATAAATAATGTTATGACCACATATCAGAACCAAAAATTCCCTTGCCAAGAACTACCCTTATTTCTGGGCCATAGAGTCATGCTCCCATTTGCTTCTTCACTCACTCTCTGCCCTTTGTAATTTGCTTTCTGCTATACTAACATGTATGGTGAAGAGAAGGGTAGTCACCTACCTTACAACCAGGCACTCTGCTGAGGGACACAGAGATGTGGGTCAGTTCCCTTCATGCGGAGATTTTTCACCTCCTTGACTAGCTGTAAAAACTAAGCAACTGAATCAATTAAATATAAAAGCTGAATGCCTGCCAGACTCTGCTAGCTACTATTTTAGAAGAAAAAAGTTGAACCTGATTTTGGATAACTTGCACTAGTCAAATTACAAAAGTTGTCATAAAGCACCTAAGTCGAGAAGAGAGCTAGTAATTTTTATTATATTTTTAAAGGTAAAATTATCTTCCATTGTTGATTATATTACATTTTGTGCCATTAAAGAAAAGTTTGGATATAAAATTGCAAAAAAAATGAGTTATTGTCTAATGAAAAGGTTTTAGGAAAGTCTTCCTCATAGTAAACTCTTCATTTTCTGCTGAGTTAGCTTAATCTAATCCTGTGGACTATTCTGTGTGTTATAAATTCCTCTCTCACATTGCCAAGTTGGATTTATGTATTCCACTTATGAGAAAATGTTATGGATATGAAATTACCAAAAAGTAGGAAAGGCAGATATCAGCCTACCTGCATTGTTTATCTGGTCCTATCTTCCTTCTCTGAATCTAGGTCTCTGGAAAGGGAAAATTGAGGCACATTTTCAATAGTCAGACAAGGGAGTAAAGAGCATGTGCACTACACCTTGTATTAGTTATGTTTCAGTTCTTCAGAAAAGAATAACAGAAGCCTCAGGGCACTGCTTGTGCTCTTTTCGCAAGGGTTCATGCCAGTGTGTGCAGGCTGTTGTAGAAGCATAATCTTGCAAAGGTTGAAGTAGTTAGCTGGCTTGTCACAGGGTACCCTCCCTGCACAACAAATGGGAGCAGACAGTGACAATTTGCATCTAACAGTACACAGCAGTTTGCTGCCCCATGTCCAGGGCAAAGCTACAGTCAAACCCAAGGTAAACAGGGATTCCATGTAGGGAAATTCTTCATGGTTCTGACAGGCATGATAATCATATAATCACAAAATATCCTGAGTTGAAAGGAACCTGCAAGGATCATTGAAGTCCAACTCCTGGCCCTGCACAGGATAATCCCAAGAATCAAACCATGTGCCTGAGGGCAGCAAAGAGGATTAAGGGACTGGAGCATCTCTTACAAGGATAGGCTAGCGAGACAAGTGTGAAGTTTAACAAATATGAATACTGTGTTCAGCTCTGGGAACAGTACAGGAGAGACATGGAACTCCTGGAGTGGGTCCAGCAGAAGGCTAAGAAAATGAGTAAGGGAGTGGAGTATGTGTCTTAAAAGAAAAGGCTAAGGGAGCTGAGCTTGTTCAGCCTTGAGAAGAGAAAATTGAGAGGGGACTTCATCAACGTCTATCAGTATCTGAAGGGAGGGTATCAAGAGGATGGAGCCAGGCTCTTCTCAGAAGTGCAATGGGTAAAACTGGTGCACAATAAGTTTCACCTGATTATGAGGTAAAATTTCTTTACCGTGTGAGCGAGCACACACTGGAACAGACTGACCAGAGAGGTTGTGGAGTCTCCCTCACTGGGGATATTCGAGAACTGTCTGGACACAATTCTGTGCAATGTGGTCTAGAACGATGCTTCCTGAGCAGGGAGGTTGAACCAGATTACTTCACTGTGGTCCCTTCTAACCTTATTTTCTTAGTAATTCTGAGATCCTGTGATCAGCCAGCTCTTTGAGTGTTCTCACAGGAATCCCACCAGGCCCCATAGACTTACAGGGATTGTCTGGAACTTTATTATTCTCACAGCCATAGTACCAAAGCTCAAGGCATTGGAACACCCTTAGCCCATCAACAGTGTAGAAGACAGGGGCAAAGAAAGCATTAAACTTCTCTGCCTTATCTATGTTTCTGTCTGTAAGGTGACCATCCTCATCCTCTAACAGCCCAATGATATTTCTGATCTACCTTTTGCTATTAATGTAGTGTAAAAATTTTTTATTTTCCCCTACATTTCTGGACAACTTCAACTCCAATTGAGCTTTAGCCACACAGATTTTCTCCTTACAGTGGTGAGCATTATCTCTGTATTCCTCAAATGTTACCTGACCTTGCTTTCACTGGGCATAAACCTTGGTTATTTGCCTTAGCTCCAAAAGAAGATCCTTTCTCAGTCAAACCAGCCTTCTACCTCATCTGCTCAACTTTCAACATTTTGGAATTGCCTGTTCCTATGCCCGCAGGAGGTGCTGTTTAAAAAGTGACAGCACTGATGGATCCCAGCACTTTCAAAAGCATTTTATCAGGGAACCTTGCTCACTAGTTCCCTGAGCAGCCTGAATTCTGCTCTCCTCATGTCAACAGTTGAAGTTTTGCTGGCACTTTTCCTCCTATCAACCGAGATTTTAAACTCAATTACTTTGTGGTTGCTGTGGCTAAGACAGCCACCAATCACCATTTCCCTCACAAGACCTCTCTATTAACAAGCAGCAAATCAAGGAGGACATTCTTCCTATTTGGTTGCCTCAGTACTTGTACCATGAAGTTATCCTCTAGGTGTTTTAGGAATTTTCTGGACCAGTTCGTACCAGCTCTGTGGTACAAATCACCGTTAACATCCAGCAAATTGATGTCCCCCATAAGGACAAAGGCAGTGGAATTGGAAATGTCCTCTAGTTCCTTGAAAAATAATTAACTGACATCATCATCCTGGTTAGGTAAGCTATAGTAGACTCCCATGATGACATCCACATTACTTGTTTGTCCCTTAATCCTTACACAGAGGCTCTAAACCATGATATTTCCAACTGAAAGCTCCTTGAAGTCCAGCCCTTCCATTACATACAACACCACACACCCCACCTCACCTGCCCTGCCATCCAACAGGGCACTTCAGCCATAGGACTCATCCCACCAGGTTTCACTTATGCCAGTGATGTCATATCTCTGGGACTGAACCAAAGCTTCAGACTCCTTGTTTGTTCCTCGTGCTGCATGGGTTGGTATAGGAACATTTTAGGTGTGGTTCAGTTTAGCTGACACATTGTGGATGAGATTGAGGGATCCCTCTAGTGCTCAGTGCCTTAAATTTTTACACTCCATCCTGTTGCTCATCACTCTCAAGCCTGATTTCTTCCCTTTTCCCTTCCAGTCTAATTTAAAGCTCTATCAATGAGCCATTCTAGGTCCTATGCTTAAAACCTTTTTCCCCCTGAGAAAGGTGCATCCCATCAGCTAACAGGAGACCTGGTGTTGTATAGACCATCACATGGTCAAAAAAACCCAAATTTTTTCCAGTGGCACCAACCTTGGATCCATGTGTTGATCTGATGAGTCTGCCTGTTCCTTTTGATATTCTTCCTTGCTGCTGGAAAGATTGAGGAAAACACTGCTTGTGCTCCTGTTGCCTCAACCAGGTGTCCTACTAGTAAGATTGGGGATGAAATGATCTCTTTGTGACTTTCTTCACCAGCTATAAGGTTTGTTCACTGCCTTTATTGGGTGATAAAGAGTGTTGAGGTCACTGACAGCTCGGTTAAGAAAGAATATAACTTACAGTGTCTGTAAGAAACTGAGGTTTTTTTCTTAAAGTCACTTTGAAAATCTGGCCAAGATATTAATAGTTTATTCAGTGAAGAGTACAAAAGTGATCATGAAACAGGGCTGTGGCTGTATTACCTGAACTACAACCAACTACCAGCTCTATATTCGGACCTATATTGGTAGAATATATCAAATAATATGATCTTTATCAAGATCTCTTTTGTTCCATTTTCTAATCTAAATTTCTACCCTTTGGAATCAAATTTGAAACCACCATTTAATTATATGCCATGTTTCATTTACACTCAGACAGACACATGCAAGCTAATACAGTATTTTGTCCATCTGCTATAGCCATAAGTAGTTTCAGCAACAGTACCAATTGATTTGGGGCCCCCTCGTGGTCTAATGGTTAGGATGCAGCACTCTCACCACTGCAGCCCAGGTTCGATTCCCGGTCAGGGAAACTCCCCCACGCAGATGGAGCTCGTCAGCCCTGCAAGGCCATCCATCTAAGAGAAGGTCACTCTAAACACACCTACGTCCTGAGGACCTCACTGCCACTGTCCAAGTTTGCTCAGCTCCGGCAGATTAACCTTAGGATTAAAGGGTTCAGCGTACACTGTGTCTCACCTAAAAAAAAAATCCATTGTGCAGGCTCGAAGGGTAATAACCTTTCCCAAATCTTCGCTCGCGAAGACTGGCCATACAACAATTGATTTTCTCCTTCACAAAATTTCTTGTCAGTTTATTTGACCTTCTTTTCAAAGATGATCAAACTTTTAGTTTTATTCGAGTGTGTTCTGGTGATAGAAAAAAAAAGTAACATAAAGTTAACACCATTAAAAAAAAAAAAGTTATACGGTTTTCTCTGATAGTTGCAGAAAAGAGAACATGGTATTTTTGTTTCTGGTTGGCCAATTAGATAGCTAGGAGAAGAGGAGCTGAAAAAATAATCTTTCAGAAAAGCTGTTGGAAAAATTTGCAAATTCCATGCTACTGGTTGAGGGAAAACATGAGTCCCTGGTGATATTAATAAAAATTAAACACTATCTTTTGTTTTCTATAAAAATAATATTTTTGTGAGTTTATTCAAGCAAATAAATATATTGACTAATGCAATGAATTAGTGTGCACTGAAGAGGCAATTATCAGCTGAAGAAGAAATAAAGGAAGGATATGCCCAATTAGTCAGGGATTCAGTGCAGGTGGTTGCCCTTGTTTAGGTTAAGTAAGCGGTCTCCAGAGGTGATGACATATCATCAACTGTGAAAGAAAACTTAAGAAAGAGATAAAGCATAAATATCTGATATGATTTGAAGTCTGAGATTCAATCTGTGACTTGACAGAAAAGATGGTTCAAGCCAAAACTTTTAAATAGCATAAAAGACAGATAGGACCTCTCCTTTTAAAAATAATATTAGAAAAATAACCTCACATTGCTGTAGTTTTGGGAGTTGTTGCCAAGATGCATTTTTCATACTGCCTGCAATTTCATTTGCTTTCTTTTTCTCCTTTCTAAAAGTCATATGGAAACAAGTGTAGGAAACTGCATGGGGGAATCTTTCCTGTTTGGTTTCTAATTAATTTGAATACATTTGGCTAACAGTTTTATGTAGAGCAGGTAGAAGAAAGAATCAATCATTTAGAACTTTCTGAGTTCAAGTTGTTGAATAGTTTGCTACACCATGCTGACAATATTGAGTTTTCATTAGGTTTTACAGGAGACAACTCAGACAGAATTAAATCAAATAAAGATAGGTTGACCTCCTACTGCTCACACGGGCCTTCACTTTTGTTTCTGAACAGTAGGAGAAAATCCATTGTAAGCATTTACTTTTGCAGTGGTCTGTTATATTATTTCAGCTGTGCAACTGCTGTAAGAACAGAGAACTCCTTTGCCAAAACCAGAATGAAAGCACTTAAAATTATCTGTGGGAAGCCAGATGAAAATTTACAACCACCACAATCTGGTCACATAGATTTGCATGTTTACACAACAGGAAAGCTGTACTGAGCTCAGACTTTTAAGTTTGTCAGCCCAGGATGTGTTCCCAGAAAAAAACTTCTACATCTCCTGTGCAGTTAGGCAAACAAAAGTTTCTGTGCAAAAGTCTAAAGAAAATAATCATCATAGCAGTCACACTAGTTCTTCATAACTTATAATGCTTTCATCCAAGGGTCTTTACTTTGTTCTAGAAATCTATTAGTCTTTAAAATATAGCTTTTGTAAGAAAACTGACACTTCAGTTTATTTAATTCTTTTATTAAAAAAGACAAAAGTCTGAACTGATCTTCATGATTAGACATTCAGATGTGATTCATTTTATTAAATCTTCTATTTCAGCCCACCTCACCTTTCCTGTCATGTCCACTTTTGAAACTCACTATGCCTTTAAATTTAATAACAATGCAGAATTAGACCTGTAAAGGTCCTAGGCAATTTACCTTGCATTTTTTCACAAAGGCACATAAATTTCTCTCCTGCTGATTGTTTTCCTGTAGTCTTCCTAATGTTTCCAACTCCTACCTTGCCCTTACTGACATAAATCCATACTATCTCATATATTACCCCAACTGCTGCACTGCCCCAAGAAGGCCTCTTGAGTATCCAAATATATATAGTTATATAGTTAGATTCCTAAGATTTTTCCATTGGAAATTCAAAGGCTCTGGCCATAAGACTGTAATTGCATGGCATCACACTTAAAACTGTGTCAAGTAACTTTTCACATTACTAGAGTATTATGTTAGCACAAGGCTATTAATAACAAGTTCATGTCAAAAGGAGGCAAAGAAGGAGTTTATAATGAATATTTCAAATTTTCCTTTCTACAAATTATCAGCTATAATTGAGGAATTTATAATTCACATAACTATAGCAGTCAGATAAAATTCAGTAATTAGAATTATTTTCTTTTTTTTTAATAAAAAACATCAGATGAAGAATAAAAGAAGGAAAACTTACACGTACCATCAGAGATTTCTAAGAATCTCACAGAACTAAATTATTGCGTTACAGAAGTCCAATGGATTAAAATTTTCCTGCGATGGTCAACATAAGTATGTTTTAACTCAACATATGAATTTAAATATAAAAATTGCTTGCAGGCACAGGCACAGAGCAATTGATACTAATTTCTCAAGCACTGATCCTAATTTGTTCTCAGAATGATAATGAAGGAAATGTGGTATATTAAATACTATGAGAGACATCTTTGAAATTTAGTTTCTGTCAAAAGATTTACAAAGGAGTAGGCATATGCTCTATTTGCTGTGAACAGAGACTAAAGCTGAGTGCTTTTCAGACTCGATTATGAAGTCAGTGAGTATAGTAAATGCAAGATATTGTGTCAGTATAGAACTCCTACGCAGAGATTCCAAAATCAAATTCCTGTTTTCATGCCAAACTCCTATTTTCAGTCTGACACTTTGTCAAAAAATTGGCTTTTACAATAGTGGTCAAAGTGACTATTTGTAGAAATTATCTGCTGAGAAAGGCATAACATAAATTACCGCTTTGCCTCCGCATGCTCCCGATCTCAATGCCCCAAAAGAGCAAGATCAAGTATTAAATGAAAGGGTAACAATGTTTTGAATTTGGAGCAATAGTTTAATTGCAGTCAAAAGACACTGATTATTTCTGTCTCTGTTTTTATTATGTTCATTTCATCATGGTTTTGGAACAGAAGTAATTTGCACCTTAATATTAGTAGGTAGAACCATTGAAATATAGAGAAAGACTAAAGGAACAGAAATAAGAGTAAAAACTCTTATTGTTGGTAACTTCACTGTGACCATGTACTCTCTACATGTGTTAATCTGCTGGAGAAAAGTATTCACGCATCATACTTGTGCAGCCACAATCAAAAGAGATTAGGATAACTCCTAAAAAACTAGACATAAGTTTACATGCAATAAGGTGACAAACAGTTCCTGCAGAGACCTGCATAATCAGACACACTGTACTGAGATGATTTTTCTGCTTTACAGACCACTGGCTTTTTCTAGGAGTAGCCCACAAATGGTACAACATACATATACATATATATATAAGACAATATAAAAGCTATCAGTCACATTAAAGGAATTTTGATGTGTAAAGCCATTATAAACATTTCATACCTAATAGCCTTATCATACCACTTTTCATCCTCTGAAAAGATCCTCTCTCTCAGCCATGCAATATAACCCATGCCATCTATCCCAGAAGACATTATTCTTTTACACTGTTTCCAAGTCCTTCCTGGGCATCACTTACCTCATAGGAACTATAAATGCATCAAAACCCAGGAAGCTATCAAAGAATTTCTGCCCTGCTTTCACCAATATCTAAAATAACTTTCTTCCTTTGCTCCTCAGCAATTATTTCTCTGCTTCTATGTGCTGTAATATGCTGTCATAGGTTGTAAGCTCCTGAGAGCTCTTAAGCTATCTCCAGCATCAGTGAGGTCCTGGATAATTTATCATTAAGTTACAGTAGTCACAGCACTGCACAAGCTTTTTCAAGAGCACATCTGAGTAACAGAAGCTACCAGCCACAGGCAAGATAATAAAGAGTATGTCACAAGTGCTTTTATTAGGACCACGTATCACTCTAGTGTCAGCTAGTAGGGACTACTCATTTCTGGATATGGAATAGCCTTCATAGATCTCTTCAAAGGAAAAATTATTAGTTGTGGGCATGTCATTCCTGAGTTTCTGTCTTGACCATTTCAGATCATAAGAAGCTTCCTCTTTTGCCTGCTGTAACATTCTGTTCATCAGCTACTTGTCAATCTGCCCTCAGGACTGTCTTCTTGCAAGGACATATTACTATTATCTTGTCTACCTGTCAGAAATTACCACCTTTGACACCTGTATTCATTGCAGAATTCTGGTAAAGCAGCATGTCCAACTTCACTGTGACCATCAGTGACAGATATATCCGCAACCAGTAAGGTACCAGTGGATCCTAGCAGATCATTAATGGCAGGCATATCCCTGCCCCAAACAAGGCCAGTAGTTAACAGTATTGTAAGCTATTCTAGGACCTTACTCATCAGTTCAGAATATTCAGACAGACCAGAATCCATGTGTAGATATCAATGTGTAGATAATCAGTATGTAGATTATCACAGTAGATACGTGATAGTATTCTCCATGCCTGAACATTTAATAGCTCCTGATGTAAATGGTATCTTATTTCAGCCTACAAAATCAACTTCCATGTCCAGAAAGCATGAATCTGCATTCTCAGCAGTGACAATTACTTCCACTCTAGACAATTGTGTCCAGATCTGTCTTGGTAATCAAAGTAGTAAAACAACTGCCTTCAACTCTGTCTCAGTGACCTTCACAAATACCATTAAGAGTTTAATTTTCTAAAGGAGATGCCTGTGATATCAAGTAGATGACAAAAATGAGAATCTGAATCACTATGCACATACTGAAATCGGAGCAAAAGTATACAGAAATTCCTTCCAACCTTTTTGCAAGAAAGCCTAGAATGCAGCCTTAATCTCCAGTCTGAGCAGAATAAAACAGAATTTGTCTTTATATCAGTAAAAATTCCACCAAGTACCATGGTTATGAGCCATTCTGCTTGCATGCAGAGATATCCATCTCCTTTTTTTAGTATCTTACTCTCCCTCCTCTTGTCTGCAAACAATTTACTCCAGTTTCCCTTACTGTCTCTAACCTTTTTTCGAAGGGCAGATTTTCACTTCTGTTGTTATGACAACAGCAGAAGCCATACTATACTTACTGTCCCATGCCACATCTCTCTGTACCTCTTGCTGAAAACAATGCTGGTAATACACCTGTGTTTTGTCCATTGCTGATCAGTGCTTATACAGTATCTTTTTTCTAACTCTGGTCCTGACCCCAAAAATGATCCTGGGGGTAAGCAAGAAAATGGAAGGGGTACAGTTGGGACAGTTGACCTGAATCAAAGCCAGGTCATATGGTGTCATGCTCAGCAAAAAAAGCTTAAGGAAATGAGCTGGAAGGAGAAACATAGGTGCTATGGTGTTTTTATTTGCAAGTAACTCCTGCCTGTGCTGAGGATTTGCTTTCCAGGAAGTGACTAAACCTCTGCCTGTGGATGGGAAGCAGTCAATAATTTCCTTATTTTGCTTTGCTTGCACATACAGCTTCACTTATTAAACTGTCCTTATCTCAAACCACAAGTCTTTTCCCTTTTGCTCCATCCCATTGTGGGGGGAGAGTCAGAGAGCAATTATGGGGGTGCTTAGTTGCTTGCCACAGTCAGCCCATGACGTTACCACATTCTTATATACAGAGACATACACAAAAGTACTTCTATCTCCCTTGCTCTATATTGACCTGTACTTAGCTTTCTTCAAGTTTTCATGTTTAAACCATAAGGGATTGAGAGAACCATGTAGACACACCTGATATTTACAGTAAAGAAAAAGAAGTAGCTCTCTCTGTATTCCTGCTCAAGAGAATAACAGTCACCACTGACTCTTTCATCAGCTTCTTCTGTAATGAAGTCTCTGCTTTACACTATAGTCTGCATTCATTCTACTGCAGGTATACGACTTTGGATTGGGTAAGGATACCTAGAACTTGCACTTTCTTTGAGAGGATGATAAAAGAGGACTTCCTAGAGGGGAAACAAGAGAACAAGAATCTATGACAAGAGCTAAATATTTTATTGCTACCAAGTTGTGGTTTTCCTCTTGAAAAGTATAGCTAAATTTACTGATCTCATAGAAAACTAGCAAAAAGAAATAAACTGTGAAATCTGCAGCCACAATAATTCTGTATGGGGCCAACACACAGTACTCAAACTTTGGTACAAAAGTGCTCTCAAATAACCTTGAAAAGTGTATCAACAGCTAGCTGAGGACACTGGCTGTGGAAACTATAGAGCTTGTTTTCGTTTCACAGAAAGGTCATGGGATTGGAAGAAGTTTGAGAAGGAAATGTATCAACCCTATTATTAAATCAGTTTTACAGACAATAGAAAAAGAATCTGCTACAAGTTTATTCCATTCAGGATCCATGATAGCATTTAATTTATATCACCTGAGCTTGAGAGGAAATAGAGCAGCTCACTTCTAAATTCCTGCACTGGCCAGATTCAGACATGGTTCCTAACAATCTAATCGCTTTGCCTCATGCTGCAATTCAATCACCTTATTACACCTTCTTCTAAAGTTTCTGGTGCTGAATATTATTAAGGAATATATATGAAGCAAACTGAACCATGTCGCTGCTTGAGAATGAGTATTTTGTGTCACTTGTAATACAACTATCTTTTACTGTTCGGAAACAAGGAGAAAAGAGAGATTATTTAGCACTCAAAGTCTCTAGGATTAATAATAAGAAATAACTATTAAGAGAAAATGAAAGGTGCATACCATGGGCGTAGAGTTGGTATAACTATATACATCAGACTGTGTACGTGAAGATCAGGTGAAGTCCAAAGGTTCCCATCAGTTTAAAACCAATTAAAATAAGTACACAGTGATATACTGTAGAGAATAGTCCTTTATCAGCAGAAAGAATTAAATCTGAACTGTAATTTATATTATTTGCTTCAGGAATATAGCAAAATAAATGTCATATCTATTTCATAGCATTATGAATTATGAATGCTATTTTGGTCTCAAAGGTCAGAGTTAGAACCAGAAATTTCCTGGTTTAACAGTAAAAAATCTGCCATATTCCATGCTAAAAAAAAAAAAAAAAAGGAGCAGGAGAACATCATAGAGTTTCAGTCTTATGCTGGAATATGTTTCCAGCAATGAATAAATGAACAGACCGGTCACATGTTGGATTGCATACTAAATACTGTGCAAGTTATTTTACGTAACCATCTTCAAAGTATTGTTGATTGAGTTAAAATTGCATTTCTCCTCAGACTGATTATCTAATGTGATAGAAAATACACAGTCCAAGAACAAATTTAGACTTCTGTGGAAAATTAAACTGTAATGTGGGGTTATCCACTGAGGCATTAAATATAGCTGTATAATTGTATTTGCAGATGACAACTATGATATGACTGAACTTCATCTGATTTCCAGTGAAGACTTACAACAAACATATACACAAAGGACAGATGCTTCCTTTGAAATATTTGGAGGGGAAAATTGATTTTCACAGTACACTTTTCATGAACAATCACTGCACTTGAAACTTTGAAAAAGTAGCTCAAGTGTGAAAGTTTCTGCTACCAAATCACAAAATTAGAGAGTTTTGTGTATGGTCATTTTCACAGAAGAGAGTAATTGAAAAACTATAAGCAATGAGTAGTTATCATCAATATCAGTCGGAGCACTATAGCAATATTTTCCTTCCTTTTTTTTATTTTTAATGAAAGATTTCCAATATATATTATAATATAACTATAAGCTTTGTTTTCAGTCTGTAAAATTATGTACCTGATTAAAATTAAAGTATTCATAAGAAACAGGTACACAAAATATACTGTTATTTTTGATCCACTCAACAGTAGAGTGAAGAAATTAAAAATATAGAAGTGACAAATCACATTTACATATTTATTTAATTACTACTTATGACCAATTCAAAAATCGGTATTCTATTTTTGAACAAGCAGATCTTTTCAAGAAATTTTCTGTTTGGTTATGATTTACCAAAGCCATAAATCCAGATGGACAGTCACTGTCTGTCTTTATTTGAATTATTATTTTCTGTTTTTCTATTTCTTCCCAGTGTGCGATGATCATAGAATAATAGAGTCATTTAGGTGGGAAAAGACCTCTAAGACCATCAAGTCCAGCTTGATGATGGAGCAGGCTTGAGTATAAAAATATATGTGTCATCCACATTTGGCAAAGATACAGCACCTTTTAAAAGATTTACAATCTTTGTGCTGTTACCAACGGCTAAGAAGGGGAATATTGGTCTTGTCCCACAAATAACATTCCTACATATGTTGTAATGCTTTTAGAAATTATAATGAGTCCCTACAGATACAGGTGTAGTGTTTATCATAAATCAGTTTGTGTTACCTCTACACTGTTAAGATGACTGTTCCTATCAGGGTGCAATGCTGCAACGAAATAAGAACAACTGGTTTAACTTAAGGGAATAATAAAAGTGTCTCCAATGAGCTACACAGTGGCAAGAAAAAAAGCTGGTGGAAAACAAAACATGTTCCAGATGCTTCCCACTTTTACAGAACAATTTTTTTTGAAGCTAAAAAAATAGGATTTAATTTCTACCATTAAAATTTTGTGTAGCTCTGACTGATTGAGGCAAAAATGTTGTCATTAAAAAGTCTGTATGTACTGTAAAAATAATTACTATACTTTACAATATAATGATGGTTCTATTAACTTGAAATATTTTTATGCATCTAAAATAATTAAATTATGCATCTTCATGGTGAAAAAATTTCTTAAAGCTACTCACAAAGAAACATACATAAATATGAACCTCTAATAAAGGTAGTGGTTTAATACAGCAGCAAACCGTCATTATTAAAAGCAGGAAAAGATAACATGCTTTCACCATTAATACCATAAATGTACCTGATAATCACATCAGCAAATATTCTGGATTATGAAAATGACAGTGAAGAATAAAGATATGGCCATGACCCCTATCGGGGGGTGCACTGTACACAAAGTGTACAGTAGGGCTACTGTAAGATAGTAGTCAGAGGAGAATAACTGAATCTGTTAATATTAAAGGCTGGTGCTGTGAAAGTAAGATGCCTGGAGGAAGTGAGAAATCTCTAAATTGTATGACAGTTTCAGCTACCTCTTTCTGTACCTGGAATTGCTACCAGGGTATATAAATGCCTTGACAGCTGTGAATGGATTTAAAGACAAATGCTAAAATAGAAAACATAAAGCTAGACATTTCAGCCTAAAATTTAGTAGTCAATGTAAATTATAGCTATAAATAAGGTAAAATAGGTATGAAAAGGAACATAATGAGTTACACTGGAGGCTGATGTAATTTGAGGTAGCTCCTTTGAAATCGAACTGGATTTACATCTGGTAAGGATTCTTTCCTACAAACTGCTTTACAGTCTTAAATAAAACAGACAAGGCAAGGAGGTGTTATAAAACATACCAGAGGAGTGTGTAACAATAGATTGATACAAATAAAGAAGTTATATATTAAGACTTAAAGGGATGTGATTTGTTGAAACTCAGTTTTGCTGACTCTGCTTTGTGTTAGAACTATGAAAGGATTCCGACTCCCACAGCTAAGAATTGGAAATAGTCAAGTAAGACTAAGAAGAGGACCAAATAAGGAATATACTGAATGAAGGAAACACCTATGGACAAAAAAAATCCAATTTTATATCATAACTACTTTTTTTGAGAAAGAAAATTAAGACTGGTGAGAATGAAAGAAATATGAAGAGATCTACATATTGGTATACTTTGCAATTGTCTCTACTAACAAGCTGCAAACCAATCCCTCATCCTTCTAAAAAGGGAACAATTATGAAAGCTTTAATAAATAAAATATCTTCAGAGGAAGCTAGTGCTGGAGAAAACCTGGACCTAGTGGAGTCAACTGTCAGGTGAAATGTTTTCACAGCTTTTACCATTGTCAAGATTCAGCAAAAAATCCTGCCAACTTCCAAATCTCCTGCCTTCTACACGTTGAGTGCTTTTCTCCAGTTTTAGTTATGGTGAGTAAGTCTTATCAGCATTGTCAGACTACTTCTTAGATCTAGTATTTCTGTTAACTCATGAATTGCTGTGGAGTTGCTACACTGTTACTAAAGTGGTATAGAAATTTTTTACAATAGATCCCAATCTCTGCCCATTAGTATGAACCCATATTTGCTACTGATTTAATAAGAATGCTCGTATTTCAGATTATTTGATTTTAAAGAAGAGACATGGAAAGAATAAAGGTGTACTTTTTCCATATTAAATAGAGAATAACTTTCAACCATCAAAAGAACTGCATTATAGGCATTATAGTTAACAAAATATATGTTTTACATCATTTAGTGTGGTTATTTATCTGCTTTGTAGCAAGAATATATATTAGAAGAGTCAAATGGGTGTAGACATAAAAAATTTGAGCTCTGCAAAATTGGAAATAGTCATTTGAAAATTTGCAGTTATTTATGTAACATTTGAAAACAAATTATAACCCTCTGAAAAGCATTATGATGATTTTTTCTTTGGGATACAAACTTTTTATGCAACCATAGAAGAGCAAAGTATTGTAATTATTTTATTTATTCCCAAATACCTGTACTTCAGCTCCAATTATTATTCATTTTTTATGGTTTTTGGCCAAATTTTATGTTTTATGTACTAAATTACCTCGTTTTTTTTCTACACTTCCCCCACAAGCGATGCTTTTCAAGGGATTTCTCGCATGTATTATGAGATTATTCTAACCCTGTTGTAAAACTTTGAAAAATGTCCAAAGAAACAAAATTCTGTGTTCTACATTTGGTATGTACACAAACTTGGATTGTTAAGCTACACATATATTATTTTGAGATCACTCCTAGTAGTTCTGATATTTGATATAAGATCATTAATAGGCAAGGCTTGAGCTGATCTCTTGTGTGTTACAAGAGCACATAGCTGAGGGTTTCAGAAAAGTTTTATTTCAATCATAAGCAATTGTTTGACATTATTTGTCAACTCATATTTTTGCTAACTCCTTAGTGATTTTGGAGCATCATGTCTGTTTTAAACCAATAAAAGGTTTTACTGTGGGCCAAGTCAAACTCTGCTGTTACATACTTATGCAAAATTTAAAATTATGGTAATGCTCTTAGTGTTTTCAAAATCTTGGGAAAAAATAAAAAAGTAGTCAAATACTGAACAGACATTATTATTGGTTCAAATAACATCTAAGCAGTCCAGACTACCTAATTAATACAGAAATGCCTCATTTGTAAGACAATTAAAGTTACTGAACATAAACTTTCTACTCCATTGGTGCTTGCCTTTCCAATATTCCTCTGGGTCCCAGTGTCAGTAATAAGTCTTTTTTCAAGGGGCAAACTTATCATCCTGGATTCTTCAATGAGAAAATTCTACTCATGGTGGGATTTATTCTTCCTTGACCTTGAGTGGCTTGAGTTTATGTTTGTTAGCAGAGAAAGCTTTCTTCTCACTGTAGTCCAGCTCAAGATTGGAAGTGCTCGATCAGCCTTTCCCAGGATCAATTAAAAAAGCTGCTGTATTTGGGGGTTTTTGACTCCCTCAGTTTGTCAGATTGTTCCTATAAACAACATAATCTAGCTCAGCAAGGTTAGGCAATAGCAAGTGAAAATAGAGCTTATAGTTCTAGCCAAGGTGAGCCCAGATGGATCCTCAGACCCTGTGGAGTCAGGTCAATTAAAGATCTGAGGCTTTTTATTAGTAAAGGTTCTATGATATTTAGGGGTTTACACTCTTCGTACTGTGGCTTAAGGGGGCCCCCTGGTGGTCTAGTGGTTAGGATGCAGCACTCTAACCGCCCCGCGACCCGGGTTCAATTCCCGGTCAGGGGACTTCCCCGGGCAGATGGAGCTCGTCAGCCCTGTAAGGCCATCCATCTAAGAGAAGGTCACTCTAAACAAACCTACGTCCTGAGGACCTCGCTGCCACTGTCCAAGCTCGCTCGGCCCTGGCACATGAACCTCAGGATTAAAGGGTGGGCTCAGTTCAGCGCACACTGTGTCTCACCTAAAAAATCCACTGCGCAGGCTCGAAGGGTAAAGACCTTTCCCAAATCTTCGTTCACGAAGACTGGCCATGATTATGGCTTATGTCTGGCACAAAGACAGAAAGATTTTTTGCAGAAAAAATGACCCTGTCTACCAGAGTTGTGGATACAGATTTAATATACATCAATGGCATAAATCATGTTCTAACACTGGAGTGGCTACCTCAATAGATGAATTTTATTTTACTTTATTTCTGATGGAATAAATGGACCTAGATAATTCAAAGGAACTCTTTTCAAAAACAAGGACTCTTCAGGCATCTTATATAGGGTAGTGAGCATACTAATGTTTAACCTACTAGGTCCTTAAACATCAGTTATATTTAGTGTGTATTTGCAAGTAACTGGGTATGTATGTGTCTGTGTATGTATGTGTCTCTTTCTTTCTCCTACTTTGGAGAGTATTTTTGCATACAGCTGAGAGTGCCTGATACAGGCAGGCAGTGCTATGTTTACAGAGAACTGCAGGTGATTCTAATTTTTGTGTGTCTTTTGCATGTGCATATAAATACTCACTGCAAGAGATGAGGGAAAATCCTGAATAAACTTATTTTACTTTCATAATATTGAATTCCAGATGGATGGCTGTCAGCTAGTACTCTGCTATTACAACTGATCAAGATATGGAAAAGAAGGAATGGCATTAAGGCAATCTTGTACTCGTGAGAGAAAAACAAACAAACAAAAAAAATTTAAATCCCATGCTTTCTGCAAACAATGTGAGTGCTCTAAACTTCAGGATGAAGTGAAAGACAGATTCTATTCTCAATGTCACTTCAACATGGGGTCTAAAAACAGATATATATGAAAACAAAAATCTTTTCCATGAGTGTGAGCACATGCAAAATTACAGTAACGATATATTGCTCTTCCATCCAAAAACCATACCAAGCATTATGTGACATAATGCTACAAATTCTCATGTAAATTCTCTGTATTTCTCTCACGTATTTATTATCAACTACTTCCTTTTTGCTTTCTACAGCAGTATTTTAAGTACAAAATCTTCTAGGTTTTCAAAGTCTGTATTATGTTTTTGTTATTAATATCTAAATTAAATTGGAGGGGAGTATTATGTGCAATTTTTGGCTAGGAGTAATCATATGGAAATGTATTCCTAAAGCATAGATTTAATTGAATTTAAAGACTGGTATTTAAGTAAATAAAAGTACTTCACATTTTGCAACATACTTTACTGTGTCATTTAATCTGATGGTTGTTTATCCACGTGATTCCATTTACCATTAAAATGTTTCACATTTTACTTCACACAATAAATGTGCTTGCAGAGATAGATTTCAAGATACATATGTTAGAAATTGATATAAACCAAAGAATATAATGTAAGCACAAATGAACAAGATGGTAGCAGAAATTTCTTATTAAGTTTTCAGGCATGACCAGTGAGAACTACACAATTATCTGGAGAAACAGTAGATTCTAACTGAATGAAATAGTGCAGCTATTATAAAATATTGTGATTCATCCCATTGCCAAATATGATTTTATGCTAAAAGCTGAGTTCAGAGAAAATGAAGCTACTGAAGTTTAGCTTTTGCAGGTAATGCTCAGGTGACTATTCTGTCTTGTATCTCACTGTGGAAAGTGCATAATTTTGTATCTTGTCGCAGTTTAGCCCCAGACAACAACTATGTACAATGCAGATGCTTTACCACTCCTTCCCCCACCCCAGTGGGATGGGGAGGATAACCAAAAGAGGTAGAACCCATGCACTGAGATAAGAACAGTTCAATAGTTTTATTATTATTATTGTTCTTATTATTATCATTACTACTACTACTGTTAGGGAGACAACAAAGATAAAAAAATAAACCCCAAAAGAAACAAACAATAAATAATACAATTCCTCACATCTGCTGACTGATGCCCATCCCATCTCTCAGCTATGATCAGTCTCTCCAAGCGAACTTCCTCCAGTTTATACACTGTGCATGACACTCTGTGATATGGTGTTACCCCTTTGACCAGTTCAGATCAGCTGTCCTGGTCATACCACTTTTGGAGGATTAAGTGGTTGTTTGTACCTAAACAATAACTAATTCTATTAATTAGGGATTTATTAAAATAGACAAGGTGAGTTAAATTTGTTTTCAGCCTAACAGATCAGGCCTCAAGCAAAATACATTCTGCTACTTCTCCCAGCTACAGGAGCAAATAGCAAGAGATGTGTTAATGCATTTAAGATAGGTATTCACTTCTTTGTCTGAGAAAATGCTCTTCCAAACCTTCTCGCATGAATGTGTCCTAACTATTATGGATTAAAGTTTCAAAGGAAATGGGACGTTAAACACATCATGTTGAAACTAAATGAAACTTAAAATTTGTGAGTCAGAAAGAAGCACATAGATGAAACTCTAAGATTTATAGTTAGTGTGTGTGTGCTGGGCAACAAAATCTTTAGTTCTTGCTTTAAAGACTATAGGTATGAGAGGGCTTGTGTTGAAGGGGGCTGATGTTGTTATTAACAATATAACATATAGTTCCAAGACATGGGATCAGAACTTGCATTTGACTACTTCTCAGATAAAAGGATATTGTAGGATTATCAAGCTAAAGAGTTAAAAGGGTTTTTTTGTTATATCCTTAGCACTGCATCTGCAGAAGAAAGGACAAAAATTAATAGAGTTTAGAGAGTATATTCTGGGTATTAAGACATTTTATTGTAAGGTAAAAGGGAAGTATGAATTAACATCACCTACCAAATAATTACATAAAAGATGCAGAGGGTGAAATTTTCTCTTTTATGAGGTATTTTCTGGAAGAAAGGACTGACTGTAGTTTTCTCGAGTGAAGAAAAAGGTATGGATGCATAACTTTCATCAGAAGATTTCAGGTTGAGGATCTTCACTAAAACAAGAAAACAAATTTTATGAGGCACCTCTGCCTTAAATTATATTTGTTTGTTTGTTTGTTTCTTTGCCAACTTAGGCAGCTTTTTTTTTCACGCGGCTTTAGATGACTCCTTACTCAATGTATTCTGCAATTTTTTAGTTTCCTTGTGTTCTGTACAGAAAGTCTGTCCTGAGACTGAAGCATTCAAAACTATTCCTTGATTTTTGCATAGCTGCTTATGATTCACACCTTCAAATTTTCTATACAGCATAGAAAATTTTAATGAATTCCCATAACATTTTATGAATTGCTTAATAACAAGAAGAATTTTAAGAGGAACTTAAGATTAAAATAAATATTTTTCAGGATCTGGACCGTAACAATTCATAAATTCTTCGGATACTATTTTCCCTTCCTTTTCTTTTTTTTTTTTTTCTATTTTCATTATTGGTTTCTCATTTCCTTAACTTTTTTTAATTTAAATTAAGAAAAAACCAACTATTTAATCTTAAATTTTAAGTCATAAATATATCATGGTCCTTTACTTGTAAGGTGTCATCTTGAAAATTCTACTTTTTAACTAAAAGTACATTGTGTAATATCTATATCTATCTATCTATAGATATACATATTTTAGTCTTGTGTATATATATATATATACACATTCATATACATATAAATATATGTTTAAGTCTTGTGGTTTTTTTTAATTGGCAGATATTTGTTGTAAACAAGATGTGTTTTAGGTTACCCAAACATGACATTTTTTCACCCTTTTTGAAAGCTTTCAAGATTCTAGACACTCAGTTAATACCAGATGACATGATTTCTTATTCTCTCATAAATACTGTGCAGTCCATGGAAGAAAAGTCAATTTAATGGTTTATCTCTTTTCCTATTCTCTTTTATTCTGTATCTTATTCCATTTTGAAATTTTCAGCTTCATCCTTCACTGATCTTTTATTTTGCAGTGTTGAAAATCTTTTTAGAAATGTGGTTAGCATCTCTTAATACACGTATCTACTTCAATTATCTCTTTCCTTTCTAATATCCCCTTTATCTGTTTTACTGTTTTTTATCATTCTGGTCAGATTTCTATTTCATCTCTCTCTGCATTTTTAATATCCTTTTTGTGTTTCTTAACATTCTTTGCAAGGTCTGCAATTCACAATATTCTTTGGCATTTGATATCTTCCTCTCAAAGGTTTTGGAGAATGTTTATTTCAGTTAACTTGATAATTATATGACATTAGGTTATTACGCATAGCCATCTACTGTAAACTTTTTATAACACTAAACATTTCTTCTTAATTGATTCCTTCCTCAATATCATTACATTTATTTGTAAATAACCCCTTCAGATATGGCCTACTTGAAATTAAACATTTATTCTGCTATTTATGCCTGAATGAAAAAGATTTGGACAAACAGATCCAGTGAACATAGTGCAATTTAACATTTGCACTATTTTTGTTTTATATATTGCATTGACTATGAAAATGACAACCTCTACTTAGGTCACTTTTTCTAGTTTGGAGGACACATTGCTTCAACATCTCCTCTCTCTTCCAAAACTCCCAATTTTAAAATATTCATCTTCCATATTTTCATTTTATACTATGTCTATTTCAGCCTATGTCTGTGCTCTTAAAATCAGTCATAACCAAAACTGCATTATCTCTATAAACTGCCAGTGGTTATCTGAAAATATCATAGTCTTCTTTATACTTTATAGCATTCAATTCATAACTTACCTCCATTTGTCATTCATAAATATATTTTCATATAATTCTCCCCTGTCCTTCAGTCCATGTAACAGTTTTGTCTTTAGTGCCTTAATGGACCCAAACTCTTGAAATTCCTATTTCTTTATGAGTGCTTTATTTTTTTTGTGGCTTTACATCGTTAAAATCAGTCTCCTCTCACACCACAGCTGGTAATATCCCGTAAAATATTCCTGCAAATCCCTGTGCCCGTTAATACCCTGAATGGTTATGTGATTATGTTCATTTCTTGAGTCCGTACTTTTATTTATGAAACTGGTGGAGTTTCCAGTTCTCCCCACTAAAGTACCCTTGAGTACTCGGGTGTAACCTGTATCTTTCCAACCCTGAAAAGTTTTACACATGCATAATCAGATATACATCTCACTGAAACTCATATGTAAGATATGCATACAGCTTTGCAGGATCAACAGCAAAATTCTTACATCTGACACAGGACCTTCACATTGTGCTGGGTGGATACTGGGTGCCTACTAAAGCTCCTCTATCACTAATGCTCCTTAGCTGAATGGGAAGGGAAGAAAATAAGATGGAAACCTCAGTGGTCAGATAAGGACAGTGAGATGTTATTCACCAATTATCATCACAGGCAAAACAGACTCAACTTGGGGAAAAATTAATTTAATTTGTTACCGGTTAAATCAAGATAAGATAATAAGGAATAAAACCTAAATCTTAAAACACCCTCCCTCACCCCTCCCTTCTTCCCAGGCTTAACTTTCATGAATTCAGTACTGCCTCCTCCTCCACCATACATGGGGACAGGGAATTGGGATTACAGTCAGTTCATCATATTGTCTCTGATACTCTTTCTTCCTCATGAGAAGGACTCCTCACAGTCTTCCCTGCTCCAATGTTGGGTTGTTCAGTCTGGAGAAAAGGAGGCTCAGGGGAGACTTTCTTGCTTTCTACAACTACCTGAAAGGATGTTGTAGTCAGGTGGGGGCCGGTATCTTCTCCCAGGCAACAATTGACAGGATTAGAGGAAACAGTGTCCTCTCAGTACTTAAAATGAAAAAAATCTGGATAAAAATGTTCTAGAAGGGATCTTCAGTGAATAGCAGCACTCATCTGCCCCTACAGCTACAGTACCTGGGTGAGATTTTTAATTTATATTGTCAATATGCCTTGGTTACTCAAGAGAAAATCCTCTTCCCTTAGGAAGTTGTGCCCAACTTTAAGACAATTAACTGTCTTCATAATTGTGTATGGAGAGTAAGTATCCTGGCAACATGGCTCTGAGTTCCACATAGGGGGTAACCATCAACAAAGACTTTCTTTGCCACTGAGGTTATGTCTGCACTTTGTTATCAAGCAGTGGTTAAGAAACACAGAAGTAAAATTTCAAACCTCTAAGATAGAGGGTAGTTGATGTGCAGTCTTGGGTGAGGCCTTTCTCCTCCCAGGAAATATTTGTTGGAAATACACCTGTTGACAGGCATATTTGCTGGAATATGGTGGTATTCTGAGTATGTCTGGATAATTTCTGCTCAGATACTATTCATACCCGGCAAGCTCACTTCCATGAGGAAACAGCTATATATATACACACAGCATCCTTTTATGTATCAGCTTTTAGTCTTTTGAAAACTATCCAAACACATACAGTGAAACTGCCAGGAATACTTTCAGCTGGTGGTAAACATATAATTTTTTTCCACTGAAAGACTACATGAAAGGTAAGCATCTGCAAAGCCTGATTTCTTATTTCTCTTCCTACCTACTGTATCTCTGAGACTGCAGTATTCAGACTGTCTGGTCTGTTTACGTATTTATTTTTAATTCTGCAGTTATGGATTTGCCTGTTATCACACAAACCACAAATAATTTTATTGATACTTTTTCAGTGTTTGAAGTCTATTATGGATGTGGCTTCAGGTTTTTATATTTGCAAGCAATCCCTAGTTTATGTTCACACTGTGCATTTTAATTTATGAAACAATCAGAGGAAAAAAAATAGCTATTCCAGAATCCATAATTACAGCCTGGACCATTTAAATCAGCTGAGTTCATGGCTGGTGACAGCTTGTTTCATCCAGAAGATATATAGTTCAAAAAGTCTTAACCTAAAAGCAGAGGGAAGTAAGAGGTTCCAAGTAGGAGATCTTGTTTACAATAGCTTAAATTCTGCTCTCAGCCAAAGATCAGTAAGTTAATGAGTCAATTATTAAATGATAACAGCATTCTGATTTCTGTAATAATGTTATAAAAACTACGAGATTGTGTTAAAAAGACACACCTCAATTTTCTTTCTACATATAATCTCCTTTCAAACAGAAAGAAAAAAGACCCACACTTGTTTATTAATCAAAAATATTTTGTTTCTAGGATGACAGCAAATTTTGAAAAAGGATGCTTCACATGAAAATTAAAAAAAACCAAAAAAACAAAAAAACAAACCCAAAAGCGATGCAGACTGACATATCCAGTTATTTCTAGATGAAAATGCTCTTTTAAATCTTAACCAATGCCTTAACTAATTAGCTTCATTAACACTATCCTAATACCTTCTGGCTTCTGGAGGCCAAGAACAAAGTTTGTAGCTGGAATGAAATGTATTTTTATTATAAAGAGCATTATATCAAAGGCCCTTCAGAAATGAAGCCTGTTTGATTAGAGTTAGCAAGCCTGAAGAGCACTTTTTGTGCTTGTAAATCCTAGCCCTTTTTTTGTGCAAATAGTTATCAAGGAATTCGTCATGGTCTAAAATCCTAAGGGGTTTTGATTGTTCCTTCAAAAGCCTTTAAAAGCAAATACACTCAGGATGTCATCCTTTCCGAAGTTAAACATTAAACATTTTGGGAACAAACTAATCATGTGCTTATTAACTTCTGCTCTGAAATCATCAAGTCCAGATAGCTTTGTTGACTTAAAAGTAAGACTAGGTTTATTATCCATTTTATAGACAAAGTTTAATTGCTACTTTGTGCTGAATCCTCTTGGAAGGCAGCAAATTAAAATTCCACTTTAATTGGAAATATATCAATATTTTGTGAATCATGTGTCCTATGTATAGTAAGGCTAAGCGAGAGCAAAGTGTCTATAGTTCCTGCATACATACATATATATTTAACTAAATTGTTTAAATGTTGCAAAACAACAAAAAACCTTACTAGAGTATGGGCTACTTGGTAGATTCAGTTTTCAAAAATTAATTAAATTCATCCCTGTGTTCTAAAAATATCATTATATGACTTGGAACAATCAAAACCATGGATTATCATAGAATTAATCATAGAATCATGCGAGTTGCAATGGTCCTTAAAGATTATTTAGTTCCAAGAATACTACTGTGGGTGGGAACACCTTTCACTAGACCAGGACCCTCAAAGCCCCATCCAAGCTGGCCTTGAACACTTCTAGGGATGGGACATCCACAGCCTCTCTAGACAACCTTTTCCAGTGTCTCACCACCCTCACAGTAAAGAATTTCATCCTAATATCTGATATAAACCTCCTCTCTTTCAATTTGAAGCCATTCCTCCTTGTCCTATCACTACATGAGCTTGTAAAAACTTTCTCTTCCTCTTTCTTGTAAGCTCCCTTCAGGCATTGGAAGGCTGCAATTAGGTCACCCTAAAGCCTTCTCCAGGCTAAACAATCCCAATTCTCCTAGCTTTCCTCATAGGAGAGGTGCTCCATCCTCTAACCATCTTCTTGGCCCTCCTTTGGACTCACTCCAGCAGGTCCATGTCCTTCTTATATCAGGGCCCCAGAGCTGGATGCAATACTCCAGGTGGGGTTGTAATACTCACTGTGTCCAAGCTTAAGTTAACTTCTAAGCAACAGAGTTTCACCATAGATAAAAGGGAACAAACCATACATGTATACTCAAAAATTACTTTGTGTGTGTGTATGGCATTAACATCAAAAATCTAACTAAAATAAAACAAATAGTCACTATTTGTCCACTTAAAGAAAAAATAGGATTCTGAATACAAATTAATATAGAAAACACTCATTGATACACCTTAAGTAGTTATATAGAAAGCTTACTAATATCTACTTATCCTTTAATGTTATTCTCAACCTCGCAATGTCCCTTTTTTGTCACTCTCCAGCAGAAAAGCATGGGGTAACAGAGCAAGCCTTCAGTATGCCAAGACCTTCACTGGGAGGGATATAATGTTCATCTTGGGCTTATTTTTATGTTTCCTTGCCCAGTACTGCTGCCTTCTGGCTGCTCCTGGTTGAGTGTGCGCGTGGCTGCGCAGCTTTCCCAGACTCAGCTCCCAGAGGCTCTTTTTTGTTGGGCAGTGAACCCCTGGGTTTGCCTGACTTTCCCATGGAGGCACTGGCAGAGCTCAGACTCAGGCAGGCGAGGCAACAGGCACTTGACCCCAAGGCAGCAGCTGAAACCAGGCCAGCCCTGTTCTGGCTTAGGTGAGTCCTGAGCCCTGAGCACTGAAGTCTGTAACTGATTGATGAATATCAGGAAAAAAAACAAAACTCTTTGCTAAGCCACAGTTTAGTTAGAAAGAAGCTCCTCCATCTTATTCATCATATTTATCCAACAAAGTACCTGGTTGAAGCCTGTGTACCTGAGATCTGACCCAGTGGTATATAGTACTATAACACTTATAGTATCCCAATGACACTTAACACTAATTCCAGGCACAAAACACTTGATTCACCTCACCTTAGGCACTTGCCTGAGGACTGTAAGGCAGAAGATGCTGCTGATGTAATTTTCTCTTTACTTTTTATTAAACATTTATACATTTCCTACCTGATGTAATTTCTCCTGATGTTAACTTAGATAAACTTCAGACTGTAAGACTTATGAACTGCTGCAATGAGAGCAAAACACTCAATAAGTTTTGACACACAAATGGATGCTGTTAGACATTCTGTAAAATGAAATAATCATAAATTATGTATACTGATATCTTAATGAGATTTAGAACGGCTCATACATGCACCAGAGAAAAAGGAGGGGGAAAAAAAAGAAAAAGAAATTCAAAGTGCCAGGATGATACACCTAAGATTTTTTGGAATATCAAAATAATCCTCCTTTTCCCTTTGCTATGTATGCTACCAGGCTATCTGGTATACCATGAGCAACATGTGACTCAGCTTATCAAGAAAAAGAAAAAAAATCCAAACAAACAAACGAAAGACCAAAAAGACCCACAGAAATCAACCCATAAGTTTACTTTTTCTAGACTCATTTTGTTTAACATTTCAGCTCCTGGATCTTTAATTTCATTAGGGGCTGAACTGTATAATTAAAAATAAAGACATTCTTTGGAAAGCTTACTTATTCACCCAAACTTTCCTCTGCTGCCAATGGAGACAGATAGCTTACATCTGTATTGTTAAATAAGAGAGAGCCAGGAGGCAAAGTCAGCGTTAGACTGCTGATCATCCATACTGCTTAACTGTTTGCATGCTCCCTGGCATATTTGAGCCATTCCAATTAATGCTTTCGAAGGCATTGCCTGGGCATGATTTAGGTGTTAGCATATGCTAGGGATTATTTGCCATAGACAGTAGGGAGAATAATGCACCATCTGTCTTTCCCTGCCCTACAAGGTCCTCTAACATTAGCCCAGTTGGCTTTGTATCTTCAAATATCTGTTATATCATTCCACCCCACACACCAGAAATGGCTACAAAATCTATTAGTTTGTCACTGTGAAAAAGTCCTCATAATAAACTATAACACATATTTTCAATTTTGACTTACTTTGAAATGAAACCCCCCTTCATACACAGACACACAGACACACTCACAGAATTAGAATTACTTTTTTTGGCCGTAGATATGCCATATGGTCCCTGGAGAAGCCTTGGGCCCAATACTATACCATGTGAATTTAGTGAGCCTGTGCCAGCTGGCCTCAGGGTCAGATAGTGGTCTCTGCTTGATTCTATTTAGCAATATGACATAATGCCCTGTTGTGGATTAGCCCCAGCTGTTAATTAAGCACCAAACAACTGCTCACTCACTCCCTCCATCATGATGGGTAGAAGAGAATTGGAAGGCTAGAATTGAGAAAAAAATAATTGGTTGAGGTAAGAACAGTTTAACAATTGAAATAATATTAATAATAATAACAATAATAATAGTAGCATGAAGAGGGGGAAAGGAAAATAAAGAGGAGAGATAAATAAAATCCAATAAAGAAAAATTATGAAAATGAGAAACAATTGCTCACCACCAATCAACTAATGTCCAGCCAGTCCCTGAGCAGCAGCCCCCTAACCAACTTTCCCCCTAGATTATATGCTCAGCAAGACATCACATGATATGGAATATAACTTTAGTCAGTTGAGGTCAGCTGTCCCATCTGTGGATCCTCCCAACCTCTTGTACACCCTCAACCTACTCATTGGAAGGGCTTCATGAGGAGCAGAAAAGGCCTTGACTCCATGTAACCCCTGCTCAGTAATTAAAAAAAATATTTCTGTGCTATCAACACCATGTTCAGCACAAATCCAAAATGTAGCTCTAGATTCATGTCCTGGTTCTGGCCCAGATCAGCAGGAGGGAGCGTGGTCAAGACATTATGTTATTTGATACCATTTTACATCATGCTGGGGGGGGGGAAAGGGACTCTCTCTCTCCTCCAAGAAGAAAGGTATCCCTTTCCCATGGAGCAAGTGTGGCAGGCAGAGTGGTTGGGATGGGATACCACAGACTGGGATCAAACCCAGTTGGTTTGGGTTCAGTGAGTATTTTTTGTGTAAATCATCCTTTCTTTATCCACTTTAGTTTTCTTATCTCATTGGTGTTTCCAGTAAATTGTCCTTATCTCAACCTGTCATCTGCACCTTTTGTGCCTTCAATTCTCAAGTCCATTTCCAGAGTGGGAAGAGGGAGGGGAAGGGGAAGAGCAAGTGAGCGGTGTCTGTTTTGGGAGAGTCTTGGTGAGTGCACTGAATTGGTGAGTACTAGTCCTAAACCACAACAACTCACTAGTAGGAAAAAAGTTAATTTACCCCAGCCAAAGCTAGAACATTCTACACCCCTTATTCCATATCATTTATGTCATGCTTGGGTGCCACACTATCCAATACATCCTCATATAACCATCCCCTTTCCCATGCCTTGATATAGTACATAGATATGATTCTATTAGATCATGTAATACCCCTGTGAAATGTCTGTAAAATATACACATAAATGTCCACAAAATGTCCACTGATTTCATTTAGTCCAGGACTTTGGTTTCCCTCTGTTGTGGTGGTCACTCAGAACACAAGACACTGTGTGTTGTTTGAAGTTACTGGGTACCAAAACCACCTCAGGTCGAACAGTGAAGATACATTTGTTGAAAATATGAAAATCAGCCTGAAAGATGTTTAACAATTTTAACAACCACATTTTTTTTTTCATACAGCTTTCTTGATCCACCACTTATGGCAAGCCTTCAGAATGTTAGCATTATGTGTCTAGTTTGTCCTTTTGCTGTTTTGTATTATAAAAATAATAATATTTTTATTTATATTTCTTTATCAACATGGGAAAATATATAAAATCTGCATCGATGCAATAATTTGAAGCTTTTTGATTTTACTTCCTTGCAGCATTTGTTTTTATCCTCACATATGGCACTGGAGAAAGTGAATAAAAAAATTTACTGATAAAACTTCCTACATTTCAGATACTTATTTTCTGTTCCAACTCTAAAGTGGTCAAGTGTGATGAAATACTATTTATTTCTTTTCATATCTTTTTAGAATAATCTACTTGAAAGAATATAAATGATCCAGAGAACTGAATTAATTAACTAGCTCTCAGTTTCACCATTAATCATGCACTTTATTTTCATTCTGATTTTGGTTAATCAATGACATATGCATCATTTTAATCAAATACTTGATTAAATTCTTTAATAAATACTTTTTCAAACTTCAATATTAGTTGCACTGCAGCTGTTGGAGCAGAGAATGAGCCTATGGTCATTCAAGTGGTTTACACATGGGGGAAATGTTATCTTTTACTTTTTTTTTTATATTCCCATACATATTCAACAAATATTTTTTAGAAGTCAGAGGTAGAATTCATCTTTATCTCACAGCCACCTTACTGGAAAGCCATTTATTATAGCGTAAAACTGTTCTGTTTGTGATTTAAAATTGTCACAGAAGCCTTAGTTCAATTCATTGAGATGCCTTGTATATTCACATCTGCCAGTGTCATCCACAGTTGATTATGCCAGACAACATAGGATCCTTTCCAGTAAGAGAACTTCTAGTTCACTGTATTGTTTGCATTTTTGAGTAAATTGACAGGTGCTCTTAGTTTGATCATCACTGACTACAGTAAATTCTATATCTGCATGATCCTGAATTTTTCACGTTACAATGTATTAGATGTTGTGTAATTTAAATATTAGTACATTAAGTTTAAATTGAGTGAATGATTTGAAAATAACATTCACCACAGCTGAAAGCTTATAGCAGTAATCCACTTCTAGTTTAACACCGAGATTCAGTCTGAGAATAGATCAGAGATATATATTTACATCTGTGTACAAACATTTAATTTGTAGTACGTCTGGAGCTCTGAAGACTCAGAACAATATAAACAATTGAGAAAAGATAACTTTACCAATAACTAGGAAGTTTTGATCTGTTTTTAACTCCCATGCCAGTGTTTCTGCATATCTTTCTGGATTAATTTGTATTAGTTAATTAGTGGATCTTTTAATCTATGATCATATGAAGGAAGTCACTGTAGCTCCTTCATATTTTAGTGGAGGTGTAGGTGACCTAATTTTAATTTAATAATAAATGGACAGAGGAAAAACTATGAAAAATCCTTCCTGATAGTATTGTTTTGATCTCTAGAAAATACTTTCTCTGAGACAAGCATTTGTCTTTTTTTTTTTCCAACTGTGGAGCTATTCTGTCTCTAGGATCACTTCTAAGCATTTTTATCTCTCTTACTAGATGGTTTCCTGTGTTACTTTTAACTGGGATAAATTTCCTTCACAGTAGCTAGTATGGGGCTAAGTTGTGAATTTGTGCTGGCAACAGTGTAGATAATGTAGAGATATTTTAGTTACTGCTGAGTAACCCTTACACAGTCAAGGCCTTTTCAGCTCCTCAGCCCACACAACCAGCAAGCAGGTTAGGGGTGCACATGAATTTGGGAGGGGACACAGCTAGGACAAGTGACACCAACTTACTCTAGGAGTATTCCATGTGGTGCAGCATCATGCTCAACATGTTCAGGCTTATGGTGTTTCTCTTCTTAAGTCACCATTACATGAGATGGAGCCCTGCTTTCCTGGAGATGGCTGTACACCTCCACATGGGAAGTGATAAACAGATTCCTTATTTTGCTTTGCTTATGTGCATGGCTTTACTTATTGACCTGTCTTTATTTCAATCCAGGAGTTTTCTCACTTTTACTCCTTGTATTTTCTCTCCCATCCCATAGCGAGCGAGTGATGGAGTGGCTGTGTGGGGCTTAGTTGACAGCTGGGCTTAAACCAAAACACTTCCTCATTTTACTCTAACAGCCCACAATACAATTCAGGATTTAATTTCCTCTGACAATTAGGGATTTCCAGAATGAGGTATTGTAGCAATAGCATTTTTCACAAGAGCTTGCAATCAAGAATAGGTCTTGTTTTGTCAATATTGCTACTACTAATAATAAAAACGTGAGACCTGCTATATTAAGAGAGTGCTATTACAGGGAATCTAAGCTGATTCTATGCCATTAACATATACATGTCAGGGAGTAGGAGATCATTGCATATGAATTATTCTGGGTTTCTGTCTATGCACTTCCTCAATTATTTGCCATTACATGCAGATGTGGCTGCAGATTCATATAGTGTAAGTACAGTGCTTGCCTAATCTTTATTGTAAAAAGATAGAGCCTAGTTAAGCAAGTTTTCTGGTTTTATACTTCACTGAAGTATAAAATTTCACTGTCAGCAAGAGCAAATCAGGATAACCATGTAGTGCTGATTTAGGGATTGGCTACAAATTATTAGAAAATCATATCTCCACTGTAAATAAACAAATGTTACACTTTTGCTATCATTGTTATTACTTCAAGTCATTCTGTGAAATATCAACATGTATTGAACACAATTTAAAAATAAGATCTTTTTCTTGAATCTTATTTCAGTAAATTATCACGTTCTTTTGTTTCACCTTTCAAAATCTGGTTAATAACTTAGCTTCTTTAAACAGCTGAATGGCATTTAAAAGCCTGATGAAAATGGTGTTGTGAAATGTAAGTAACTGACTGTTTCACTCTTCAAACTTGTAGTTGATGAGGTAAATACTACTGAGATTCTGCAGAAGGTTTCAGCAGAATACTGGAAATTACTGGAAGAAATAAATTTGGATTAAAGTCTTAGAAGGAAATAAATAGCAAGGACCTGAAAGATACAATAGAATCTCCTGTAGATGTAGTGGGTTGACCTTAGCTGGCTGCAATATGCTCTCTTACTCTCCCTCTTCAACATACTGGGGGTAAATAATGAAACAGAAAAGCTCCTGGGTTGAGGTAAAGACAGGGAGATCATTTACCCCTTACTGTCGTGAGCAAAACAGACTGGAATTGGAGACAGTTTATTTCAACTACTGCCAGTTAAAATAGATTTGAATGCTAACAAACATAGACAAAATTAAAATATCTCCCTATCTCCCCTTTTTTCCAGGGTCAACTTCATTCCTGACTCTTGTTGATGACTCCCACATCAAGTGCCACAGAGGGTGTGGAGAGTTGTTGTTAGTCCATAACGATTCCTTTCTGCTTCCTGTTCATTTTTTCCTGTATTCCAATGTGGATTTTCCATGGACTGCTGTTGCTTCAGGGTGTATCCACCTGCTCCATCATGAGATCCTCCATGGGCTGCAATGTGGTTATCTGCTCCACTGTGGTGTCCTCCACGGATTGCAATGGAATCCTTGCTCTGGTGTCTGGAATACCTCCTCATCTTCCTTCCTCTCTGACTTTGGAGTTCATGGGCATGCATATCTCACATGTTTTCCATCATTCCTCACTGACTATGAAGCATTTTGACCTTTCCTAAATATGTTTTCACAGAGGCACCATTAGCTTGGTTGATGGGTTCAGCTGTGTCCTGTGGTGGGTTCTTTGGAACCAGCTATGTCCAGCACAGGACAGCTCTGACTGCCTTTAACAGAGGTCTACCCTTCAGCACCCCTGATACCAACACCTGGATAAGAACACTCAGTACAGTATGAATAACAAAAGTCAGAAATTCCTTGTTTTATACTATCTAGAGAAAAATTGTAGCAAAGAAATCATTTGTGTGACAGATTTACGCAGAAAATGACAGTTCGGTGTTTGTAATCTGATATATATGGTTCCATACTCTTATGTCTCATTGTTAGCAATGTCCCAAGGTAACACAGACATTTCCTGGCACAGTTTCTACAAACTTAGAATCCAGTCTTCTGCTTTCTAGGGTATGTAACTCCTATGAAGAGAAGCAAAATAAAACCTGTTTTGCACAGGAAGAATAATTCAGTGTTATTCCAAGTTTTATGGGAACATAACTTGCAAGAAATATGGCAATCAGCTCCTCTCATGTCATGTTTTAAGTAATGTGTTACTTTTTCCTACTAAGATGTGAAATACATACGTATTTGAAGATTGTTTCATACAGAACTCATCCTTATCACAAACTCCTATAAAATCAGTATTATACTTCAGAAAACAATTTTTCCCTTTTGCTTTGTATCTGTCTCATCAGTATTAAAGACTGCACAGATGTTCTGAGATGTACTCAGTAGCATTGGACCCAATCTGATGCACTAAGTGGGTCAATTACTGTTTTGTATCCTTGACTCCTTCTTTCCCCTTTAGTAAGCTTCATGTGCTTTCAGCATATTTCCATATGCTACATGTTATTGTTTCACACATCTCCAAGTAAATAGAATAGCCTATAAATTAAAAGAATTCAATTTGGTTTGTAAAATTACATTTTAGTAAATATTCCAAAATGGAAAGTTTTTTGTCCATCACATTACTTGATAAAGTGTTTTATTATGTAAGAAATAGGTTTATTGCCCACAGGAAGGAAAAAAAATTCCTTTAACAATTTAAATAAAGGAATACAAAAGAATTTCCTATTTTTTTCCCATTAACTTGAGGATTCAACAGCAATGTATTTTAGGTGGCTTTGTTATCCTCATATTGGTAGGTTTTGTCTCTCCATGATGACTGAAGGGTCAGTGAAAATGGTGATATTTTCACTTGTGGATTTGGTGACTGCATCTGTCCAGATTCCTGCAGAGAAATTGGCTCTCCCTGCTCATGCTTTGTACTGTCTGGATAAAATCCAGTCTTATAAATCCAGTCTTACATCCATAAAGCAGTATTAGCATGTCTTAGCTCTCAAAGAACCAAGACTTTTTTTTAGAGATCAATCTCATTGTCATTATCCAGGCTGACCTGGAAATTCCTTTGGACAAATTATATGTAATAAATATAAAGACCATTTTATCCAGCATTACCTTGGCAAGACAGCTTTGGCAGAGACAAAAGGAGTTGGTGATTATGGGAAGTAGCATGCCTAGTCAGCTGTTGTAGGGGACAAAGATGCAGAAAGGAAGAGGAAAGGGCAGGAAGCTGTCAATATTCCAGGAACCTTTGTCTTAGATAAAAGAAGTTGACCTAATAGACGGCTGCTTCTCAGAGTTCACTGAAACCTTTCGAGTTTTTCCAAAGCATAAATGTTACCTCTAAAAGTTCTTTCAAAGTACTGACACACAATATCTGACATAAATGAACTTATGTGAGATTTCTCCAAAATTTTTACCTGACAACAAGAATATTTAAATTAATGAAAAGTGATATTTTAGTGTTGGAAAAGAAGTACAAGAGTAGAATATACTCAAGAAACATCATATTTTGAAAGGGAAATTTATTTGATATCTATTGACTGTAAATGCATTTACATTACCTCATTTCATTAAGGACCATATGACATACTGCTCATGATTATGCTAAATTAAAATCTGACAACACTTGTAATTTATAGCTTCATTTCCTGCTTGGGAACTAGGTACAAAAAATAATGTGTTTTCTCCTTTAAGTATATATTGAAACAAATAAAAATAGTTGCAAGGGGTCCATGACTTAGTATTTTGTTTAGCTATTGAGTCACCTACTGTAACTTGTTCATTGTTGTAGTCAGGACAATTTAATCATCTATCAGTGAAGTATTTATTTTGCTTTGGAAACATCTTATTTTACACTGACATGGACAAAAATGAAGAGTTCAGGCCTATTAGTAATGTCTGAAAAATTTGACAGCTGTGAGACCAAGGCTTTAGCTTAATTCTCTGTGAAACCTAGTGCATCTGAAAAAGGACCATCCTTTTGACTAGGTCTGCTTTTAAGACTGCATTTATTTATCTACTACTTTTTATCAGAATCATTTCTTCAACTTGAAAGTCATTGCATAAGTGATATTCCATCTATTTGACGATAACCCTTTATATCTCAAATCTCCATTAAGAATTCCTACCATATAGGAATCCAACCATATGATTCTTCACAACTACTCAAAAAAACTCATATAACTTATTGTGTCTAATGAGGAACAGTCAACACAAATATTTTTGTAGGGTTGAGCAACCTCAGAATGTCTTCAATTCTATCCACATTAAAATATAATCCTTCAGTTCCTAAAGAAAAGTGTTTAGATTAACATTCTTGTCACGTAGAACTGTTTCCTAAGCTATGTGTCTCTGCTCTTAAGTACTTTTATAGCCTTTATTTAGTCAAATTTTATACTGTCTGTTAGGAAGAAGGCAATGGAGTTTTAATAGTCCAGTAAAAAGATATACTCATGTTTCTATTTTTGTATCTTCATCTTCCAAGGTCAATTCTGGTTTTGTTTTAGTCAGTTACTGAAAGCTGGCCATTCCTTTCTCTTGTCAGCATCCAACTGATATTCATAATCCAAGCAATTCTTTTCAAGCAATTTTATTTCAAGAAAATAAAAGAAACAAGTCACTTTTGATTCCATGATAAAAATGAAACTTGTCACTCAACACTGGAAAAGAAGTTAAAGCTTCAACATCTAGTGATTTATGTTCATTTATTTACTTATTAAAGAAGAGTAAAAGTAGATAACTTGCCTAATGAAATAAGCACTGTTTTGATTCAAGATCATGTTACCATAATAAAAAATAAATGTTTTTTTCAACAGAAAGAACTTATTTTAAACTTTGGTCAGACACAGATTTTTCATTCCTGTATGTTTCCTTTGGGGTGGGTGGAATTTTGTTCTTGTCCCTATCTAGGCCTTTCAGAATTAACAAGGGAGTAATCAAGTCCTTACACTAATATATATCATAATCTTTCTACAGTCACTACTGTAAATATTTTACTGTCACTCTGAGCAGTATAAAATGTCAACCCAAACATGCAAAACATAATGCTACCAAAATCTCATATAAAAGTGAGATAAAATGAGCTTAATTCCTTTCTCTTATCTCCAGAAATCTGATTAAAATCAGTGTGAATGCTTTGGTCAAGTATCAGAAAAAGTAGAATTTGACTTGATTAATCCAAGTCAGTTTTCAACTCGTGAAAGATATTTTGAAGGAAAGTTCCATTAGATACTTAATGACAGGATGCTGTGACCAGTGCTATTATTTTTATTATTATTATTTTGCTTCTGCTCCTCCTGTAAAATGGAAGAAAGATCACTAGTAAAATGTTATGTTTATGGACACAGACAGGCAGTATACTTGAGTATTTTTTTATTGTTCATGGAAATATTTCTTGAATCAAATTTTTCAAAATTTAATTTTTGATGCTAACTCCTGCATTTCCACACATTGTCCTAGTCCTTAACATACTAAGACTGTGATATAGCCAATCATCTGTTTTTTCTATGGAAGTTTGCATGCATACGGTTCTAGAAAGCAGAAACTTGAATATACCTTTTTACTTGACTTAAAACTGCATTATCTTCTTCATGGCAGACATTTGAATTTAATCTGAATAAATAAAGACAGGAAAGTATATGTAACATCAAACTAATGATGAAATTTTTTTCAATAAGTTTCAAATTCAACAGGGAAAAATGAAACAAGATAGAAAGCTGTTATATTACATGGAATTTTCATGTTTTCTCTGTATGAAATTGAACTCTATGTCCTACTAGTGGGTTTGGGGTTTTTTTCCCCCCATTTTTATGCATAGTTCATGAGTTTCATTTTGATACACTTATGTTATGTGTTTACAAATGAATCCTTCCACACTTTCTCAGCAATAAGATACATACATAAAATGATAAATTCACAAACTAAGCTAACATCAGTTAAGAGATTCTGTTAAAAAAAAAAGAAAGTCAATTCAACAAAATTCTACGAGAAAAAATATCCCCGGTTTTTACTTCAGACCTGTAGGCACAAGTTTGTATCACACACTTAACCTTGTCTAAAAAACAATTCTGCTTACATTTTGAACAAAAACTGTACATATTTCCATTGCCTAGTCCCATGGGGATTTATCCAGAACCCATATGATCTGAACTTTTTCTAATGATCTCAATGATAACAAGTATAATCTAGAGATTTTTTTCATTACATTTGCTTCCGAACTGATTCTGAAATGCAAACAAGCTTAGAATTTTGATGCTAAAATATTCTATTTCGATCAGAAAGAAAAGATACTTAACAGTAACATGTACAGCTGCTAAAATTGGACAGCAATAATTGACTATGTGGACTAAAGATTGCGAAGAGTTGTCTGCAAAACAATTTTATAGAAAACAGTCGGGTTTGTAGTGAATCATAAGCTGAGTCAACAATCTCAGAAAGACATGAAAAAAAAAAAGTACCATTGTGGGTTATACAGATAAGCATATAGAAGACACAGGACAATGAGGTACATCTTTGATAAACACACTTTAAACAAGACCTCTGCTGCAGTACCATATTCAGTCTGGACCAACTCTGTAGTGCAGTTACACTACTATCTTTTTATTAGAAGACTAGGATTGCAGTTGTCTTGGACAGGAATTGACTCTTTTACAGGATAGAATAGCATATGTTTTACTTGCAAGTGTTATTCAAGGGGCAGCACAGAAGATCTTAAGGCAGGGAATCTGCTGCTTGCTTTCACATTGATAAACAAATTTGTAAGAAAATATAATACTTCTGTAACATATCTGTCATTTGAGAGGATTTTCCTAACATGCTTTGAAAACACAGCTCCTGTGGTAGTCAGAATCTATGCTCATTCTCTTCCTTGGCTCAGATATTTCCAGCAAAGAAATCCACAAAAGCCCAACAAATTTCTGTTCAAATCTGCTCTCAGTTTTCTCTACTTCTAAGATTGTTTTCTTAGTGTCTCTAAGTGAACAATTTAAATCCTATTTCTCCTCAACAAGCCCTTCTATTCTATCCAGCTAGGGATGCCTTACAGCAGAGGTTGCATTGAATCATTTCAGTTCTTTCACAAGATGATCATCGATTGTTAGCAAGCCAGTCTCCCAACTTGATCTCGGCAGGTTTACTTGTTTGTAAAATACTGATTGAAGTATTTTGCCACTGAATCCTAAAAGGAATACCAGGAAGTAATAAAAACTTAGGAAAATATGTATCTATTTCCAGACACATCATATCAGTAAAAACCAGCTGTTATAGTGCAGGTGAAGAATTGTGACAATGATTGCTTTTAGGGAACATGGACTTACTAATGATTGCTTGAAGTTCATATTAATAGATGAAAATGAAATAGGAAATTAGGAAGAACAAAAAGAGAGAACAGATTTCTCTCAATATAAATATAACATAACCACCTCAACAGTATTATAAACACCTGATCAGCATAAACACCTGCAATATAGATGTCTATATATGGACACCCTGTTAGTAAAACATCATCATTACTGGGTAAACATCAGATATTGATGTTTACCCGGTAAAAATGTAGCAGAAATGTGAAATGAAATGCATAAATCCTTTTTTTGCATTCAAGAAAACTTAGTGGATACATCTTAGCAGTATGTAGCTGTCCAAACACAAATGAGGTTTTGCTCCATAATAAATGAACTGTTGATTTGCTCGCGCAATATTAGGGTAGCATTATATATATTGGTGTTACACACTAATTTGGCATTCTAAGAGCTACATACTTTTAAGTCAATACAGATATGCCATCTCAAAAAGGAAATTGTATTATGAAAGTCAACTCATAGAAGAAGAACAAAAACTACAAGATCTACAATAAAATTCCAATACCGAGAGAGCTTCTACTGTTTACTTCAGATAGCAAATACATTAAAAAGTGGATATGATAATCATAAAATCAGAGAATCAACCAGGTTGGGAAAGACCTCCTAGATCATAAAGCCCAATCCTTGATCCAACACTGCCATGGTTACTAGACCATGACACTAAGTGCCACATCCAGTCTCATCTTAAAAACTTCCAGGAATGGTGAATCCACCACCTCCCTAGGTAGCCCATTCCAATGTCTAGTTACCCCCTCTGTAAAAAATTTCTTCCTAATATCTAACCTAGACAGAAAGGTCTGTGAATACAAGCTATCATAGGAGCATATCTCTTGTCATCTGCCATCTACCACAGACATGAATCTATATGGCCAGATCTATTCCTATGGACCATGCACCTTGTGCAGGAGATTTTGTGAGGCTTCCCATGGGCCTCTCACAGATGTATACCATACCTCTCATGTGAGAATCTCCCTATCTTGGTCCCCTTTTCCCACTGGAGAAGAAATTAGCCTCACTGCTCTGTCTGTATTGTAAACTCGTTCACTTAGTGTATCCTTGAGCCGTCTGTAGCTGATTTAACATATGTTCCTCTTGTCCTTCTACTCCGTCAGAGCACCCGCTGAAAAAAGTTGGCACATTGCTGACAGCAGGGGTGGCAATCTCTTCCTGGATGGCCCTGGTGATCAGTGCTGTACATATAAACCCACACCAGTAACTTTTTGCCAGTCCAATATTTCTGGAGTTCAAGTACATAACATTGCTGGGTAAAATGAATGCCCTTCTAGTCTTTAAGCAGCATACTGTGATGGAAAAGTTCTCTAATTGGGAGGGAAAGCTTACTCTCAATGCATGCAATACAATTACTTTGTCTCTGTAGACATATGCATTATATAATATTCCTCTCCCCTCTACTATGATAGACTTCTCTTTTACTCACCACTTTGCATTAGTAGAATGAATGCATATTTCATGCTTAACAATAGTTATCTTTATACACAGCATCACATCTAGAGCTTTCTGCCTCAAGACTTGCTTAAACAAAAAGTAATTACTTTACAATATTATGAAGAAAATTTCCACAATGCAAATACTGTAAATACATTTTTCAGCTGCTGGCTTCCCTCAACAAGTAATAGAAAACATCTAACAATGTCATCTGGGAAATTAATACATCTGGAAAAACTGTAGAGTGAACTGATATATGCTTCTTACATTAACATGCACAGATGATTTCTCTCCCTGTATAGAACCTTTGAATTGTTTCTGTAGCACTATTTGTTCCTATCATAAAGCACAACAGAAGCCTCTCTTGGGTTAAGTTTGGATACATAGGGATAAAAAAGATTTTCTTTTTTTTTTTTTTAAGTTGAGTAGTATTTCTTCTCTAAGTTAAGAGAAAATATTTGCAAACATGATGAGTTTACTTTGATGTCAGCTAAATCAGATTTGATTGACTACAGCTAGCACGATTCCATATTATAGTTCATTAACCTACTTCTATAATTTTACATTCAGATATTCTTATAGTCTGAAAAAATTCCATCACTGTGGCTGCAATTGTTTAAACACTGAGACGAATTTTCCCATACTGGTTTAATGTGTGCACAGACATGCTTTCACTTTCAGTGTATATCACAGCAAATAAAGTATATAAAGGGGAAAAATAAAACACTCCTACAATAAACCCATAAGGCACATAACTGATGAGTACTTATTTTTTGAAAATACAAGTCTTTGGATATAGATAAAACAAATTGTAAAAATGTTCTTTTTTTCTTTCTTTTTTTTGATGTTTTTAAGATCAAACAGTGCTTAAAACTAGTGGCTATGGGTAAAGGTGTGCTTTCTTATGAGTTTTCAGATATTAACCTAGAATTTTGCAAGAATTCTTAGTATTCTATGCAATAAAATGAATTACTCATCTGAATCAATGTTGTTAAACTGTTTACACTGAGTCTGCCTTAAGCATTCCTTGACAGAGTGAGAGAAATTCAGCATTGATGAAAGTTGGTGCAATTCCAATGGCTTAGCTCGATTTACACCCACTCATACCTGAGATGAATTTGGTCCACTCAGTTATGCATGGGCTGAGTGAATAACTTCGTCGCATCAAGCAATTGGAAATAAAAGCATTTTACTAATGTAAGCCTCATTCTGTGAACACTTGCAATTCTGTCTATGACTCAGTAAAGCAGGTATTGTGGATAGACTAGCACAACAGGCATAAGTAATTCAAAATTAAAAAAAAAATAAAAATGAAAAACCAAGAAACCAAAATCATATTTTATCTCGCATCTTTAAAAGCTGTCTCTGTATTTTTGGGGATGTAAAACTCAACATGATTTCTGATGAATACTTGACATGGCATGATTCACATCAGAAATGTAACACTTTTCTCTGCATGAATATTTATGTTTTATTTTGGTGGAATTCTCAGAGAATTCCCTACTAGCTTCTCAGCCTCAGCAGAAATTTATATGTTCCTTCAGGTTAATTAGAACCTATGCAAGAAAATGGTATCAATGGAAATAGTTGTAGAACTTTAACATAAGCGATAACTTTTTCCTTCCTTTAAGCTGCTCGTCTTAATGAAAAGTATACAAGAGCTTTAAATAGAATGGAAAGGAGAATGCTGCTTTTCTATTACTTTTTCATTTTAATATTTCATAATACCTTGTACACTATGGTTAAAACAGAAAATTGAAGTGGGTGAGAACAACCCACTACCGTAGATCTCACACAGATGTGGAGAAGCTGGAGGCGTTAACCGTTTCTATGTCACCCTGTGAAAGCACTATATTAATGAAGAGACCAGGAATATACTATCTGTAAGTCTTAGGGAAGAACCATTTAGGAGTTAGTCAGGCTTGATGTGAAACAGAGATCATCACAAGTGATCTGATTTTCCCCAGGGCCCTTTAAAGTCTATGTTGAGTGAACAATTGCAAATAGATTATTGATGCATAAATGTCTATTTCATTTTTACCTATTAAGAAAAAAATATGAGAGCTGAGTAGATCTTTCCATTTCACCTTTCAATTACTAGTTACATGGTTTCAATGTCTAATCATCGTGAATAATTTCCCATATTTCTGTCAGTAACAGTACACATGTTGTACATTAATCCAGAAACAAAACCTATGCCTACTATTGTATATCTCCCAGTAACTGCTCAATTAACTCATAACACTGATATACAGTACAAGTATCAGAACTTCTCCAGAGTCAATTCTCCAAGGACTTGAAGTTCATCTTGCAAGGAACAACAACTTTGTTGTTATTGAAATCACAGTGAAATAAGGAGTAATAATTAGTTTATTTTACAAAGCTGCTTGTTTACAGTTTCATGGGTGTGGGGTCCCTTTTTTATTTGCTTCTTAATTATTTGCACAGCAAATTTCAATTTGAAATCGAGATGGATCAGTGAATTATTGACTAATATTATTAACCTAATACAGTTTTCCCTAAGTCTCTGTGGGTACTGAAAGTGCATCTTTTATCCTTCACTAGCCCTTGCAGTAAGACCATCATCTGTCTTCAATATTTTCAGGGTGTCTTATTTCATCATTTTACCTCTAATTAACTTCTCTTGTTAACTGATAATCCTGCTTCCATTTTTCTGGAGGCACATTCATAGATACACAAAAGACTTTGGAGGAAAAAATGAGTAATACTCTCATTTGGGAGAACTGATAAAAAGAGCCTGCAAGACTAGTGTTCATGTAGTATTTATCTTAGAAACTGCAGGATTAGAGAAGCCTGGAGAGCTCAGTGATCTGAGAAGTGTCCTACCAGCAGAAAGGGTAGGGTAGATGCAGTGCTTAGAGAATATAGAGATACATATGAAAAACCCCAAGTAAGTTGTGTGAGCTGATTCCAATATACAGTTTATTCAGATCTAGGAAGTTCTATCTCGCTAGGAACTTGACACACATTTTTGAGAAGGCAGCCTAGAAACTGATGTCATCTGTGGCTTTCAGGATTGCAAGTAGACTCCTGCAGTTAGTAATCTAAATCTTCAATGTATTTAGCTCCTCTTTTTTTCACATGGAATTTCTATACAATAATCTCAAATATGTACATTATCCATTCAGACATCAATACTACAGTGCATGCCCAGTGAATCAGGAATCTTTGTCAAAGATCTGCATATACAAATCCTTTAATGAATATTTAATAAAGCCACATGTCAATGTTATGCTTCCCAACAAGATCAGGTTTTCTGTTTCTCTGTGGTGCAGTACCTATACACAAACTTTTACTTGAAACTACCTCAGGTTCATGGGCAGATCTCCTGCAAAAGTCCTGAACATGGCTTTAAAAGCATACCTCTAAGCAGCTTCAGATGATTGAATCTTACACTCTTTACAGCTTCTTTTATGATACTAGACTTGAATGTCATGAAAATGTGAAGTCTGGAAGAATAGAAACTTTGTGATCCTTGATATTCAGGAAATTCACGTTTCAGTTGACTCCTGCACAGAAAAGCTTAACCTTGTGGTACAAAAAATAAAGTCTATGAGAAAGGAGATTAGATGAGTGAAGGAAACCAGAACAGATGGTTAATATGGGAGAAGTAAAAAGAGGATCAGACAGGGAAACAAATAGTTTTACTTCAGATTGAAAAATAAGCCGAACTGTTTATATAAAGCCCCAAACATATCACTTTTCAGACAATGGATTTAACTATCTTTTTCAGCAGTTCCAAAACAAATACCTCCTCTAACTGCTAAAGGACATCAGTAAAAATTATTTCAGCTCCTGAAGCACTGTCTTCTTTAAATTATCAAGAATAAAGAAAATGTTTTTAGTAATAAAGGTAAAGGTTGGCCTGATTAAAATCAGATTAAAATCTGATTAAAATAAAGTATAATGTCAAATAATAACTCACTATAATTTGAGCTTCTAAATACAAGAGAATTGATAAAAAATAAGCCTTTTTCAGGTACTTTGGACATGTTTGTCTATATGTAGAAGAAGAGTTTTTTATAAAAATATCACAAGTACAATCTATTCCCATTAAAGCTAACATGTCAAATGGAAAAATATTTTAAATATAGTAAGCATTGTTTAAAAAAAATGTTCTTTTGTTTTCAGAAAGGAATGCTTGAGAGAGAACATCAAAAAAAACCTTAATTACTGAGTATTCAGAAATATGAAGAATGTTTGGGCGGGCAGGGGGGAAATTACTGCTTCATTGCTAACAAATACTTTTTTGTTCATTTAATTCAGAAATGGTTCCAATGAAGGTGCAAGACATTCCATGAGAAAACCAATCTTGTCTTCTTCACCTTTTCTAAGATTAAGAAGGCTTAAGCTTATTTGTAGATCTGCAACTGCCAGATAACCTTGAGCAAACTATTTGTCATTTTCTGCTTCAGGTTTTTCCCTTAATAAAATGGAGCAAATCACAATGACCTTCTAGTACCTTATGTAGAACATTCACAGTTACAGCAGTTGCTTCTTCCTTGTAATCAAGTGCCAAGTATGCTGTCTTTCATCAGTGTGCTGGCAATATTACTTTAGTGCCAGACAGACAATATTTGCTGCTGACTCAAGCAAACCAGGCATTATACTTTAATTGACACCTAAATAAAAGATCTGAACTTTAGATCTCTCCTAGTACTGTGTAGCTATATGTTGGGACAGTGCCTGATATCATTTCACCTGGACCTTTCAAAAAACTGACTAATTAAATTAGACATCTGAATATTTGGAAATATTGACCCTTTTCATGAATGGCCATTGTGTTGGGATTTTTTCCATAAGGAGTTGGAAAAGGTGTACTTGAATGCTCAAACATCTAGCCAAGATTCACTAAAGGAGACAATCCCAGTGCATCATGAATTCTTTCCCATGTGCAGAATCTGACTTTGTCTACAACAGATTTACAAATCTTGAAAGTGGCTGTGAAGAAAAGTATTTACGAAGAGAAGAGTGAGGGACCAGCAAGTCAGCCAATGCAACTGAGAGCCATGCCCATGGTCAAAGTGTAAATCAGAGACCAGGCCAGGAAACCAAGTCAGTGATGCCAGGACAAGGACAGCAGGGGCAATGCTGGGCAGAGGCACAGATGTTGCAGCTCTCACACAAGGACATATGGCAAGGACCTGAGCTTAAATAAAGCAACAAAACAAGGGGATAGAGGCCCCAGATGAACCTCCCACAAGGCTTTCTCTTGTATATGTTGCATGTTTGCCCATATGTTGTCACAGCAGACTGTTCCCAGGTAACATAGATATTTAAGAACACAAGCAAACTGAACATACCATAAGTTTATCATAGATGAGCTATTGAACTACGGGAGAGCAGACGTGAAGTGACCCAGAGAAACCAGATGATTATTTTCATCATGTCTAATCAGAGACCAGTAACTAGCAGTGTATTTCAGGAGTCAATACTGACTTGGGGGTCAACATTCAACACAGGAGTTTCTGTCTGAAAATCAGAAAATACTATTTTTTTACTGTGAGAGTGACTTGTCACAGATTGCACAGCAAGGTTGTGGAGTGTCCATCCTTGGAGATATTCAAAAGTTGTCCAGACATATTCCTGATCAACTTGTTCTAGGTGATTGTATATGAGAAGGGGTGTTGAACTAGATGACCTCTTAAGGTCCCCTCCAACCTCAACCCTTCTGTGACTTCATGAGATTACAGCATATCAGAGCTGACCTGTGAAGAAAAGAGTTATTTTTATAATGCTGTTTTTCAGTTGCTTTTCTCCCTGTCAAAGTTGCCTGGTGCCTTGAGGCAGCCAAGACTTTGGCTTAAACAGGTTGTGAACTCCATGTTAAGTCTAAAGTAAAAATCATGCTAGTCAAAACAGTCAAAAACAACAAAAAATTATTCTTTCTTTTTATTCACCTCATTTCATTCTTCTCTTTTAATATTAATTTTGTATAAATAAAGATTAGGCTAGAATTTAATTGGACTACTTCTTCTGGGTAAAACATAGGAAATATGGAAAAGCCAAACACAGTCTGTTTTTAAAGTAGATGTTCTAGACAGAAGACAGAAGATCTCATTGACATTTTTGCTTTCCAGACCTTACAGCATTATCTTGCTAAAATTCTACATTTCCCTTGAGAGAAGTTTTGTACTGAGACATGGGAGTTTAACCAGTGAGTTCAGAGCCAGTGAGTTCAGAGGAGTCATTGCCTTGGGTGTTGGAAAGTTTAGATAGCGACATTGATGAGCTGTTGTTTATCAGAATATATCATCCATGCTGAGGTTCCCCTGAGCATTTTGGAGCACTCACAGGAGACAACAACCATGTATAAAACCTGATCCATAGGAATGAAAACAAATCCAGAGCAGAGTGATGACACTAAAATTCCACACGCTGAAATTCCTTAAGTTTCATGGCTGTTAGACAGTTGGTAACTTAATAGACAAAGTCATAGTAATAAGGGTCAGTGGTAAGTCATCAAATAAATGGAACTGCATCAGTTCATAGTATCAGAATCATAGAATCATAGAACCATACACTCATAGAATCTTTAACATTGAAAAAGACCTCTACGATCAAGTTAAATTTCTTTCAGTCATCTGTCTTGCAGCTTGGACTTTAACATGAGGGACACAAGTTCAGGAGTGCTTTCTTTTGTGAAATTCTAGTTCCTTGATATGCATGTATATATATTTTATGTTTTAAATGTTTTTAAGTCAAGATTTGTTTTAAGACAGTTCCAACATCTGTTGGAAGATGTTTTAAATAAGATTTCCCATTTAATTTGGTGCAGTAAGTCTTCCTGCAGCTTGCAGATAAAAATGAACCTCAAGCGAATGTGGTTCCTACAAAAATTCCCTTACATAATCACTTGCAGTGAAGGTGAACTGGAACTAATATTGTGCATAGGTGAATTGGAATTAATATTGTGCATACTGTCAGACCTTGATTCTGCAGGGTTAGAATTTAGCAAACAAAAAGTCATTCAATGAGACAACAGCTTAAAAGAGTAGATGTTCTCTGTCAGTACTGAAGCAACGAAATATTCATGGACTTTACACTTATCCTTGCATCAGATTTTTTTTTTAATCTCATACAATACTTTCACAGCTATATAAAGATGGGATTGTCCTCCCTGTACTTGGTGTTGATAATATTTGCTGATGGTTGTTCCAGTTTCAATCACACTGTCTCGGTTTTCACAAAAGCATTTGGAAAGTGTAATTACTATTCACATTTACTAAGAAGGAATTATTATAAGGCTGATATCATCTAGTATGCACAAGTATTTCCCCTGAATTGAATGTTAAATATAATGGTGGTATATTTCTTAACATAGATGGTAGTAAGCCAGTTATTACAGCATAACAATTTACATCTAAGTCAACTGAGGCATGTAAGCAAGAAAAAACTGCCAGCCTATTATGTAAAACTTCAGGTGAGTGTTTTATTTCATGAAGCAGCTTGCTCACTTGACATAATATAACTTGGTAACTAGGTTAATTGTGGTCATCTATCCAAAGAAAATTATAATTTCTGTAGAAAAAGATGTGCTGATCGTATTTCAGTCACACTGTATTCTGAAAACTTTGCTGAACTTATTTCCAAACTGGAAGAACTTTATGAGCTACGGAAAGAGTGAAAACACAGATATGGACCTATGACATCTGTCCTGGTTCTGGCCCAGATCAGCAGGAGGGGGCATGGTCAACACATTTTCTTATTCAATACCATCTTAGTGATTGCCAGGGGTGGGGAAAGGGACTCTCTCACTTCTTAGAAGTGTCTTTTTCCAGCTGGGGTAGAAAGTGTGATAGGCATAGGATCTGTCTAATGTTTTTTCATTGTCCTGTACTTGGTGAGCATTTTGCATGTAAATCACTCATTGTTTGTACACTTTTGTTATTAGTACTGTTGCTGTGACTGTTTTCTTATCTCGTTGCTATTTACATTAAATTGTTCTTATCTCAACCCCTCATTTGCACCTTTTGGGCCTCCAGGGCCCGGCCCCTGGGTGGCCCCCTGCAGGGAGAAAGAAGAAGGGGAGCTTCACCAGCTAGGACTGCACCTTCATGGGAAAGAAGAGGGAGAACCTCGGAGCACACAGAGGTTTGGTGGTCCGGTTTGGGGGAGGGGTGGGATGTCGGGTGGGCCATGGGGGTCCTTGGGCTGGCAGGAGGCCGGGTGGGGCAGTCCTGCATGGAGTGTATGGTGTGTCACGGGTGAGCAGTGCGTGGGAAGATCTGTGGCAACACGGTGGGGGGAGGATAAGGTCAGGGTGGATAGTGGGTTCATCTGGGGGTTTGGGGGGTCTCGATCAGGCTGGGGCCTTGGGAAGTACCCGAGCCCCAGGTGGGTGTGGGGTCTGGAACAGTTTGTTTTTGGCTCACCTGTGGCTACTGCTCAGGTTCGGTATGTCTTGGATATATTTACTGCGTCCTGAATGGATGGTCAGAACAAAGGGATGTTCCTGGGTATTTCCCTGAGATTGAGCATAGAAGGCTGGCAGAAAAGTAGGGGAGTGAATGGCTTGCCCCCGTCCACTTTAGTAGAGCTTCCTTGGACCCTTACAATGTCTGGACAAATTTCATCAGGTAAACTGGAAGAAACATATTAGCTTGCATGTCACCTGTCAAGAAATGGCAAGGAATTCAATTTCACCATGATGTCAACTTCTCTTACTTCCTTTCTGATCAATGTCCAGGGCTATGACAAGTGCCTTCTCCAAGTCCAGAAATAAATACAGAACCAAAATTGAACCTTTTATCTAATCTTTCAGAGCTTTGGGGGAGTTATTAGAAAGGTAAATAACAACTTTGTATTTTGTTTTTCACTTCTTCCTAAAGATATAGAAGGTTTATCACGAAAGAGACCATCACAATGATTAAATTCTAACTCTGTCACTGGGTTTACATATATGGTTAAACTTACAAACTCACTGGAAAACAGAGAGAGATCAGGAGAATCTCAATTTTTCCTGTAACCATACTCACTTGACTTAATCACATATTGAACTCCAAAACTGAGGATAATGCATATTTTGTACAAAGAAAGTGTGGCATGCCAGGATGTGTTGTCGTGCTCATGTATAGCTGTTGTTAGCATTAGTACCATAATAGTAATAAGATTACAATATTCTAACATTGACATCTTATCCTTTCACAAACAAAGAAATCTTAGAAGACAGTTGAATTTGCCTAGTATCTACACATTTCTTAAACTAATTACATTATTGATACGATGAGTATCCAAGAGACTAACATATCTAGGATGTATCAGATAAAGCTGCAAAACACCAGCAGACTGTGCAGGGATACTGAACTTAGCTCATACATAAACCAGATGATCATAGAAGATACAGCAAATATGATATGTTCAGAATATGTCAAATTCCCTGTATATGCTCTGTGGAGTACATATGGACTAATTTGTATCTGTGAAATCCCTGTTCTTCACACTAAATGAACACATACAGTTCCAAGTTTACTCTATGATAGAAAGCAGGGTTTCAGGGTGAAACACTGGAGTGGCACAAGAGTCATACCTATTTTTCTCTAGTTGTCATAGATAGAGGAATAGGGTTTTTCCTGGTAGTACTACAGCATAAAAAATACTGCAGTCATTCAGACCAGGAGGAGTTTAATCCTACTCCTGGCTTCACTACAAAATTTAAACATAAGTGTGATTCCAGTAGACAAGAAAAATTTCTAAAAAAGTCATTCCACTCTGTCTTATTGTCTCTTCCAACAGCCTCTGAGTTTTGTTTTCAAAAGCACCTGCTCTTTTGCTGAATCTGACAAGTACAAGGTGGCTACAATTCATTTAGGTGCTAAAATAAAAGGTGTACAGTTGTTTTGAATTGTGCTGTTATCTTCTTTTAGGTCAGATTTACTAATGCCTCAAGTTCCTGTGTGGGAGCAGATCAGAAAATGAACATGACACTTAGACTTCTCTGTAAATGATTTGGGGTCACACAGTCATTCTTGTGAAACAAATTTAAATTAAATGCTAAATACACCTTCTGTGGCCCTTACTGAGGCACTGACTAATAAGTGTTATTTGACAATGCAGCCGAGTGATCATTTTGAGGTGTTGAAATAAGCATTTGTGTATTGTTGTAGTAAGAAACACAAGGCCAGGTTGCTGTCCTTCAAAATTTGTTTATTCATTTGACCAAAAGATTCTGTCAAAGTTAAAAAGGAAGGCATTACAAAGCCATTACTTAGCTACTATACTAAAGCTTCTATACCTAGCTTATACTTGGGATTTGGAAAAAAACACAGCAAAGTCCCTTCAACTCTCCTGCTGTCATCAGCCCTTCAGTAAAATTGAACCTCTAATTGCGTTCTCTTTGAAAGTCATCAATCTGAATGGGCAAAAAAGCAACCCTCTGTTTGGCATTCCATAATATAAGTATGAAATAAAATTAAAAATAGAAAAAAATGAATAAACCCCCCAAAAGTATTCTGTTTTGCCAGGCCAAATCCCAGATCTATACTGACTGCACTAAAGAGGGTTCATCAGGCTCCTATGTCCTTTGTTAGTTCATATCACAAGCAGGAATATAGAGTTGCTTTCTGTAAATACCTATTTTATGCTTTCTATTGATGTAAGTTTGCATGCAAATCTAACATCATGTCATTTAATTATAAGAACTAGGGTAATAAGTGTGAAGACAAATATTTCACAGACCTAATCAGAAATTATCCTTTTAAATCACTATTATCTGTTGAGAAATATGCTCAGCAATCAATACTAGGCAAAGCTATCGCAGAGATAATTAGAACTGTGCAGACTATAGCATGGCCATTTTGGATGCTGATATTATGCCAAAGATGTCCAGCTAGAAAATTACATTGGGTTTTGGGCAGAGTTACTGAATTTCTTTTTATGCTGAGCAAAATACAACCTTCTTTATAATACTTTATAGTTTTTATAAAAGCTTTTGAAGTTTTCCCTATAGAGAGATTTTGATGTGTTTTCTTTTTTTTTCTGTTACTAGCAGTTACACAGCTCATCACAAAGTGAAATATCTCATCCTACTAACAGAAAGAAATAATAGATATGTAAGACTGATTCACCACATGTGGCAGTTTGAGCCACATTAAAAATCTAAAATCCAACTTCCAAGCTTCCCCCACCCCTTCTCAACAATTTATCCTAACACCGGAGAGAAACTTTCAGGTCAGAGGCTTCTGTAGGGGAAGGGGGAAGTATATACATTTATTTACACAAATAAATACTATACAAACTAAAGGCAACTATATATATATATATATATTAGATTACTATCAGTCAGTCTCAGTCCTTTCCAGCCCCTCCTTTAACTTTAGTCCAGGAGCAGCCTTTAAGGCTGATATGTAACACAGTCTTTTGCTGTGGGAGTGTTCTGGGCTCCTGAACACTCCCTCCTCACCAAGTTCCAGCAGTTGTTTGTTGTAGTCTCTCCACCTCATGAAGTCCAAGAAGATAGCTTTGAGTCCTTGATCTCCTGCTGCTGGTGATTTCTCCCTCTCAGTGTCCCACCTCGGTTCGTAGGCTGCTGCAGTGTAGCTTATCAAGCGTCCACATTCTGGAATCCTCATTCCTCTAAGTCAGTTTTTGGCTGCCCCCTGTCAGCTTCGGCAGGCAACTCCCGAGCCTCTCTTGGCCCGTCTCCAATTTCACCTGGGATTCTTCTCCCAAGCACCGAGCTGATTTATCAGCCCGTCCTCACTGAAGCACCCAAAGCACTGAAAAAGCAAGATTTTCTAAAAATGAATCCTGTAGTCTGAAATGTTCCTGCTAAATTCTACTGGATTACTTAGAGGTTTAGAATTAGTTTAAAATTTAAGAGATTCACTAGATCAAAATAAAAACTTCATCATGTTCTACCACTGAGCCATATGTAATGGAATTGGTACCCATAGGTATTACCAATTCTCCTGAGACTAGATATATCCATTTATTCACATCCATGGGCATAGCAACATGTAAAGACAACTCCTGTTCTGTTTCTTTTATGTGTATCTAATTTGTTGCAGAGTAGGAAAGAGAATAAGGATGAAAATGGAAAAGAGTAAGAAATTCTATTGAATTATGTCTAGACTCTCAGCAGGAAGATCTCAAACACTAATTCTACAGGATTGATTTCTATATCAGACTAAGTCACCTATTTTTTTATTCTCAGATTAAGTCCAAATTAGAGAGACTTCAAAAAGTAAAGTTGCATTTTTTGAATTCCTGGTTTAAGCAGCACAATTTTTTTTTTTTTAAAAAAAGGTAGACAAAACAGAAGAGATAATTTCCTATATAGTTCAAAAAAATTTTCTGTAGCATTTCATTTGCAGATTAGTATTTAATCTGTAATATATTTCTAAATATATGAAAAGTGTTAGTCTCTCAATTATTGGGATAGGCAGATAAGAACATAAATCAAACAGACAACGCCCAACTAGAAATCCAGTTTTTGTTTATATCCTGTGTCTGACATTAACCACAAATTGTTGGTGAGGAAGAAATATTTAGGTATTCTGGAAACTTTAGTGACATTTCCCATGGTGTATCCTCCCAATACCTATGAGTTTTAGGGATGTTCATATCCTCGGGTTAGAGATGTTTACTTCTATTGCTTAGCTCTTACACGCTATGACTTAATCAATGAGTATGTATTTCTTCTTAATGTTTTATACCAGCTGTCTGACAGTTTCATAGAAAAGTTCCATGAAAAATAGAAAATTATCATTATGCCTTTACATTTCACAAAAAAATTGTGACTTTATATTCCTCTATTACATTTATACTTTGGTGAGCAACAGTCTCTATTTTTAGAAAATATACCTCACTTGCAAAATACAAGTGTCTATCAACAATATCAAAGGCATCAAAAGGACAAGGGACAACAATAGTTGACATAATGGTATTAAATCAAGTGTTGCATTGACAGGTTTGCTAAGTGTCGTATCACACATCAGACACAGTCTGATGTCACATTCAGTAACAGATGGAAAAGTAGGCAAAGTACCACATGATATGTCAGTTGGGTCAGTTCAGAAAAAAATATCTGTTATTGTAAACCATTGTTTCTAAAGTTCTATGCGTAGCATTGTTTTAATGTTTCAGAGTTACTTTGATCTTTGCCTAATATGCATTGTGTAGCAATGTCTATTTATGGAGAAAAAAGAAAACACTATTTTTGGATACTTTATTTTTGTAAAGAACAGACTGAATATTGTCAGGACTGTACTGTTGTTTGCAGCTTTGCTATTACTCATTCTCTGAAGCTATTTTTATATGTTTTCCTATTTGATTTCTTTCTGGAAAAGTACATGTTTTGAAATTTTAGCTCATTTTGGCATTGTTCTTCACAAGACATTAAATAAAGTAAGTTCAAAAGTGACGATATTAAACAGACCTTTCATTCATGTTTGCAAATATTCACACTTGTAACAACATGCAACTGAATGGTAGAGCGAAAGTAAAAGGTAGATCTTAAGCCTAGGAAATAACGTATAAATTTGGACAAATCAGATGTGATTCTAAGAAAATAATTTAGAAGTGCTAGTTGTTCATAATAACCTTCTACTCTTCCTGTATAAGTCTGGTTAAGTAGGAGGTACATCTCCAATACAATTAAAGTGAAACAAGACAGATTAGTACACATGGAGTTCTGTGCTTGCAGTTATAAAACAACTAATAAGCCTACAACACCACACGGAAATATTTCTCTAGGTATATGCTCATAGGGTCATCTCTAAGTGCAGAAACATCTACAGTTTCTGAGGTACAAAATTCTCTGTGACACATAAGTTGAAATGGTACAAGTTTGGAGCCATTCTATTTTATTCTGTTACTCTAGATCTCTACGGATGTAGAAATCACTTTTGCTGTATAGAATGTTTTGATAGCAAACCAGAAAAATCCATTTTGTATAGCTAGTGCTAGTTAAGTAGGATGGAGGAAATTTAGTGTATGGCAAGTGGGATGATAAATGGAAAGAACAACTGACATGGACTGAGAAATTTAGAATTGTGTGGTTCAGAGAGAAAGACATGGAAAGATGGCAGAAATATATTGTATTTATAGTTTAAGGTGTTTCTAGACAGAGTAAAATGTATCGTATTCTGAAGAACCAGCACTTCTCAGGTGGTAGTAATGATACTTAAACTTAGGCACTTTTCCTACCACTAATTACAGAAATGATGATATCTTGGCTCACTTCATGCCCAGTCATGATCTGTTGTTTAATTTGGTGGTCAGCTGTAGGATGGGATTCATCAGAGGATTGTTTCAGATTGCAGGCAAATACTTGCTAAAAACTAGAAACACAGTATAGCAATAAACTACTCAAGTGTAAACACACAGCTTAAGTTTAACTAAAACTACAAAATTAAATTTAAATAATGCACAGTTGAAAGAGCTCAAAAATAAGTACCTCCACCAAAGAGAATCTGGAGTAGAAAAGTAGGGAACATAACCCACAAGTAAGAGATATGCACTAGGGTCTGCAGGTATGAAGATACTTTGCATGAAAATGAAGTGAGAAGGGATGCACAGGGAAAGGTTTAAGATTTGTGAGAAGGAATATGAAAGTCAAATAGCAGGTCCCAATAGTCAAAACATTTTTTATGACTGTAGTGTTTCCTGACAATCTAGACCAGAGAAGTGAGTTGAAGTAACAAATCCAAGCACTGTGAAAATTACACCCAATTTATAAGCTGTAGATAATGGAGATTAATGACAGATAAATGAATAGCAAAGGTCTATCTTTTTCCCTTTCAAAATTTGATGACAATACTAATTAAGAATAACAGATATATAAATATGCATAGAAAAAAGGGGGAATAAGAACTAAGCAAAGAAATTACAGATAAAGAAGATGAGAAGGGTTATATTTTAATTATTATTTTCAATAAGTTTAGATCTTTATGAAAGTAAATGTGTAGGTGAGAAACTAGAAGTGAATAAAAGAGGAGGCAAAAGATATATGAACAGGTTATGGTGAGGAGGGATTTCTAAGCAGGTTAGAGGAGGAAAAGTGAAGTTAAATGATATCGAGCAGTAAAAGTTGCTTGAAGTTTCTGTCTCAATAACTGAAAAAAACTCCCCACTGAAACATCTAGGCAAAGAAGACAACATTTGTGCAGCAAACAGAGCAAGAAAATATAAGAACTGTGGAAGCCTATCAGAACTTTATGTCAGGTGACAGACAATATTTTCTGTGCCCATGGAAAATGACAACCATGGCCTATGACTCAGTAGCTGGTTGCAAGCTGAGAATTCAATGTGTGAATCAAATCCTGACATACCTGACATAATACATTAATAACACATATTAAATGAAAACATCATAAGCACTTCTGAGAATTAATAAAAGGGGGATAATGATAGTTACATTACAATAACCCAATTTTACAAATTAATAAACAAAATAACAAAATTACACTTAAAGTAGAAAGAAGCAATAGAGACTCAGATAAGGCAAGGATATTTTAAAATTTAGGTTTGAAACTACGTTTACATATCAATACATAAGGAATACAACTGTTCTTACAGCTCAGGTCATCTTTAGATTTTTTACCTCTTATCACATTCAATTACATAGGCATTCAACTACACAATCAAAAAACAGTTGATGCTGGGATGAAAATTATAAGAAACTAGGAAGCATTGTTTTCCTCAGGCACAGTATTAGTATAGACAATGATGAAAAACTTAACCAGAAATCAAAAATATCTCAACTGTCACTGAAGTAGCACCCTCCTCTTCACAAGAGACACTGGGAATCTACTTTTGTATACCAGACATCATTCTCAGATCATTTACTAGTGATAGAGATTATTTTCTATCTCTCACAATCACTGTAGGAGATAGTGATGATGACAAGAAAGACAAAAGCAACTATTAACCAGTGGGTGGATTGAGACATGTTGTCATATGGAGTTATAATTACCGTAGACTGTGAGATTTTTTTTCTTTTGAGGTAGGCTTTGAAGTATAAATTAAGTTATTACCAGTGAAAAAAACTCCAGTAGGCTAAAATCCTTTACAGTTTTTGAGTTATATTAAAATTTGTTGACTCGGTGAGTGCCAGGAGTCTTAATTATCTATCTTATCTCTGTGATGCCATAATACAGAAATTTCATCTTCCTGCTATAGTTCAAAAATCCAAACTTACATCAAAACTCAAGATTGAGTTTTGCTTTATATACCTTTCCAGTTTCTTTGGTTGTTTGGTTTGTTTTTTTTTTCCAGAAATAAAGGTATGTATTAAAAAAAATTGCCTATCAAGTTAAGTGCAGCTTAGGTAGCTGTTTTTTCTGTTTTGTTTAGCCAGTTGTGCAATCAATGACTAAAGTGAATTCAAGATTTTCAAAAAAGGGTTAGCCTCTTCATCCAGCAGCCTTTCTACTTGAGTTCAAATATACTTCTACCTAAAGTTACAATAATATTTTAATTGCACTTTCACCAATCTCAGGAAATAAAGTATTGCTGTATCTCACCTATTATCTTTGAAATTGAACTAACAAAGAAATAATGAAATAGGGAGAATAATTGAACTTCTTTTTCTCTTCTGGTTGTGGAGAGCTCATTCTTTCCTTTTGTTCTATGGACACAAAGTTAGCCATAATGGGAAAATTTTTGCATCTTTGAAAGATAAAAAGTATTGCAGGTGCTCGTTCAAAAACAGAATATACAAGACACCTTTTTCTATATATACACTATATGTATATAAGGTGTCATATATTCAAGACATCTTAATTAAAATCTTGACAAATCTAGAGAAGCAGATGGATTGATTTAGACTATTCATGTACACAAGGATAGATAATTAAAAAAGATAAAATTATAATGTGTCTCCCTGTTCAAAAGGCCCACGTATCAGTGGATCTGGTACATTTTCTTATCTGACATCTCTGGGATGCCAGGCAACTAGGAACTAGGATTTGTGGTGTCTTTCAAAGTGCCAGTACTAAAGGAAAGACTGTCAGGGAGTGTATAAGCAGCATCCATTTACAATTCATATATGGATCTCCATCCACATCACTCCCACCTCTTTGAGGGGAATCTCTTTTTTTTTTTTCCCCAGATAAAACAAATAATAGATACTGAATGTTTGAGAGATGTTAAACGTCACAGTATTTTTCTTTTTTTCTCCTCCTCATATTAAGTTAGCGACTGCTAATATCTAAAATTATTTACAGATTCATCTGCTTAACAAATGGAACATTTACATCCCTGCAATTGCCTTTCAGACAGGGGAATAACTTGTACATAATGAAATCTATTGGTTCCTGCCTGTTTCCTGTCGATGTCAAAGGAACACAGAGTAGGAGGAATTGAAAACGAGAACTCAGAACTTAAAGCATAAAATTCTTGCTTGTATTGGACAATCTGTCATTTTGGCCCCACAGTCAAAAACTACCTTCCTTCAAGTGTTGCTGAACTCTGTTAGAAAGATTTTGTGTCATCTGATCTACTGACTTAAGCAAAACAACTTGTACAAGTTCTTGAATTTCTACATTGTGAAACTTCTATTGTTTTTAGCTTCACGGATCATAAAACCGAAGGAGACCTTTCTGCTCGTCTAATGTCAATACTTCCCCTGGAGGTTGATGCCGAGATGATTTTACTGTTGCTAGTGACAGAGGATGACCTTGGTCTTTCATGATTTTTAGTCATTAAGCTCCTTCATTAAGTCAAAACTGAGATCTGTGGAAGATCTGGAAAATACAGATAGCTGTATAACAACACTCCTGTGGAAATTCAGCTGTTCTCCCTTCACACCCTGAACTTGCTCAAAGAAGACCAACAGAGCATTTTTGGCATATGTTTTCAGATGTTAAGGCCTGTTTGACCATGAACACATTGCACAATAAACAGGTAAGTAGGACACACACTGTAAAACCAAAGTTACAATGTCATCAGCTGACAAAAAAGTACATTTTAAGGAAATGCAAAGATATACACCCCAAAAGTGTCTCAGAGCCTAATAATTTACATCTTACAGATACACAAAGTTTACTATGTCTGACTGTCTGCAAACAGTAGGATTCATTCTCTCTATAGCTTTGGATTAATAAAACATGTGAAACTTAATGTGTCATTTAATTACACTGGGTTTACAGAATAATTCATAAGTACAGAATAGATAAAAATTATCCACCTCTTCCCCAAAGATTTATTTATAAATTTAGGTGTTATTCTTCTTCTGATGATTAACTACAGATTTTTGCAGTACCTGCTTAAAACATCTGCAGGAAGGAAGGAAACAATAGACTACAAATTTTGTATGACAAAAAACTGTTCTTTAAAATTTAAGTGGTTTTATGGTCTCAGTAACTACTATCACTTACTGCTTCCACAAGCTTCCCAAGTTTTCATCAGAAAAATATATTCCCAAGCAAAGTAAATAATATTTACTTCATTCTTTCTCTGACTGGGTCAAAGTTTTCAAGAAGAATCCAAATCAAGTTAATTCAAGTTCCATTGATATTGGTGATGGAAAGCGTATACCCAGAGTGAGAGCCATGTAAAGACACAATTCCAGGATGAATATTGATTTGGTGTTACAGCTCTGTGCATTCACACAGGAATGCAGTAAATATTAAGGTTTTGTCCTGCTCTGAGAACCATGTAACAAAAGCATTGCTTCATGGCAGAAATCAATTAAAAGCTGAATGAAAGACTGCTTATAGGACTGTTAAGATCTGTGTCATAGAAACTAACTTGCCTAAATTCAGAAATCTTCTTGGTTTCAATGATCAAATTACTAAAAGAGCAACCACTTCCAAAACTGTAATTTAGGTTTGTAGTAGCATGGATTTTAAGCACATATTTATGTGACATATGGAAAGCACCTTTTTCTCTAAATATATGGCAAATGTGCATGTCGTGCCAGCTGTTTATCACTAGTTTCTCTCATCTGACTAGCTACAGGCAGGCAGCACTATGTTTCATTTCCCAGACAGAGGATCAAGAAAGGGGATATCACTGTCATTTTTATTCCAGCTATGAGAAGACAGAACATTGTGGTGTTTCTCTTGACTGACAGATGAGTGAAGAAGTTGACCAACTGTGTCCTATGGTTCAGGTTATTTCCTTCAGAGAATATCAGAATAAAATTGAAAAATAAGTTCTTGCTATAGAACTGTCATAAAATAATTCAAAAATTCTATATAACAGCTATCATTTTTTCTTAAAATTGGAAAGCCAAGCATCCTTCTTTGACACAGGCTGGTTCTCAGACTATCTGAAATTCCTATTTGTTTCTGTTGTGGCTCTTCTACTTAATTCAAACATGTTTTTACTTGTTCTTCCCCTCAGAAATCTTCCTCATCTTGAAAGAACATCCTTCTGCTATGTTCCTTTCAGTTCCTATTGGACTTCTGTATGAAGCTGAAAGGTAATAAGAACAAAATGACAGGTAAAAAATAAGAAGATAAAAATTAAATAATAATTAAGAATAATAAGTTATAATGCAAAAGCATGTATCTGTGTTAGCTCTTGAAAAGACAATATTTTAGTGAAGTTATATATTTGTTGCTTCCCCCACCTCCACCCCTGTGTGTTAACTTGCTGAAAGCTGAAGTCTTTTTAAGGTTTAAAAAGATATTTTCTTTCATAAGAAAGGAAAGTCAGAACTCCACTGCAAAAAGAAAGAGAAGGAGAAAAAAAAAAAAAAGAAAAAGAAAAAGGGGAAGCAATTATCTGCATCTGAAAAGAAAAGGAACATTCGGTCTGAGTAAGCCCCATCAATTTTTGAATGAACCTTTATCCTGGAGGAAGAAGGGCAGAAGGGAGGGAAGAGTTCAGTTAATTGGGAACACATAAATACTACTGAGGTTTTTTGCAGCTATCTGATATTCATTAGTGTAACCAGCCTTTATGCAACATAAGAAACAGGATAAGGAATGTGACAGTCACTCAGCTGTAACACAGCTCTCCTGCAATGGCAATGGATTTGGTGAGGTATGTGCAAGATGTTCAAGAAATCTTTTTCTGTCTTGGAATAGTTGTGACTAATGTTTCTCTTCCTGTTACTAGGGTGTATCATAAAGAAAAATACCTGCCTCCCAAAATGTAATATTTCCAGTTCAGGATATAATCAGGCATCCATTTCAATGATTTGCTAACTCCAAATTAAGGTAAATATGAAAAACATTTCAGGGCCAGTAATTTGTCTAAATGTGACACCTAGGTGAACAGCAGAGGGGACACTGGCTGTCAGTTCTATCCTGGCTGCTGTGCTCAGGGTAAGTGCGATCACTTGGGCAGAGGTAGGGAGGGGATGCCTTCCTGAAAGCAATAAAAACTTCCTATTGTGAGAAAATTCTGGTGTGCAGTGTAGGGATGATAGGGCATTTCACATTTAAATTCAGCTTCAGGTTGCTGCTGAAAAAATTAATCTCTTTGTTTCCAGCTTCATGTTCCCACCTCTTCTGCATCTGCGCTAGAAATCATGAACTAAACCAAAGTGGATGCCAGACAAGCTCTGAAGTCAGTGCAAAGGAAAAAAGGGGATAATGTACTGGAATAGGAAGAAAGTAGAGAAGCAAAAGAACCCCTCATAGAGACAAGTGATAGCTAAATTAGATTAAGTATATTGAGAAAAAGCAGTCTGAGATTCACAGCAGGGAGGTAACCTGTGGGAGAAATATTGGCTGACGTATTTGTGTATTAAGTAGAGGTAAGAAAAAAGCAACACATCAAAGACAGCAGAAAGCAAGACCTATTTTTTATGGACGACTGGAAGACAGAATAGTGTTTCTGCAATCTGGAAAGCCATTCAAAGCAGCAGGAACAAAAAACCAATGTAGTAGGGAAGGATTCCCACAGTAAAGATATGTATGTAAGAGTATTTTCAAGTCATTAATTTTACTACCCTTCACCCATTTTCCTTGAACAAAGTCAGTTTGTTCTAGTCTCCATTCCAATAAAAACTTACACTAAGAATTGAATACCTTTTTACTTTTTTCATAGTAGTGATTAGCAGTGAAAACAGCCCCATTTATCAGATCTTGTATTTACAAGGTCTTTACACAGTGTCTTAGCATGGATGCATAAATATGCATGATCTAAGTTTAATAATTCCTTAAAGTTAGGTAGAGAATTTTAGCATATAAAGGTATCTAAACAAATTTTTTAAAAGCAGCTAGTGCATTTGAATTTTCATACTGAACCTAATCTTCAGGGGAAAAAAGCATCTATGTTTTCTAAAAAACGTATCCTTTGTACCCCTCTGAAATCAAAGCACCAAAATTAAAAATATTTGGGAGTCAGTAGTATTTTTACTAATTTTTTCTTAAAAGATGGTCTGCTAAAAAATAAACCTGTAATATAAGGATTCAACTGACCATTCTTAGAAATCTACTTTGTTTTTCTGTAAACAACAAAATGTCCAATAATAACTCAAGGTCTAACACAGTAAGAATGAAAATATTTTACCCTCGTAATTTGGATTAAGTTCATCCTTTGATTGCTCCTAAGTATACTTAATAATCAACAAATATATTTATTTGAAATCAAAACATCCAACTTCCACAGCTGTATGAATGGAAATCGAGATATAAGTCTAACAACTGTGCATGTCGTACTTTTATTAACTGACCTTCATGTACTTAATCACCACATTCATGATGTATCTTAATCACTTTTTTCTCAGTCTTCTGCAAGGTCAAACAGTAAGTATTTAATCATTAATACATTTGACATTTGTACATAGATCATACATTTGTACATAGATCATACATTTACTGTTAGTATTGTTCATGAGAATCTGTAGTTTATTGCTATGTTGCTTTCAAGTAACCACAAAAGGAAAGCTCTTAAGAAGATAAGCAGAGTGCCAAGCTCTTGCCCACAAAGTTGCCCATAGCTACCTCATGACAAAAGATTACCTTCTCTTTCTCAGGGCTCATCACAGCAGATGCATTGATTTTGCATATAAGAAAGATCCAGAAGTCCAAGATTTCCTGTTGCTCACTCCAAAACTGGAAAATTCTGTACTGCCTCAATATCATAATCACTGCTGTGTTTATAAACATCCCTTTGTCTTCTGCAATCTTTAGAAATTCACTTGTCTACCTGTACGAAATAATGTAGGTGCATGAATATTTTTCATTCTATATATACCTGAAAATAAAAATTTGTCCTTTAAAAGAGGACTCTGATTTCTGACATGAATTTACCAGAGGTTTTTCATTGCTTTAAGAAGTTCACAGCCAAATTGCAAAAAGTAGAATCTGTACCAAGCTAATAAATAATTAAAACATCTGATGGATGATGAACAGTTTTGGCTGCCTAAAATAAATAAAAAAATGTATTAATTTATAGATTTTCTGTAATACAGTATTTCAACATGGAGAAAATATATGAGGAAGAAGTCACAGCAGGCCTCCAAAACTTTGAAGACAACAGTACACAATGGAACAAAACCAATGCAAAAATATGAAGTTATACAACTGTCATAATGATGATGTTAAAACATTTCTTTAGCAGACAAATAATGAACAGGATATGAAAGACCTTAAACAGAGACAGATTAGCTCTTGTTCTGACATAACAGTACAAAGAAAACTTGTAAGTCCACTTCAGATTAATATTCAAACTGTTTCTGAGTTACTGTTTGTTTGCTTCTGACTCTGGTTTCGTCTTCCTGGCTTACTGAAGCTTTTAGAATCATTCAGCATTTTATATGGTATATCACATAAGAATGACAAACTTGATTCTTTTGTGTTTGGGATATGGTTTTAGTACCTCTTGTATATTTCCTCTCTTGAAAAAAAAATCAGTGTATTTTCATCCTCAGTAAGGCCCTCAAAAATCTTTAACTCTGTAGAAATATAAGATTTCAGAAAAAAAAAATTAATCCAGTCCAACCTCCTGCTCAGAGGGCAGCTTAAAGATCAGACCAGGCAGCTCAGGCCTTTATCCTGATGGGTCTTCAAAACCCCTCAGGTTGGAGAGAAACTTCACAATCTCTCTGGGCTGCCTTGTCCATTGTCCTCACAGGGAAAGAATTTCTCATTGTCTTTAGGGAGACAGGCAGGAGGCCAGGTCTTCAGCTCATGGACCACTATGGACCCTGTTGATTCAGATCTCAACCTTGGACTGACTTCTTAGCTTGACTCTGGAACTTTCTACTCATGATGAACCTGCCCAACCATCACTAGGTAGTTTCTGACCCTGGTAACCCTCACCAAGATGATTGTGAACCTGAGTCAATGACATTTTCTTTGTGTTCCTGCTCATATAGTCCAGGTTGCTGTGCTCTTTCTCGGCAACCAGGGTGCTTCTGGCTCATCCTCATTTCTGTTTGCCAAGACTTCCAGAGCCTTTCTTGCAGAGCTGTTGCCTGCATTCAGTATCCAGCCTGTATCTTAGCAAGTTCTTCCTTCCGGGGTGAAGGAATTTGCATTTGACCTCACTGAATTTCACAAGATCCCTGTTCCTCATTCATCCAGTTTGTCTAGGTCCTTCTGCCTCAAGTAAATTAGTCATCTCAGTTTGGTGTCAGCTGCAAACTTGACCAAGGTGCATGTCATTCTTCTTCCAAGTCATTAATAAAGAGATTAACCAAGTCATATCCCAAAAAAAGGACCCCTGTAGTACTCCACTTATCAGCCTGGAGGTTGAGTAAACCCCAGTAACCATGAAGCTTGATAATTCCATCTATTTTTTATCCATCCATATTTATCTATCCATACAGACAGTAATGTCCCTGTTTGGATACTAGAATTTTGTGGCAAACCGTGTCCAAAACTTTGGACAATATATCTATGGTTCTCCCCTCATCTACAAATCCAGTCCTCTTCTCTTCAGGCCTATGAGGCTGGTTAGACATGATTTACCTTTTGGTTAGTTATGTTGACTGCTCCCAAACACCATCTTCTCCTTCATGTGCCCAGAAATGTGTTCCAAGAGTACTTGTTCTATAATTTTCCTAGGTACGAAGGTGAGGCTGGCTGGCCTTTAGCTTCCCTGGTTTACTTCTGGCCTTTTTGAAGATGCATTTTTGAACAGTTCTCTTTCTCCAGTTATTGGAGTCCTTCCACAGCCTTCATGACTTTTCAAATATGATGGAGAGTAGCCTTGCAAGGACATACCTTTACACGTAGGCTGTTAGGTTCCATGAACCTGTATGGGTCAAGCCATCTCAAGTGATCCTGGACTTTATTCTCATTTACTGCTGCTTGTTTTTCTTCTTGAACCATTTCTTTACAGGCCTGAGCAAAGAGAGCTTGTTAGCAAAGATCGAGGCAAAGAATATTTTGAATACTTCAGCCTCGTCTGTGTTCACGACCACTAAATCACCTACTCTGTTCAGCAGAGTCCATATTTTCCTTGTTCAGATTTTCATTACTAATTTAGTGGTTGAAGTTCTTTTAGTGTCTTTGATGTACCTTCTATGCTTTATCTGTCACTGAGCTTGGTCTTTCCTTATACCATCCTTACATGATATGGTAATGTTTCTAAGTTGTCCTTTGTAGTACATCACTCCTTCTACATTATGTATGTAATGATACAAAACTTGAAAAATGCATAATTTGCTTGATGTAAAATGTCAAGAGAACCATGTTGTCTCTATACAGTTCCATAGAATTTTATACTGTAAAAAGAATAGTAGTTTCACTGCCTTTTATCTCCAGGCATTGTTGAAGATAAGTGTATCTTATACGATGTTTTACATCCTTTAGTTAATAAATTGGACACCATGAACAAGCTGTACAGTCTTTAGTACCTTCTGTTGAGTATCATGAGTATCTTACCTTGACTAGCTAAAAATCTCTCTTTACTTTTGTCTCAGTCTGAGGAGACTGGGATGTTTGCTAAAGAGGATGAGTTATGAGATAGATCGAACTCCTCTCTCTCAGTAATTGTAAATTCAAAATTAAAGGCCTTTAATCAAGGAAGTGTGGAAAAAAACAGAAGAAATAACAACCCTTTATTAAAAGATATATGTATGTTGTCAAAAACAGTAACAGAACACAAAAAAACTAGACAGTAATCCTAGAAAAAAGAAAAAAGGTCTGACTGAACACTTCTCTGTCCTTTAGCGCAGTCCTAACCGTGGCCTGCAGGGGGCGCTGTTGGGCTCTGGCGGTCACCACACGGGGAGAGGGGTCCGGAGGGAGCGGTCCTGGACTGCGGGAGAAACCGAGAAGGAAATGGGGAACCCTTCCCTCAGTGGGAGGAAAAAGGGAAGGGAAGCAGTCCACTCCCACAGGACTCACCACTGTCCCAGGTGACAGTGTCTCAAAAGTCCTCCCTTCTCTCCTGTGGGCACGCAACTCTCCGATGAAACACAGCAGATCTGGGGAGTGGGACAGCCAGGCAAGTCGAAGCCAGCAGTCCGAGCTGACCAGGACGAGAAGCCAAAAGTCAGATCCCCAGTCCCTCTCCCTAAATGCCTGCACGAAGACCCCAGTCTCCCTCCGAGCGCCAACCCCGCAGTCTGCCTCTCTCCTCTCTGAGCAGAGCCAGCCACCTCCCAGTCTCTGATGGGCCATTACAGAGGAATGTAGCTTGGTTGGCTACATCCTTTGTAAAGCTAATGACCTCCCTTCCCCCGCTCACTCCGTTTTAACTTGGAGTTGAGCAGAGGAAGAGAAATTCTCCTGAATTTCTAACCTATAACACTTTTTGTCTTAAGAATATATTTTATCATTTCAACATAAAAAAATGGTGTCAGTTGGATACTTCCAGTCTCCTACAATATAAAAAGAAGTTGACTTTCAATAATACTGAAAGTTGGGTAATTTAGAATATGGCTATTATGTTTTCCCTTTAGCATAACCAGTTGAACCCAATGCTGCAATGCTAAATGTTTAGCAGGATTAAAAAATAAATTGATTGAATCTAAGGACAAATTTCTATAAAAATATAATTAGGAGTATATGTTACTGTGCTTATAAATCTTTCAACTGTAGAATCTGGTTTTAAATACTCAGAGTTGAAAAACTGCCTTATAATCAGATTATAATGTTTTTATAGCTTCTGACACCAGTTATTTTTCAAAGACAAAATAGCAAATTGATGGAATAGAACATTGGTCAAATTTAGTAAGCAGTGTTGTTGGCTTCCTTGAAACATAGAGAATTTGTATTTAACACATGATAGTTTTACATGGGCATTAAGTAGCTCTAACACAATAGCAATCAAATCCTAGTCTTGATGACAATTTACAGGACAAAACATTGTTTTCATGGACGTGAGATAATGTATAATCCCTGCAACTACTCTCAACCAAATCTATGTTCATACCTGACAGCACCTTTTCACTGTGAACATTCCTTATGAGGAAAGGTAATTATTTCTTATTGAAGGAAGCAGATTTGTCATCAAAGAAGTTTAGGTAGAAAAAAATGGGAAGTATTAAAAGAAATTTTAAAGGATTTTTAAATGTTTCACCTACATAATTGATTTAAGTAATGGAAAAAAGTTTTTAATGTCCTAGCTGTGATGATCTATGGGAACTTTCATGACAATAAATGTACCTCAGTTGCACAGTCTTCCTTTCTTTGACCAAAATAGAGAAATATCTTTCTTTCTTTAAAGAAATTATGGTTTCATAAGACCTGGAGTAGAGTCTTCTGACTGGAGAATATTGATATGTAAAACCCAAATCCTGAATTGGGCTAATTGGGGATTTACAATGTAAATCTGTAAAAGAAACCACTTTTAATGAAGTGAAACTTTTTGAGAGGTCTGAAAGACTTCCCATCCAGTTTCTCAATGAACCAAAGATTTTTCAATATAAAGTGATGAGAGCACCTCATTCCAAAAAAAGCCCCCAGAGGCTAGAGAATTTATTTGATATACAGATTTATATACAAACACTCCCAGGAAATATAGACTAACAGTACTGACTTTTCTATTGGATTATTTCCATTTAATTTAAATATCTAAGTAGTCAGTGGGACTGAAACTTGAACTTTGATGTCCCTAATTCTAAATTAATATCTTACCTTCTAGATTTTTTTTTTGTTTTATTCTTCCAGCCCTACACCTGGAAAATGAGGGATTTTTAGAGTTTAAATTCTGTAGGGCTGTGTTATGTTCTGAGAGCATTATAGTATTAATAAATGAATCTGTTATTATTTGGCTTCCAAAGTCTCCTGGGGAATAGGCAGTTGAGATGATCATTCTATTTATTTCCTTTTGAAATAAGAATGTTACTAAATAAATTTCAAAATTAGTTTTCATGTGTACTGTAACAATTCTGAAAAAATTGCTGGTAAAATATATTTCTGGTGATTAATCTTTTTGAAATGCAAGGCCAAAATAATCAAACAGCATGTAAATATAGAATGCATTTTAGAACTCTCAGGTACTACTTATTCATAGGGCATAGCGGATAAACAGGATCTTAAAAAACTGAATGAGTGCCATAGTATACTGGTTACAACTATTTCTAAAGAATGTCTCTTCTCTGAATAATAGTATTGTCTAGTGTCTGCACAATATCTACAGCTGCACCTGTTCGGTGTTTCTTCTGTTCATGAAAGCATGTGTTGGATTTAGACCTGTAGTATGACCAAGACTGGAAACATTAATTAATCTTTATGGCTAGTGACTGAATGAGTTTGACTGGCACGTACAACCCTGACAAACAGGAGCTTTGAGGTAAGTAGCTTCACAGGATCTGTTTGGCAAAAGCTTTTTAGGGATGCATAGCTCTTGAACACTACTTCAATAAAGACTGAAAGGCATGTTTTTCATCAACATTTTGGTATTTCTTACACTGCACAGTCAAAGCATACATTTTATATACATTTTGCATACATTTTGCAGTGTTTATATATATTTTTATTTTACTTATTTGACTATCAGTGGGCCACATAGCAAGTATCAGTCTCTCAAAAAAAAAAAAAAAAAACACAACAAAGTTAATGGTTGTTTTCATGGAGAATTGGAGAGTTATTGTATTATATACAGTTGTCAACGCCATGGATACTTCTACTACATTTCTCAGCTGGTTAAGCCTGTCTATAGAGTCAGTTGTCAAAGAAAGCGAAAAGGAAGAAAAAGTAATTGAAAGAATGGATTCAAATCTAACCTTGGCAACTAAGCTGTGCCAAATTTTAGATTCTAGGGGCGCATTTCTCCTAAATACATGCCTATATACAAGGTAAAAAAGAAAACACTTTTGAAGAAGTGGAGAAGAAAACCTTGTCTGCCTAACTTAGGGTTCTGAAATTAATTGCACCTTGAAAATACATCACTGAGAAGCGGAAGTGAAGTTTGGACACAATAAAAAGACACTACATCCATGTGGAAGTTAAAATTGCAAAATCCAAAACCTTAATAGCTTTACTGAGGCAGGGAAGATGACTTTATCATCAGAAACAGTTTTTTGGGGTGTATGACAGACTGGACTGCTAATGGCTAATGACCTAAAACAGTCGTGGAGGTACCACGGTGCTTTGCTTAGGTCAAGTTTCATGGCCCCAGAGGGCAGAAGGTGATTTTTGGGGCGTGGTGCAATGTGCACATGACACATGGGGTGAAGATGGACTTTTGAGCTAGATAAAAGATGCTGTGGAGACAGCGTAGTGCTTTTTATCATGCCAAATTGCCCTCCCTTACACACACACACATAACCTCCACATAACTTCCCTTTAGGGAAGGACACATTCACACTTAGGTCTACTGACAGGAGTGATTGCTACCATGTCTTAGAATGGGCCATAAACCATCAAAGACACCCTAAGAATCTCTATACTCATTTTGTGAGGCCTTTCACCTGAGGACTGAAAGCTCCCCCCTCACCCAAGGGAGACACCAGGCATTTCCACCTGATCTGAAAGTATATTAACCCACTGGACTTTGTGTTTCACAGGCTTATTTCCCCACCCCCGACGAATCAAGACCATCACTTGACCAAGGGACAACAAAGTTGCAACAATCAAGTGTCCTTGAAAGATCTACAGGTGGTGATACATTTTTACTTTTGTCCTTTCTCTTTGTTTCTTTATTTCTTTCTTTTCCCTTATACATTTTCTTAAGTGATATTTTTATGCTTTTGGGGGCCCCTGGTGGTCTAGTGGTTAGGTTGCAGCACTCTCACCGCTGCGACCCGGGTTTGATTCCTGGTCAGGGAAAATACCCCCCCGGGCAGATGGAGCTCGTCAGCCCTCTAAGGCCATCCATCTAAGAGAAGGTCACTCTAAACAAACCTACATCCTGAGGACCTCACTGCCACTGTCCAAGCTTGCTCGGCCCCGGCAGATGAAACTCAGGATTAAAGGGTGGGCTCAGTTCAGCGCACACTGTGTCTCACCTAAAAAATCCACTGCACAGGCTCGAAGGGTAATGACCTGTCCCAAATCTTCGCTCGCGAAGACTGGCCATACACAATTTTTATGCTTTCATATTGCCATAGTACTATTGATAAAAATAACCAAAACAGCTACATACCTGCTTTCCACTGCAACCAAACTGTTCTAAAATAAGCCCTACATATATATATATTTACGAACACCAATCATTCAGTGTCATTTCACTCAAATACACCCCAAGAACCTGGGTTACCCTCACCCTCTAAGGGAGGTCGTAACAGGATGCTGTTGTTGACTTTACACCTATGACAAAGCTGCAGCATAGCAGATGAAACAGCCTGGGACCCAGCCTGAGTAGAGTCAATAAGTGAAACTTCTCCCCATAAAAAGAGTGTCTGGGGAGACAGCGAGGAAAGATTCAGAAACAGCTTGTTTCTAGGCACACTTATATTCTAAACCATAGTTCAGCAGTTGTAGTGATGTTTTTGGTAGCAGACATTCTTTATAGTGAAGGCACAGCTATCCTTCAACTAACTCATCATGCTACCATGCAAAAGAATGATAATAAACATGGCAAAGATCAGGGTCTTTCAAACTCCAATTCATTAGGACTTGACAGCCTTCCGAGGCAGAGAACACAGATATGCCAATTTTGTTGTCATTTGCATCAGACTTCCCTGAAGAATAGATGCAAAAATTAGGTCAATTTGCACAATTTTGTGGGGCAGAATCATTTGGCTGTGCTTTGTATCACTGGATTCCAAACTGGGCACAAAAAATTGGTGCACACCTATCCTAGAAAGGATTGTGGCTTAGGAATTTAACAGCTATATATATTCAATGGGTCATTAAATGTAAATGTGTTTCAATTTTTAATGATTATGGTGTTATAAAATTATATGGAAATTCATATAACTCTTTAAACCAAACAACAAGAAGCATAGGAAAAATCTGTGTAATATAAATTTGATCAAATTTTCCCTTACCTAGAACCAAATTTCACTTTGGAGACATCTGTAGAATTTATTTACGATACTAATTCTCAGAAGATGTTGGTTGTTCAATCAAACTACTGAAATAAGTGGTGAGTACACTGCAACTGGAGCTTTAAACATGGACTAGGAGCTGTTTGTCACCTCCGAGACTTGAATGAATTCATTCACTGTGGCCACCAACACTCTGAAAAGCTCTCCATGTTATGTTTCCTTGGAGCTCAAAGGTCAAATCAGCAGGCATTGACTGCAACAAGGCCTCTGTTAAGTTGCAAGCTCATTAAATCCTGCTCTAAATCAGAATTAAACCCTTTGTGGTGCTTATTTCCCCAAAAAACCTGATTGCACTCACTAAACTATTGAGCTGTTGAAAATAAAAATATGTAGAAATGTATAATTCAGACCTTAAGATTACTTTGGACACAGATAAAGGGCTCAAACCACCTTTGAAAAAGAAAGCAAAGAAATCAACTTTCACTGAGAAGCCACCTTGGCTTCCATTTAAATCATAGTTAGCCCCAGAGCCAAGAATGGACGTATACATGCCCCATGTTTTCCTTAAGCTCACCATCAGAGAGTAGAGATGGCCTCAAAACTACAGTGGCCTCAGTTCTATGTCCAAAGGGCACTGTAGTGACCATGCTTCCAATGCTCTTTTGTCAGCTTTTGCTGTTCACTCCTCTATTCATCATTTCTCCGTCTTTTTTAATACTCTTTCCTGCTAACCCTTTTCAATACTTCTTTCATGTGTCCTCTACCATTGATTGACCTTGATTCATCTGTAAGGGGATGACACGATGAAAATGTAACTGTTCACAAAGAGGCAAGAAGGATGCTCACAGAGAGATTTGTAACAGGTATCCAGTCTTATAGATAAAGAAACTGTGAACCATTCTGAGAAAGGAAACATAAATAACAGTCTTTGGAAAAACAGTTAATGAACCTGATGGTCCTGTTTGTGCCTCTCTGCCCTCCATACCATATAACCAGCTCCTGCACATTTAAATAATGCACAGTTCTTGAATCTTTGGATGTATTGCTCTCATTACATATTCTTATCAGAAAAAAACCGATAAGTAGTAGGTTATGGCTACACTTAATCCATTCCATAGAACAACATTAAATATGGTTAAGTTAAATACATTCAGATTGTGTTTTAAGAACTAACAAATTTTCTGTAAATCATTTAGTCTACGGAAAAAAAATTGTTTTATACATAGGCAGATGATTTCTCAGTTGTGATGAATGTCACATCTGGCTCAGCTGTGTGGGAGCTACAGCTTTAGTATTGCAGGCCAATCCAGGAGAGTGGGCACTTATCCCTTTGATGTTAATACCAGCGAACGTATATATGAACATAAGTGGCTGAATAGCTGCACTGAAAAATCAGTGTCTTTGTTTTTGATGAGAATGAGAGGTAGTTATATGATACAGAATTCTTGCTTGGAGATTATCAAGAAACTAAATATCTTACTCGAGAATGAAGACTGAACCATTTTAGGTTAGATGCACTACAAAGATAAGGTAGTCTTCTATGATAAAGTACTTTCTATGACAAAGGAACCTACCTAGTTCATCAAGGGAAGCCAGCTGATCTAATCTTTTTGGATTTCAGTAAAGTTTTCAAAACTGCCTCTCACAGTATCCTTCTGGACAGCACACAGCTGGTTAAACACACCCATTCCTCACTGAGGATGGGCAATTGGCTCACCAGTTGAGCACAGAGGGTAATAGTGAACTGGGTAACATCAAACTGATGATCTGTCACTAGTGGGGTTTCACAGGACTCCATCTCAGGCCCTGTGCTCTTCAACGTCTTCATAAATGACTCAAACACAGGACTGGAAGGGATACTAAGCAATTTACAGATGATACAAAACTGGGAGGAGCTGTTGACTCCCTCAAAGGCAGGGAGGTCCTGCAGAGAGATCTTGACAAATTAGAGGACTGGACAATCACCAATCACATGAAGTTCAAGAAGAGAAAGTGCTGGATTCTGCATCTGGTGTGGGGCTACCCCAGATGTATGTACAGACTGAGGAATGAGATGCTGGAAAGCAGTGCCACAGAAAGGGATCTGGGAATGGAATGAGGAGTTGTCTGATAATCCTGGTGTAACATACTTGCTAGTTGAAAGTTTAGATGAATGGAGGCTGTTTTCCCCAAAGAACTTTTCTCTCACAATAATTAAACTGAAAACAAGTAACTAACCTCTGGTTTAGACTTACCAGCCCCACAATTCCTATATGAAAGCCCAATTTGCTCAAACAACTAGAAGTATAGTGACTGAGGAAGATGGAAATTCAAATTTGATAGCAACTTTCTTTTTCACATTGCATATGTGCAGAGGTCAATGAGGCTAAGACAATCCCAGGGGAGGCAGAAAACCAGAATGGTTTATTGGATTCACAACTTCATATTTAAAGGGTTCAGGGTTTACATATTCAAGGTATTAAAATTGGGGGGTTTCACAAAGATGAGGTAAGGGGAAAATCCAGGTTAACATTTTTGAGGTCTTAGGAATTACCCCACGGGGAAAAAACCCTATTTTATCTTGGGGATTTTACAGGAGGGTTAAGTATTGGATATACATATGCAACAGGTTACAGAGTATACACATGCAAAAGGGGAGAACACAATGGGTTTATGCAGAGGTCTGATGAGATTTAGATGTGGATTCTCTGGCTGGCAGGACAGGTGATAACATCATGTAAGGAGTTTCTGCTGAAGAAGGCAGGAAGAGTCCATAGAGATGAGGTCAGGGGAAAGGGGCTTTCCCAGCTTCTGTTCCCCATGGTCTTCTGCAGAGACCACTCAAATTTCTTTCTGTAGAATTCATATTTTGCAACCCAACACATATGTATATTTCAAGAAAATCTATATTTATTACAGAAGCTAGAGGAAACAGACAAGGCTTATGTTTATCTTTTTTTGATTTCTAAGCATTCAGTTGTTTAGCTCAAACATAAACCAGCTACTAATCATTAATTTATCATGAAATCCAAGAGGAAAGTTGGATTCCTGCGCTAAGATTTATTTTGTTTTCTGCTGTGGTATTTCAGAGGATTTCAAAATAAATAAATGCTCTTCAAAGACTGCAGCCAAGTAATTATTTTCTTTTAACAAGCTTATTAGTTTATTGACTTATGTTGAAGTGGGCTTCCCAGTTATTATATTTCATTTGCAGAGCATTATTTTTGAAGAATGATAGGATGATTAGTGTCATATTAGAGTGTCATAATTAGCAATGGTATAGTCAAGGCTTTGCCAGCATTTACATTTCATATCTCTTTGGTTCAATGGCTTCTTATAACTTAGCTATTAAAAGGACTTTTCACTGCTTGTCCATAAGTCTGTCTTTCAGCAAATTAGTATAAAATTATTTCTGTAAGTTTCATTAAGGATAAAGGAACTTGTATAATTTTTGCATTTTTTTAATATAACTAGATGATGCAGTTTTGATTAAGGACACACTTCAAAAAGAATTTTAAAGGAATAAACAATATTTTAAAGGCAAATATCTAATATGATAAAGATTTGGATACTCCATGTAATAAGAAACATAATTTGTCTTTCCCTTTGGATATATCACAGAAAATATGTAGCTTGAGATAACTTAAAAATTGTCAACATCATCATGATAAAAACCAGTTAATGAGACTTCAGACAAGTTGAAAGCCTTCAAAACATACACAAGAATAGACTATCACAGAATCACAGAATCACAGAATATGCTGAGTTGGAAAGGACCCACAAGGATCATTGAGTCCATCCAACTCCTGGTCCTACATAGGAACACCCACAAGACTCAAAACATGTGCCTGAGGGTATCATCCAAACACTTCTTGAACTCTGTCAGGCTTGGTGCTGTGACAACTTCCCTGGGGACCCTGTTCTAGTGCCCAAACACCCTCTGGGCGAAGAACTTTTTGTAATATCCAACCTAAACCTCCCCTGAGACAGCTTCAAGCCATTCCTTGGGTCGTGTAACTGTTCACCATAGAGAAGAGATCAATGCCTGTCCTTCCTCTTCCCCTCAGAAGGAAGTTGTAGGTTGCAATGAAGTCACCTCTCACTCTCCTCTTCTCCAGGCTGAACAGACCAAGTGACCTCAGCTGCTCCTCATACGGCTTCCCCTCAAGACCCTTCATCATCTTTGTTGCCCTCCTTTGGACGCTCTTTAATTGCTTAATATCCTTCTTATATTATGGCACCAAAAACTGCTCACAATATTCAAGGTGAGGCCGCACCAGTGCAGAGCAGAGCGGGACAGTCCCCTTCCTCGACTGGCTGGCGATGCTTTGCCTGATGCCTCCCAGCACAGGGTTGGCCCTCCTGCCTACCAGGGCACTGCTGACTCATATTCAACTTGCCATCAACCAGGACCCCCAGATCCCTTTCTGTGGCACTGCTTTCCAGCATCTCATTCCTCAGTCTGTACATACATCTGGGGTAGCCCCACACCAGATGCAGAATCCAGCACTTTCTCTTCTTGAACTTCATGTGATTGGTGATTGTCCAGTCCTCTAATTTGTCAAGGTCTCTCTGCAGGACCTCCCTGCCTTTGAGGGAGTCAACAGCTCCTCCCAGTTTTGTATCACCTACAAATTGCTTAGTATCCCTTCCAGTCCTGTGTCTGAGTCATTTATGAAGACGTTGAAGAGCACAGGGCCTGAGATGGAGTCTTGTGAAACCCCACTAGTGACAGATCACCAGTTTGATGTTACCCAGTTCACTATTACCCTCTGTGCTCAACTGGTGAGCCAATTGCTCATCCTCTGTGAGGAATGGGTGTGTTTAACCAGCTGTGTGCTGTCCAGAAGGATACTGTGAGAGGCAGTTTTGAAAGCTTTACTGAAATCCAAAAAGATTAGATCAGCTGGCTTCCCTTGATGAACTAGATAGGTTCCTTTGTCATAAAAGGAAATCAGGTTTGATAAGCAGGACTTTCCTCTCATGGAGCCATGCTGGCTGTGACCAGTGACTGTGTTGTCTTTCAGGCATTTTTCAATACCTCCCAGAATAATCTCCTTAACTTCACCAGTCACTGAAGTGAGACTGACAGGCCTGTTGTTTCTGGCGTCTTTCTTCTTGGCCTTCTTGAAAATCAGGACAACATTTGCCAGCTTCCAGTTAGGTGTGACCTCTCCAAATTCCCAAGACTTCATCAAGAGAAGTTTTGCTGCATTTGTGATATCTTAACTCATTTGTGTCACAGGGTCACTTCAATATATTTTATATTATTTTAGATCGACTCATTCTGTATGTGAGACTCTCTATAACAAACATGTAATCAAATTTTCACTGTATTGTTTTAAGGGTTAAAAAACAAAAAAAGAATTAAAATACAGCTCATGACCTAATCATTTAAACAAAGTTGAGTCTGATGAAACAAAATGCATCATTTATGCTGGTTTGAGTCCCAAAGACTGCTGTTTCCTTAAAAAAATTCTGAGGTTATCTTGAGAGATAATTGCTTTCTGAGTAATTGCTTCACAATTTAACCTAAAGTAAAAAGATAATGTCTGTAAGTTTTCCAATTTTTTTCCATGAAGAATATACGATTAATATTTTAAGATATCTACACATTTAATTATCAGGAATACAAGTTCCCAAACAGAAACTATTAAATATATGTATTCATGAACACCTAGTCTAAGTATCATAAATAGCAATTAGTGAGCAACGTTAAGTAAATCACTTTGATTAGTAAATTATTACTAAATTATTCAGTCTTGTTTGAGACTGTCAGTAACACAAGCGGATCTGGATTTTGACTGAGTGTCAGAACAATGAAACCTATTGTTCTCCCATCAGTGCAGTCAGAGGCAGATTTTTGGAAGTAGTCCCAAATAACCTCTCTTCCAAGCAAATTGAAGCTCAAAATTCATGTGGGCTCTTCTGTTCACTTTGTGTAATTCACAACATTTTAGGCTGACTTTTCGTGAAGATCCAGAAGGAGAAAAAAGTGAGGCAGAATGACAGCTTCTCACGAGATCAGCTGAAGAACTTCTGTATTACTATTCAATAAGAATGGCTATAGACTTGAATTCATGTCACCTGAGACTCCAAAGCCAGTATGCTCACTCTTATTTTGCTCTAGTCAAAAGGGATTATTAGATGCTTCCATTAGTCCTTCAACATACCTGAAATGTGAATTACCTTCAAGTGATGCTGTGTCTCTATCACTTGACTGCATAAGGAAGATATGTGCACACCGATTTACCATCTCAGGCTCTAAAACCACACGTAATCCACACAGACAAAAACAATTTTGCAATTAACGATAACACTGTAGTTTGTCTAAGCCTTAAATATTTCAGTGGATGAATTACTGTATACCTGTGGATAGTAACTTCTTTACCATTACAGTATATACTTATAGAACACCAGATTTTATGTAATACAAAGCTAACACTAGATCAGCATTATGGAAAAGCTCTGCAGCACTAGACTGACTGCTTTCTTCAGAATAAATTAAATGTTGGTGTAGAAATTTAGGTCATTATTCTTAGGTGCTGTGAGCTTTTTTCAAGCTGTAGTGAACAGAATATTACAAAACTCTTTTGAGAGAATGGAGCAGGCAGTTTATTAGCTGTGGTTATATTAATTTTATTTTTTAAGATGTTTGAGGTGTAGAGCAGTGACAGATCAACCTTAATTTTTGAGGGATTTGATCATATCTAGACCAGGAAAAAGAATCACCTACTGATCACATCCTATTCAGAAAAGGAAATCTGTGCAACAAACCTGTTAAAGGTGTGTCTTCTATTCATAGGATAGGGTGAAAGAGCAACTAAGTACCTAATTCCTAAATTAAATTAAATTCATCTTTCCATCAGCCATATTTTGAAAGAAAAATCACCTTTTCTCCATTCACAGCCACAGTCCTCTCTGAAAAATATTTCCAAAGTGTGACAGCAAAGAGGTAATGGAAATTTAACTTCTTTTACATACTTGCATATTCCTCTGAGAATGGAAGCAAGAAAAAATAGTTCTCTCAAAATAGAAAATTTCAGACTAAAGCAGCAGAAAAGTTTCTGCTCTTCTGTTAGAGGATGAAAACTATGCAAAATTATTCTGAATTTTTTTTTTATCATCTTAAAAGCTGAAGTCTGCTGGTAGAAGTTGTTTCAGATCATAGCACCCAGACAATACGGTAGATAGCTAGGTCTGGTCTTCTAAATCAACAAAAAGTCTTATTTAAAGCTTCAGAACACTGATTTGTTTCATGCAGCTTTTTTATTCTCCATTTATCTTACCTAAATATTTTTCATTCAGCATTTTTACTTTCCTATGGGGTGAAAACTGAAGTGATCATGAGTCCTCCCTAAACCAAAGCAGTAGGAAAAGCGAGTCTATTAAATCTTTCAGGTCTATTCAATGATCATAGTTCATACCATTGGGTCTAGGTGTTCTGTGGTTGTCAGTCAGTGAAAATGAAGAAAAATTTTCTACGAAAGTCAAGTAATGTAACCAAATATAGACCACTTTGTCTTCTGGAGACTGTAAGTTAACTAAAGCAGCTATTGTTTTTTGTCAAGAATGACAGCAGTTTCATATTTATAGGCTGAATAAATAGCAGAGTGCACTTAGGGCTCTCAAATATAACAAATTGGGTCCTAATGCCATGTCCCAGTTTGTGATTGAAAACTTGTTATAGATTAGGAAATCAGGGGAATCTTCCTTCCCCCTGCCCCACTCCAAGGGAGAAGAAATGGAGTGAGTGGGGGGAGGGAGGTTATTAGCATTACCAAAGATGTAGCCGGGTTGGGTTAACGACCGATCTTGGAGGAAGATAAGGAAGAGGCACGGAGGCGGGGCTGGGGGAGACTCTGGCTGGGAGGGGAGAGGCAGTGTGGGTGTGTGGCTGGCTCTCTGGGGTGCAGACAGGCATTTTCGTTGGGGAGGGGGACCGGAGGTCTAGCTTGTTTTGGCTGTTAATCCTGGGGGGGCTCGCCCTCCCATCCTGCTGGCTTCAACCTGTCTGACTGTCCCGCCCGCCGGAGCCGCTGTGTTTCATCGGAGAGTTTTTGCTTGCCCGCGAGAGAGGAGGAGGAGTTTTTGGAGACACTACCACCTGAGACTGCAGTGAGTCTTCGCCACTTGAGACAGCGGTGAGTTCCCGTGGGAGTGTGCTGCCTGCCTTCCTTGTCGCCCCCACGGAGGCGAGGACCCCCCTCATCTCCTTCTCGGCTTCCCCTCGTGGTCCGGGACCTCTCTCTCCGGTCCCCTCTTCCCGCGGGTGACTGACGGAGCCCACAGCGCCCCCTGCCGACCGTGACCAGGTACTGCAGGTCCTACAGCTCCATCAGTCCTACAGCGCCCCCTGCCGACCGTGACCAGGTACTGCAGGTCCTACAGCTCCATCAGTCCTACAGCGCCCCCTGCCGACCGTGACCAGGTACTGCAGGCCCTACAGCTCCAGCGGCCCAACAGCGCCCCCTGCAGACCGCAATTAGGACTGTGTTAAAGGACAGAGGAGTATTCTTTTAGACTTGTTGTTGTGGTTGTTGTTGCTGGTGTTGTTTTGTTTGGTGTTACTGTTTGTTTTTTTTTTCCAACATTCATATATTTCTTAATAAAGGGTTGTTATTTCTTCTGTTTTTCCACATTTTCCTCGAGTAAAGCCCCTTAATTTGACATTACAATTGCAGAGAGAAAGGAGTTTGGTCTACCTCACAACTCACCCTCTTTAGCAAACAGTCTAGTCTCTCTAGACTGAGACATTTTTGGCGCCCAACGTGGGGCCCGAAAGAGGAAAGGTGGAAAAAGAATAACTACCCTTTGTGTGATTGACACGCGTTTTTGAATTTGTAGGCACCATGATGTTAGGGGTTGTTGCTCTCCTCTGGCATATGACCATGCCAAGATACCTGTCCCACCTGTCAACGTGTTTCAGTTCGCATACTAGTACTTACATTGCAATAAGTACTTTTGAGTTTGTGCATTGGGTATATGACACGGCAAATTCAGCACCTGTGATTTTCATCCGGAACATATCCTCAAGGATACACTACTGCTCTAGCCTAAGCTGCTTCCTCTGGGGTTTTAAGGATAATAGTACCCATTCTTATGGAGACACACAGGGGAATGCACGCGCCCAACCTTTTATTCAGTTCCCTTTTGGATACGATACAATGGCCTCTGGGAAGTTTAAATCATTTTTAGATGTCCGAGACATTTCAATTGTTGGGCTTTTCATCCTAAATTGTGCCACTATAGCATACCTGATATACCAAGCCAAGGCCAAGAATTACCGAGAAGGCGTTCAGGAGCCTGACCCAGGGGTGGAAAACCTCGAGTGGCGTGGGTTATGGGAGGACATGGGTAAATTCCTAGAAAGTTGCTCAGCTCCCATGACATGGAAACTTACCCTTGAACAACTCCTGAACCCTATAAAAATAATGAAAGCTGTGAGGGAGAGGGGTCGTGATGGATCCATGGAGAAGCAGGTGACAGCTGCATGCGGGGTCTTGGCCATTGCCTACAGGAAGTTGCTTGGTATGGTGCAGCATTCCCAGGGGAAAGGAAAAGACGAGGACAAGATGCCTAATATCAAGGTGACTCAGGATAAGGAAAAAACTAAGGGGCAGACTAAACCAACGGAGGTTGCCACTATCCACAGGAAGAAATGTAAAGCCAAATCAGTTCGCCTAGTTGACGATGATGGAGAGGCAGGGTCCTCACAAGCAGCTGCTCCAGAGACAGAAATCATCACTGAGTCTTTATCGTATAATAACCTCCGGAATCTACGGGCAGATGTTGCTCGTCGTCCGAGTGAGCCCGTTCTGGCCTGGATGATCCGAGTTTGGGACTCTACAGGTGATGCAGTAAACCTTGATGGTGGTGAAGCGAGGTTCCTGAGGTCCATTGCCCAAGATGTGGGTATTGAGGAGGTGTTTGTGAGGGAATCGAAGCCCCTGTCTCTCTGGGCACGGCTCGTGGATGGTGTGAGAGAGAGGTTCATTTACAGAGATTCCTTGCAGGCAGATCATTACACCAAGAGCTGGAAGACCATCGAAGAAGGAATCCTACGGCTGAGAGAAATGGCATTGCTAGAAGTACTGTTTGGGGGGGATGGGCAACCTACCAACGATCCTGACAAGGTTAAGTGTACACCACAGATGTGGTGGAGCTTTACACGTATGGGGCCGTCCATACATAAAGGTTACCTGACATCACTGGAGGCTGGGGAGAAGCGGGAGCCAGTGATGTCTGTAATAAATAAACTTCGGTTGTACGACAGTATGATCGGAGGACCGATACAGGCCCGTATCTCCTCTGTAGAGACAATAGTTAATGAGCTCAAGGAATTAACTACAGGGTTGAAAGAGAAGATTGAGAGAAACAATCTCCATACGGCCCCAGTGAGAACCAGACGCCCCTCAGCTAGAGAGAACAGACAGACTTCACGAACTGAGTTGTGGTACTTCCTAAGTGACCATGGAGAAGACATGAGACGATGGGACAGGAAACCTACCCGGGCCCTAGCAGCCCGAGTACAAGAGTTGAAAGAGAAAGAAAAGGGGAAGTCTGCGAAAGTGAGTGCCGTACCAGTATCCTGCGGGCAGGGATCTGACTCGGTAGAGGGCACCTCCCGTCGACGTTCACAAGAGGAAAACGATGACTGGCAGAATGAAGACGAGTGTTAGAGGGGCCCTGCCTCTAGCCAGGTAGAGGCACGGGACAACCGTGTCTATTGGACTGTGTGGATCAGATGGCCTGGCACGTCAGACCCACAGAAATATCAGGCTTTGGTTGATACTGGCGCTCAATGTACGTTAATGCCCTCAGGACATGTGGGACCAGAGACTATTTCCATTTCGGGGGTGACTGGAGGATCTCAAGAGTTGACCATAGTTGAAGCTGAAGTGAGCTTGACCGGGAAAGACTGGCAGAAACACCCCATTGTGACTGGTCCAGATGCCCCATGTATCCTGGGCATTGACTATCTCAAGAACGGGTACTTCAAGGACCCCAAGGGACATAGATGGGCTTTTGGAATAGCTGCTGTGGAGACCGAGGAGGCTAAACAGTTGAACTCGCTGCCCGGCCTCTCGGAGAGCCCTTCGGCCGTAGGGTTGCTGAAAGTCGAGGAACAGCAAGTGCCAATCGCCACTACAATAGTGCATCGCCGGCAGTACCGGACAAACCGAGACTCTGTGATCCCCATCCATAAGATGATCCGTGAGCTGGAGAGCCAAGGGGTGATCAGCAAGACCCATTCACCTTTCAACAGTCCTATCTGGCCTGTGCGTAAGTCTAACGGAGAATGGAGACTGACTGTGGACTACCGTGGCCTGAATGAAGTCACCCCACCGCTGAGTGCCGCTGTTCCAGACATGTTGGAACTCCAGTATGAACTGGAGTCCAAGACAGCGAAGTGGTATGCTACTATTGACATCGCAAACGCATTCTTCTCCATTCCCTTAGCAGCAGAGTGTAGGCCGCAGTTCGCTTTCACCTGGAGGGGCGTGCAGTACACTTGGAACCGACTGCCCCAGGGGTGGAAACACAGCCCCACCATCTGCCATGGGCTGATCCAAGCCACATTAGAGAAGGGTGAGGCTCCAGAACACCTGCAATACATTGACGACATCATCATATGGGGGGACACAGCAGAGGAGGTTTCCGAGAAAGGGAAGAAAATCATCCAGATCCTCCTGGGAGCTGGTTTTGCCATAAAGAAGAGTAAAGTTAAGGGACCTACCCGAGAAATCCAGTTCCTGGGGGTGAAATGGCAAGATGGGCGTCGTCAGATCCCGACGGAAGTCATCGATAAGATCACAGCCATGGCCCCACCAACCAGCAAGAAAGAAACGCAAGCTTTTCTGGGTGCCATAGGTTTCTGGAGGATGCATATCCCGGAGTACAGTCAAATCGTAAGCCCTCTCTATCTGGTTACCCGAAAAAAGAATGATTTCCAGTGGGGCCCTGAACAGCAACAGGCATTCGAACAGATTAAACGAGAGATTGCACATGCTGTAGCCCTTGGGCCAGTCAGGACGGGGACAGATGTGAAAAATGTACTCTATTCTGCAGCTGGGAATAAAGGTCTCTCCTGGAGCCTCTGGCAAAAGGTGTCTGGTGAGACTCGAGGTCGCCCACTTGGGTTCTGGAGCCGAAGCTACAGGGGATCTGAAGCCAATTACACCCCAACAGAGAAGGAGATCCTAGCGGCTTATGAAGGAGTACAAGCTGCCTCTGAGGTGATTGGCACAGAAGAACAGCTGCTCTTGGCACCTCGACTACCAGTGCTGAACTGGATGTTTAAAGGAAAGGCCCCCACCACACATCATGCCACTGATGCTACATGGAGTAAGTGGATCGCTCTGCTCACACAGCGTGCCCGTATTGGAAATCTGAATCGCCCTGGGATCCTAGAAGTCATCACAAATTGGCCGGAAGGCGAGAGTTTTGGTCTAGCAGATGAGGAAGCAGAAGAGCAGGCGGTACGGGCTGAAGAAGCTCCAGAATTTGATAAACTACCGAAAGAAGAAGCACGCTACGCCCTCTTCACTGACGGTTCCTGTCGCCTTGTAGGAACGAAGCGCAAATGGAAAGCAGCTGTATGGAGCCCCGCCCGACAAGTTTCAGAAGCTACTGAAGGAGAAGGAGAATCGAGTCAATTCGCAGAGCTCAAAGCAGTCCAGCTGGCATTGGACATTGCAGAACGGGAGAAGTGGCCAAAGCTGTACATCTACACTGACTCGTGGATGGTAGCCAATGCTCTGTGGGGATGGCTGGACAGATGGAAGAAGGCCAATTGGAAACGCGGGGGAAAACACATCTGGGCTGCTGATACGTGGCAAGACATCGCTACCCGAACAGAGAAGCTCACTGTGAGGGTCCGCCACGTAGATGCCCATGTGCGCAAAGGCCGAGCCAATGAGGAGCATCGCAACAATGAACAGGCAGACCGAGCCGCACGAGTCAAGGTGTCACAGGTGGACTTGGACTGGCAGCACAAAGGAGAGTTGTTCCTAGCACGGTGGGCTCATGATGCCTCAGGCCATCAGGGCAGAGATGCCACCCATATATGGGCACGAGACCGAGGGGTGGACTTAACCAAGGACATTATTTCCCAGGTTATCCATGACTGTGAGACCTGTGCTGCCATTAAACAGGCTAAGAGACTCAAGCCCCTATGGTATGGTGGACGTTGGAGTAAGTACAGGTATGGGGAGGCCTGGCAAGTCGATTACATCACACTGTCACGAACCCGCCAAGGTAAGCGCTATGTGCTTACTATGGTGGAAGCCACCACTGGATGGCTGGAGACGTACCCGGTGCCTCACGCTACTGCCCGAAATACCATCCTGGGCCTTGAAAAGCAAGTCCTGTGGCGACATGGTACCCCAGAGCGCATTGAATCAGATAACGGAACTCATTTTAAAAACAGCTTAGTTGCCACCTGGGCAGGGGAGCATGGCATCAAGTGGGTGTACCACATCCCATACCACGCAGCAGCCGCAGGGAAAGTTGAACGACATAATGGACTGTTGAAAACCACCCTGAAGGCGTTGGGTGGAGGGACAGACAAGAACTGGGACCAGCATCTAGCAAAGGCTACATGGCTAGTTAACACCAGAGGTTCCATCAACCGAGCCGGCCCTGCCCAGTCAGAGTCCCTCCACACCGTGGATGGAGATAAGGTCCCCGTGATTCACGCGAGGGGTGTGTTAGGAAAAAAGGTTTGGGTTGACCCTACCTCGAGCAAAGACAAACCCATTCGTGGGATTGTTTTTGCCCAAGGGCCCGGCTGCACCTGGTGGGTGATGCAAGAAGATGGAGAAACTCGGTGCATACCTCAGGGAAACCTTACTCTGGGGTGAGCTGGCTGTAACTGTATCTGTATGTAACCCTGCACCTGTATCTGTATGTGTATCTACCTACTAGTGGATGAGTATATAGTTGGAATACTGCATGTACGTATGAGGATCAAAGATTTAACCTAATAAGTGTGGCAGCATGGGGAAGAAAAATTAGGGGTGGATAATGTTATAGATTAGGAAATCAGGGGAATCTTCCTTCCCCCTGCCCCACTCCAAGGGAGAAGAAATGGAGTGAGTGGGGGGAGGGAGGTTATTAGCATTACCAAAGATGTAGCCGGGTTGGGTTAACGACCGATCTTGGAGGAAGATAAGGAAGAGGCACGGAGGCGGGGCTGGGGGAGACTCTGGCTGGGAGGGGAGAGGCAGTGTGGGTGTGTGGCTGGCTCTCTGGGGTGCAGACAGGCATTTTCGTTGGGGAGGGGGACCGGAGGTCTAGCTTGTTTTGGCTGTTAATCCTGGGGGGGCTCGCCCTCCCATCCTGCTGGCTTCAACCTGTCTGACTGTCCCGCCCGCCGGAGCCGCTGTGTTTCATCGGAGAGTTTTTGCTTGCCCGCGAGAGAGGAGGAGGAGTTTTTGGAGACACTACCACCTGAGACTGCAGTGAGTCTTCGCCACTTGAGACAGCGGTGAGTTCCCGTGGGAGTGTGCTGCCTGCCTTCCTTGTCGCCCCCACGGAGGCGAGGACCCCCCTCATCTCCTTCTCGGCTTCCCCTCGTGGTCCGGGACCTCTCTCTCCGGTCCCCTCTTCCCGCGGGTGACTGACGGAGCCCACAGCGCCCCCTGCCGACCGTGACCAGGTACTGCAGGTCCTACAGCTCCATCAGTCCTACAGCGCCCCCTGCCGACCGTGACCAGGTACTGCAGGTCCTACAGCTCCATCAGTCCTACAGCGCCCCCTGCCGACCGTGACCAGGTACTGCAGGCCCTACAGCTCCAGCGGCCCAACAGCGCCCCCTGCAGACCGCAATTAGGACTGTGTTAAAGGACAGAGGAGTATTCTTTTAGACTTGTTGTTGTGGTTGTTGTTGCTGGTGTTGTTTTGTTTGGTGTTACTGTTTGTTTTTTTTTTCCAACATTCATATATTTCTTAATAAAGGGTTGTTATTTCTTCTGTTTTTCCACATTTTCCTCGAGTAAAGCCCCTTAATTTGACATTACAATTGCAGAGAGAAAGGAGTTTGGTCTACCTCACAACTCACCCTCTTTAGCAAACAGTCTAGTCTCTCTAGACTGAGACAAACTTTATCCCATGTCTTTATTTCAACCACTTTAGCCTGACAGTGAAGGATTATAATCTACCACCATCTAGGTTTAAAAAAAGCTACATCAGGTACAATGTGCTTAAGTATAGAAGCTCTGTACTAAGGTTCATAATATTACAGGGTTTCAAGAATATACACAGATAGATAAAACACTGGCCCCTCTGTGAGCATATCAAAAACTGCAGCTAATATACCGTGCATATAATTTGGCTTCTAAAATTATCAAAATTCTGTCCATTGAGATCTTTTAAGCAGATTAAGCACTGATGTTACTCTGAGCCTTAGATTAACTTAGATACCCCAAAGGCAAATTATTAAGCAGAGTGGGACCAGGTGGTGGCAGGTGGGGCCACATTCTAAAGAGATATTTTTCAGATCCCACAAGAGAAAGGTTAAAAGCAGGCACTATTATGCAGTCATGCAACATGATGTATAAGATACACAGGATAAGAGTGAGAAAAAAACTAAGCTTGTCCAGATGTGTAGAGGACCAGACCTATGCATGTTTTGTCTCAAAAATTCTGAGTATTGCTACTGGAAAGGTGATTGGAGGAGAGGATCCCATGGAGATGGGGCAGCGCTGTTCTGAGCCAACTTACTACTCCACCTTGAGCCTCCACCTTGTGCTCAGTGTCATCCCCCCCATCCCCCACCAACCCACTTCCTGGAGAAGGGCTAGATTTGCTTCTGTGAACAAATGGGTGAAAAGTATAATTTACATAAGAGATGTGCACCAGATTAGGTATAAAAGGGAGAGGAGCAGCCCCCTTCCCTCTCTTTTCTCTCTCTTTTTCTCTGGTTCTCTTTCTCCCTTCTTTTCTTCTCTTGTCTCTGTCTCTCACTTTTGCTCTATCTTTCTCCTCTGGTTTTCTTTGTCTCACAACCCCAGCTCTGAACCATCCACGCAGCAGCTCCAAAACAGCATCTAAGGATTAGAGATATTCTTTGTTTTCTTCCCTTGCTTTGCCTGGACAAAACATGGCTACCATATTCTACCACATACTCCATTTTGAAGCTTGTTGTGGGAGAGGGTTTGAACTTTGTTGCGAAGGTGTGCTGTGGCTTGTTAGCCAACACCTTTTAGTAGTGGTGTTGTGGTTTGTGCGCCAACACCCTTGAGCATCGGTGTGTTGCAACTTGTGAGCCACCACCTTTGGAAGTGTGTTGTGGCTTGTTAGTCAACACCTTTGAGAAGTCTGTTGTGGGAATTGAAAACTTATTGAAAGGTACTGTACAAAATTAAGGGCTTGTTCACTTCCACTCTCGTGGAAAAGTCTTTCGTAAATTTAAGAGCTTGATAGGCAACACTTTTTCAGTCTAAATAATGGGCTGTTTGCTGGCGTTATGGTGGCTGTATAATAAAAGCATACATGTTCCCTGGCACATGGTCCAGTGTCTTTGTTCAGTCTGATGAGAATTTATAACAACCATCACAGTCCCCAATCATGGGTCATGACAAGGTGAAGATGGGAAATAATTATGATTTTAGAACATTAGCTATATGTGGAATTCTAGTTTTCCTAAAATATAAATTTAAATCCATTGTCACCCCAAAATGATCAATTACTGTTATGGCTGGTCTCAATCACACATTTATCCTAAACATCTGGTGTACTACTTATGTTTCTTTACATACAGTATGATAAAAATGGGAGATGTAGTACACAGAGACATTTCTCACTGAGAAATGAGAGAATGAAAAGAAATCTTTTAGTATGTCAAATCATGTGACACTGTCTCAAAATATAATGTTTTCATAATGAAGAATCATGATAGTGCTTAGTTAGAAGACTAAGAAACAACTAATCCGATTAAATTAGTATTAAAAAGCTTACTATGTTGACACTATGATGACAAGAGATACCTTATAAAAATTTTTATCATATCTCCAGATCAGAGTAGCACAAGTGCATTCTCCAGGCTATCAAAGAGTAATAATGTATCAATGAAAGATTCCAGACTTATCTTGGTGCCATTATCACAGGGGTGCTGAGAGGAAGAATCTTTCAGGCAGTAGCAATGATCAAGACAGCTAAGCAGAAGGCAATATGGAGCATACCAAAATTCTGAAGATTCATAAGAAGTCTGATGACAAGGGTTGTTTTGCTTATGTGTTCCAGGGAAAAGTAATCTTATCCAGAAGTAGATTTAGGTGCCTATGATAAAATTTAGGTATGTGAGGTTGGAATTCATCTGCTCTGATATAGTGTTTAAACTTCTAAATTAAAGCACCGTCAGTCGATGTAGAAGAAATAGGTGGTTCAAAGGGCAAATCCTCTAAATTACCCACATAAAGGATGGTGATATCAGCATTAATATCTGTAAAGTAATCTAATGTAAATAATTTTCTGATAAAAGCTCCCTATGGAAAAAGGAAAAAATTACAAAAATGCTCAGTTTTAATATACAATTCCCTATTTTTTTAATATCTGAATTATGCTGGATTAATTTTTCTTTCCCTTTATTTTTCACAAAAATATAAGATTGTCCTAAATGTGTTTTTTAATACAATATGAGTAAGATGTGGAAAGAGCTGACAACATTCTGTCACAGAAGACACGAGATTTTATGTCTTTATGTCTTCTTTTATATGATGTATACATGTGCTGCGTCGACTGATTATACATTACCAAGAATAAAGACATTAGTCACAATACTATTACACTTATAAAAAGTTCCATTGAGAACTCTAAGTCAGTGAAGTATCAGCAAACCTGTAAAATTAAATTATTGAGAACATGCAGATATAGATTAATAATTTTTGTTCAAAAAGTTTTACATTTGAAAGACAATAGTATAATATGAAATTAACTTTGTTAAGTAATACCTTTGCAAAAACCACGGAATTTCTTAATAAGACTACATTGGTTTTGTGCTATGACAATGTTGTATATAACTCAAGCTTCTTCTATAATCTAGATGTGATCTTCTATGATCTAGATTGTGTGTTTATCTTTGTAGACCTCAGTCATTTTTCATTTCAGTTACAAACATTGTTAACGTAAAGGCTTTTCAATAAATATATTTGTGTTTCCAAATGTTTACAAAGACCATATATTATATATATCTACCTAGGTAAGATTACGTCTTGAGTTCTGAAGTGTTTAGTTTTCTATTGTAAGTAATGTTTAAAACAATACTATTAAATTTGCCCAGAGGCAAATTAAAACATTATCCATCAGAGGTATCACCTATGATTCATGCATGTCCCTAATACTTTTTTATCTTATTAATGTTAATTTCTTTCATGAAAAGACTGGTCAATTTGCTTCTCACTTGTTTCCATGGAACTGGAAAAACACCTTCCACGTTGTAATTCAGCAATGTATTTTTTAAAATATCAGTGTATTTCTACCCTTGATGCTAATTACAAAATTCCTTATTCAGAGTATGGGTCTTCCTTTTATTGCTTCTCTATGTTGTGATAGAAATTTGTTTTGAAAAGGACAATCCCAAACAGATTTTCTAAGCAATAATAAAACACAGGGGGCTATTTTTACTAATCTGTTACTCCACTTTCACACTGGTCTAATTTCACTGAAATCACTATTGTGATAATACACTTTCATGTAAGAGAATAGTGTTGTTGCAGTTATTCAGATCCAAGGTTTTAGTGTTTCATTTATTTGGACATGTGCAGATTAGATAATTTTGAATGTCAATTGAAACTGATTAAACATTTGATGTTAAGACCTTTGCAGAATATCTATCAGGTGTCAATGTTCTTAAGTAATCGAAAACATTCTAAATCACGTTTTTAAAAAGATAGGGTTTCATAAAGTGCACCACCTCTTAACACACCAACCAGAGCAATTTCCACTCTTGTTAGTATCACTCTTACTGCAGCAATGCCTGAGATAGGATTTCAGCTTTTTTGAATAATAGGTGTAAATGTACAGGAGGGTATGTATTCTGTCCTTTGGTAACTTTAGGATGTTAAACATACTTGCTTGTTCACATGGGAACGAAGACAGAACTTGCCAAATACGCTTAGAAAAAGTAAGTATATCTTATGCCATTAATTCCTTCTCAGAAAGGTCAGACCAGCAGTTCTTATGCTTTTCCTCCTATCATCACATACACATGCAAATACATTTTAGAAGTGACTTGGAAACTTTGGACCTCAGAAATCTTCTGACTGAAAAATTAATTCAAGGAGATATAGTCTTCTGAAAAATTTAACTTCATTAAAAAATTATTTCGGCAGAAATGCATTTTCCCAAAAAAATTTCAGCCAGCTTCCTAGACAGTAACTGTTTATTTTCTCTTACAAATTATTGGGAGCAATAACTTTCCTTTTGTCAATGTTGTTGCTATTATTATTATTATTATTTGAAGTCTGTTCTTCTACAAAAAGTACATCAGGTTAAGGGATGAAAGAGACATTTTAATTCAGACCATTCGTCAGATCCATGATACCCCTTCACAAAAACAATCCATCTTTGGCCTGGAACACTGACTGGCAAACTCCCAGCTTACAGTACCTGTTTCATAGCTCACAGGGAAGATTTTATAAATACCTTGCAGTCGTCTTGTAAAATCATTCATTTCATGATATGACTGAAAGTCATTCCTGGAATTATAGGCATTCTATTACACTATTTAACTGTTCCACCGAGTCATTATATGAAATGCCTAAAAGTGTCAGGCATTTCATGAAATGGCTGGTGTCAGTGCTTTAGTCATTTTACGAAACTTAGCATTATGACATTCTATTCACTATTGCTGTGAAAAATCAATTTTTTCCAAGGGAAACAATGTCCTATCAAAGTCCCACTGATATAAATAAGCAGACATATTTGTCATATACTCCTCACAATCCCTCAACTGCTGCGGGCCTGAGGCAGAATGCCTTTCCTGAATTTGCTCAGTCAGACAGATCTCCTCCACTTTTGGGTTGTATTTCTGGGTGGTTATTTCATAGCATTTGTCACTTAAAGAATGAACAAAACCATAGGGAATGACTTTTTAATATATATTTTATATTTTATATTTTATATTTTATTTTATTTTCTAGATAACCTAGACCTAAGTCTGTATTCAGACTTGCTTAGTAAGGTGAAACACTAATGAGATAGAGATAGTAGAAAGTAGAGATAATAAAAACACCCACTTTCCTATAATTGACTGAGGCAGAATAAATCCACAGAACAGTTTAGTGTCATAAAAGACACAGATGAAAAAGGTCTGAAAGGGATTGGTTTGAAAAATAAAATCTATCATGGGAAATACTGTAGGATTTAATTGGCTTTGTGTCCCAAGCAGCTTCTTCAGGAGAGGAAATTATTAATGATAATCATGGTTCACTGTTTTGGAGCTTTACTGATGGAGATCAGGGTTTTGTAAATGCTGTGGAGGCTAAAAGATATATAAAATAAATAAATGCAAATGCTACAAAGTCAAACTAAACAGCTGATGTCCTGGTTCTGAAAACAAGTAGTTATTGTGTTACCATATGGCTGTAGAATGAAATATGAAAGACTTCGTGATTTTAGAAATAAAATTCTTATGGAAATACTTAAAAATGCTACTTTAGGTTAATATTCATAATTTATCAAGAATTATGCATGCAATGTCTAGAACTGTTATTCGTTGTACAAACCACTTCACAAGACAACCAATAACAAGAAAGCAAGTCATAATCTTGAAGAGAAATTGAAAGGCATTTTTCTTTTTTTAATGATATAATTCATCCCATTGAAGACACTTGAATACTTATGACTTTCTTCTTTTTTTACAGGCAGCTAGATTTGGGAATTTTCTGTTTTCTCTATGGGTGAAAAATGAAAAATAATATAGTAGGCATGAACCAATTAATCAAGAAATGGGGAGTAATAATAATATAAACAAAAAATTACATGCAGCTGGATTTTACATTCTATGAGTGATGGGAAATGAAAAAGACTTCTTGCCAATAGGCAATGGAATAGTCTACATTCACAGTTAGGAAAATTGTGAATTACTTTAAAAAAACTCCTAGCTTTCCTGAGGTATTTCAGAATTCTTTTGTGTGTATACTCAATCAGGGCACTCCCACCAAAGCCAGCTTAGTTGTTTATGAAAATCTCTTCCCATAATCTAGCTGCTAATGGTTGCCTTTGCTCATTCACAGCAGAAGGAAAATAACATGAGGTAAACAGATTTGCACAGTAGGAAATGTATGTAAGCAGACACCATTTTATAGTTGTTTGACTAATTTGGGGACATTTGCAGAAAACTGGCATGACTTTCAATATTGTTGCTTGATGTGCATTGCACTGAATTTCTCTGATGTAAGTTAGCTGAAAAACCAGCTCTGCAAATTTTATGATAGAACATTCCATTGTAGTCAACCCTTTTTCCTGCACTAGGTTGGTTGGATATTCATTCCACTGTGCAAAAAATTTGTTACCAAAGGTAAACTTCCTATCTGTCAACTCCCACAATCTTTGTTCAGGTGGATTACATCAGATATCTCCCTGGTTTTATTAAAAGTACTGAAATATTAGAAAGCACAGAACTGGCCTGTACCATATTTAAATCTGATCAGGTTCTTATATTACATAAATCACTATATATTTTAACATTTTCAGAAAGGGCATGGGAAGGACAATTTAATTTCATCTATTTAAAAGCATCTATTTTTATGAGTTCTGTTGTTTCTTCTTTGAAAGTAATCTCAGAATCTTGAGAAAGTACTTAAAAAAGTTTCTTGTCTTGGACCGACTCTGTCAGTCTAAAAGTTGCTTCATGTCTCTATATTATCTACTTACTTAAAATTTTTCCCATATTTCATTCACTTTCTCCAAAAATAAAAAAAAAAAGTAAAAAGTCCACAAAGTTGTCTTCTGCTGTATTACATGTGAAAGAGGACATTCCTGAGGACATGCAAAGGATAGCACCACCAGCACTCAGCAGCCCAAGGAGATTCTGGAAGTGAAGTATAGTAACAGCCATTCTTGCAACTGCTTTTTCTTCTACCCTTGTGAACTCCAAATAGCTGCAAGGCTGAAGTGGAAGGAAAAGAGTGCAAACAGATTGCACTGTAAATGGTAAGTACATTTGATCTCACCAACTACCTTGTGTGCATTCTGCCTACAAAGGAGCAGGCACAATGTCTCCAGCTTAGCCACATTTCTTCCTCCTTTGGCAGAATAAAATGTGGTCTAAGAGTCTTGGTTAAGCATTAAGATCATCATGTTTGAGTGATTAAAATAACTCTGTGTTGTCATTGGGACTACCGAGAATATTTTAGATCATAGTATCCTGACAAACCTTATTAAATTATGTGTATTCATTTAAATGTCATATTAATATATTTTACTACGTTTTTTCAGCACATGTTCATATATTCAGATAATGCAGACCTTGAGGGAGACAAATGGGACATGTATCTTCAACACTGCTCAAATTGTTTTGAAAGCAGCAGTTAAAAAGAGGGAAATCTGTTCTCTCTTATTTTACTCAATATGTACACAATTGCTCCTACAACGAAAGCAGGTTAGATCTCTGAAGTATGTAAGATTGAATTCTGTTCCTGAATGTTCCTACAAAAATGGAATTAGGCAGATTTCTCTTGAGGATGAAATCAGTCACCGTTGTGCTATATGGATAAATTAAACAGATGAACAGTATGTCTCAAGAGAAAAAAAACAACAGTGTCTTGAAATTTTCATGGCACAGTTCTTTACGTTTCCTAGCATTGGATTTATGCTCAGTAGCAAAGCTTCGGCACTGCTCAACTGTTGTGACAAAGAGTAGAATTGTACTATGCTCATTTTTCTCAGAGAATGGGCCACTTAACAAAATAATGCTGTAAGTGAAAAGATAAAAGTGGGCTACTAATTTTACAAATGATCCTCTGCTACTGCCAAGTACTTCAGAAAGCTGGCATAGGCCTAGCAGCAGGAAATATCCCTGTGTGCAATAGTTACTGAAGAATGCCAGCTAGTGTAGAACAAAAAGGAGTCTGAATGTGTCATGAAGTGGTTTTGAGCGCAGAGGACCAGATATAAGGCTATGGAATTACACTCGGGATACATTTGGCTCAGAGTTTTTGAACTATGAGTTAGCATTTTCTACTACAAGAGTTGGGCATAAAAAGCATCTGGCTGTCTTGGAAAGAGGAAATAAGGAGTGCCCCAGAAGACACTAGTGAGAAAAGCTTTTGCTCTTAGCAACTTTGTGTTAGCTGAACAAATTTGTGTTTGGGTTCCAGCTGCAAAAACTGTACACTGGTAAACGGAAGTGTTTGAAATAGAATGTATTTATCCTGCATCTGCTGCTCAACCATTTTCTATTTTCTTTGAAACAACCAAATTTTCCAGGACACTCCACAATGTCTATTTGATGTCAGGACAATTTCATTAGATGTATAGTAAAGACAGAGTTTGCAAACAGTAGTCTAAAAGCTAGCTGAATAAATGACTAGAACATCTTAAAGGAGTCCAGCAGAAATATAAACAATCAAAGTGAGGGTGAGCAGGAAAGATCGGAGACAACAAAAAATAGGAATAAGAGGAGTAATTTGACAAAGCTCTGTAGAAATGTTTAGATATTCTCTTTATGAAACCTCTTCTTGTTAACTGTCTTTACTGTGTCTTACATTTAAAAACATGCAGAATGCACTCCATTTCTTGCCCAACCCACTACTTTGACTCACACTTTCTGCTTTCTGAGTCATGTCCTACAAGAATCTGGTTTTTCTACATATTTTCTGCCTTGTTTGTCCTCTATAAAAAACTGTGCATTTTCTCCACCTTTTACATCCTCCGCAATCACTAAGAGGGAGATGGCTTACTTTTTTTTAAGTTTCTCAGGGCATTGTGACATCTTTCTTCCTCACCTTAGCAGCACAGCTGAAGGGTGTCAAGATTCAGTTCTCTGACTCTCACTTGGTGTTATTTTACTTCCTGTTTCCCGGTTGCTCACATGAATGGAAGGTTCTGCCCATCAACTGCCAATCAGCCAAACACAGGAAAAAAGGAAGCATATCTGAATGGCTGTTTACAGATATATTAGTGACTTAAGAAAGATTAATTTCTATTTGTCTTCTCACGAGAAGAGTTAGTGTTGAAAGAGAAGATAAATCCTTTTTCTTGCTCCTTAGCAATAGCACTTGAATTTTGAAAAAAAAAAAAAAAGAACAGAGATTCAATGAAAATAGGACTACTATAAATCTTCTCAAGGTTTATCAGGTGTCCTCCATGCATACAGAGAGAAAAGACACTGAGAAAACTAAAGATTGGAAGAAAACAATGTATCCAGAGAAGAAAAAAAGCTTTCTGTTTTGATATACTCTCAACATTTAATTGGATCTTCACAAAGACCTTTTCATTATGTGTTTGTTCTAGCTAACAAAGGAAAAGATATAAAGACAGCAAATTTTAGATCAAATTTTAGCTTTTCTGAGTTATAGCTGCAGTTTAATCTCCACTCAAGCCCCATTTTTAAGACTCAGGTGAATCAGAGGCTCTGTTACTAACTCTATCTATTAGGCAGAGTTTCACACCATTATTATTACCATCTGCATGAGATTTTTTTAATTGATACTTAGAAGTCAGTCACTAAGAGGACATAAGAGAGAGTTTTGATCAGCAGTCTGACATTAATCAAGGCAGAATCAGTGAGGGTCTGCTCATTAACAAAGCTTCTTGCTTCTGCAAGATCGTGAATTCCTCTTTAAGTTCATTCAAAGAGTATGAAGCAGGTTCAGGTACTAACATAGCTTAGAACTGTCAACTGCTACTTATGCATTCAAGAAGTGTTTCTTATTGTGATTTCAGTCAGGGAGGTTGATTTTCAGAAAGCATAATAGTTATGGCTGACTCAAGTGATGAAGGCATAAAGAGCATTATGCAAAAGCATACAAGGGCATAAGGATCTCAGAAACAATATACCAAACTGTGTTCCAACCCTGAATTTAGATCTAACTCATCGAAGGAAGTAGAATGAAATTAATGCTTTTATACCCCTTAACTGGCTATCAGGAGCCAGAAGTCCCTTTTGTTCTGTGGATTGGAAGTACAAAAGGGCCTAATAGACAATAATATATGAAGCTCTCTGTACCAAAGGGTAAAATTTCAGCAAAATTTCTCTCTAAAGTCTGGTAACTTTTGTACCACTAAACATCTTCCAGAAAAGTTCACTCATATCAGCAAGTGCTTTTTGTCTATATTTTCAGGCTTGAACTTATTACAGAATCACGGAATATGCTGAGTTGTCAGGGACCCACAAAGATCATCAAGTCCAATCCTTAGCCCTGAAAGGACTATCCCCAGGAGTCACACCGTGTGCCCAAGAGTGTTGTCCAGCTTGGTGCTGTGACGACTTCCCTGGGGACCCTGTTCCAGCACCCAGCCACCCTCTGGGTGAAGAACCTTTTTCTAATATCCAACCTAAACCTCCCCTGACACAACTTTAGGCCACTCCCTGAAGTGAAGAGACATTCACCACAAAGAGACCAGTATCTGCTCCTCCTCTTCCCCTCACAAGGAAGTTGTAACTACAATGAGGTCACCCTTCACTCTCCTCTTCTCCAGGCTGAACAGACCAAGTGACCTCAGCCACTCCTCACTTCACCTCAAGGCCCTTCACCACCTTTGTTGCCCTCCTTTGGACACTCTCAAATAGCTTAATATCCTTCTTATATTGTGGCACCTAAAACTGCTCGCAATATTCAAGGTGAGGCTGCACCAGTGCAGAGCAGAGTGGGATAATCACCTCCCTCAAATAGCTGGCAATGCTTTGCCTGATATGCCCCCCAGCACAGGGTTGGCCCTCCTGGCTGTCAGGGCACTGCTGACTCATATTAAACTTGCCATCGACCAGGACCCCCAGGTTCCTTTTCTCAGCACTACTTTCCAGCATCTCATTCTCTAGTCTGTACAAACAACCGGGATTGTCTCATCCCAGGTGCAGAATCCAGCACTTTCCCTTGTTGAACTTCATATTGTTGGTAATTGTCCAGTCCTCCAATTTGTCAAGGTCTCTCTGCAGGACCTCCCTGCCTTTAAGGGAGTCAACAGCTCCTCCCAGTTTTGTATCATCTGCAAACTTGCTTCATAGCCCTTCCAGAGTAGTAGGAGAGAAAATTCAGTCACACACTTGCTATATGGATTTATGTCCTGCAATTTTAGGTTGCTTTTGGTGTCTTACTCTTCCTGGTCCAATAAGGAAGAGATATGCCAGAGAAATGTAATTTAACCTTAAAGTGACACTTCTGACAGCAAGGGATTGATTACAAAAATCTCGTCGTCTAGTTATTTTCCCAACTTTAGGTGTATGTAGTTCAGAATTTAAATGCAGTTTCAAACCCTGCTAGCTGTACACTTGCTTAAGGACCAATACCATTGCAAATTGGGACAGCTTTGCAGAGACTGATACTTGAGGCCAGTTTGGCCATTCTGGCAATCTCAAGGTCAAGGAAAGGCACTTTGAACAATCTTTGCCTCCAGTCACAGTTCTGTCAAGGCTCTGAGGCTGTACAAATTTTGTGTTTCTTAATTGCGGGGATTAATATTCTCAAAAACTGTAAAGAGTTCTGATACTGCAGTAACAAGTTGTAATAAATATTGTAAATAATCCTCTATTTCCATTGATACTGTTGGATTATGAAAGAGTAAAATTAGTAACATTTAACTAATATGAATAATTTGTGCTGAATTTTTTGGCTGATTGTTAGAAGAATAACATTAACAGAGACTACATATATCAATATTGTTATAGATGGGAATAAAATCTCCTGATCAGAACAATCAGCTCACTGCTGTATGCATTCTGAGTCCTCCCAGATGTCCCAGAGTGTTTGATTTAGCTTTTGAATCTCTGATTGAGCTGCAAGATGTGTGAAAGCTCAAGTACCCAGACAGCTACTAGCTTTACATCTGAGGAGACTCAAGAGTATAAGTTAATCCTCTCAAAGTCAATTGTAACTTACCTTCATTAAATTAACTCAAGATCAATCTACTTGAGATAATAACATATGATGGACTTAAATATTTTGCCGAACACAGCTTCTTTCCTTAACTCCTTCTTTTTTTCAAAAAAATGTGTTTGCTTTTGACATCAGCTGTCAGAGCTGCAAGAACAGGCACATATCAGACTTTCGATCTTTAAGAGGGGGACAAAACTTTGATGCATCTGAACATGTGATATACTATTATGTATAGACTACCTGATCCTGAAGAGTCTCTTATCTGACTGGAAGAAGGGGAACCAATGCAGATGAAAAGGTAAAGTGGAAATGGCTCTGTGGATAGCAAGTTTCTATCCCTTTATGAAAGTTGGTCCTATGATTTAGTATGCACTCTGAGCTCTCACTTTCATGAGATGGTGGCAGAATACAAGCACTGGCATTTGTGTGAGGGCCAATGCCAGAAGGATGAGTTCTGCCATGGAGGCAGGTAAAAACAAGCAATGCTGCATTGGGTCCTTGCATTTTTCCTTCAAAAGTACCAGTGGCTTGCAGACCTCCTTTATTTGATGATTTCTTTCTCCAAGCAAGTTTATTTAGAGAAACATCTCTGAAGGGCAGTGAACTTTGAGGGGTAGGCTACCAGGGTACTTGTCCTAGTAGCTGCTACTTTGTCTGGATGAGCTGCTATGTAGTAAAAAGGTAACATCAGGCTTTGGAAAATTGAAGGATTGAAGAGACGTATTTACTTATATCAGTGAATACAGACAGATGCATTTGGATGAATCACTTAATTCAATTCAGTGAAACAAACTGTCAGTTTCCAGTCGGTCTGGTCCATATAGACTGAATATACTTATATCATACAAAATGCCAATAATATAAAGATAAAAATGAGATTGAATTTAACACTTTAACTTTCCTAACACTGCACATGGATTATTCTTCCTTGAGATATTCTGTGCTTACACTATTATTGTCTAGTTTCAAGTCTTTCTGGCTTACTGTAAAATTTGCTTTTAAGGACCAGTTCATTTTTCCTTTTTTTTTTCCAACTGAAAAAAAAACTTCCAATATCTATAACTCAAAATGTTATTTGTAAGTAGAACTTATTTCTTTGAAGTGCTTCTTTGCTCCAAGAATTCTGGGAGAACGTTTTCTAGATCACTTTCTTGAATGCATGCTCCTATTTCTAGTTAATCCTACTTGAAAGCCGACTCTGTTCCAAAAAACCCAAAAAACCCCAACAATTTAAACAATCCCTTCAACTGGCATATCTTTCCAGTTTTGACAGCTGATCTCAAAAGCAAACAGGTTTCATTAGAAAAAGCTTCAGTGTTTTAGCAAAATGTTTAATCATATGCAATCATATCAAACAAAAAGAGCTTAAGTAAAGTCATTGAATTCAAGATGCAATTGATTTTTTTAAATACCTTCATTTATATCTTCCCATCTATGCTGAGTGTTTAGTAGAAAGATATAAGGGTATTAAAGTTCTCACACTGTGGCTTTTCCACACTGGAAAATAAACTACAGTGGATTATGAGTCTTTATCTACTACCAGATTACAGTGCACAGAAGTCATGGAATATGCCCAGCAGTCAGGAACTTTTGGCTTGAAAATGGTGTAGCACCAAGTAAAATCTTCGTATCATTAGGTAATACTACATAAGCATCTGGGGAAAAAAAAAAAAAGGTGTCCTTAGATCTTAATAACAGAGCTAGGTTCCTCATTTTTGCCCTTTTTCTTGGTTAGATTTCTGACTCCATTTCCTGCTGCTCAGTTACCAACTTCAATTATCTCTATTCCTAGCTCTTTTGACTGTCTCTTCCCAATTTCTGCTTCCCAGTTTTGGTGTGTCCTGCCCTGACTGGTTTTCTCAGCTCAGCCTTCTCCTAAGCGTGACTCTAATATCCGATAACCCTGGTCACAGCTGTGACACTCACGTACTGCTCGAAACTTCACAGAGTGGAGCGCCTCAGATATGTTTAATCCCTATCATGTTCTGTTGGAAGAATGAGGGATGAGACGTAACAGACCAGATTTTTTTTTTCTTTGCTAGCTTGCTGTTCTTTGGGTATTTAAATCACCCAGTTGCAAGACAAATATATAGTATTTTATCTATAAAGAAGAGCTCTATTTTATTGCTCTTAGATGTGTTGAGATCTGCGTTACTTCTGACTTTATTGAATTGATAAAAGACATATGGAAGCTATGGAATCCAAGCTGATGCCGGAATTTAGAGAGACATTGAAGGGAGTCCTGCATATAAAATTTTAAGTAATCCTCAATTTTCTTTGCACTTTTGAAACAGATAGGAAAAATCATTGATGAAACATATCTCACTCTGCTAAAAGCTTACAGAACACAAACATTTCAAGAAAAAAAATAACAAAAGATCAATTTCTCCTTCAATAATGTCAAATCCCTCTTTTTTTGTTGAAACTTGTAAAGGCTTTACTACTCATAAAAAAATCCAGAAAAACAAAACCAAGGATTTTTCCAATTAACTCTCTGCAATATGCTTTAATTAGATAAAATAATGCAAGATATTGATGTTGGCATAATCTATATAAGCTTTACAAAGTCTCTGTATTTCTTCCTCACTCTCTCCAAATTTACATATCTCCTCATGGTGCAATAAATATTTTAAATGGAGCAGAAAGACATAAACATAATTAAAAAGTACTGTTACACCATCTCCTTATAAATATTTTATAAGTTTTTACATTAAAATAATATGAGTCTGAACATAGTGAATTTGATGGGTATTAGAAGCATCTGTTGAATACTTGATAAAGAATAAATTCAATTTCATTGAACAATAATTTTTGAAGCACAATGCAAATCTTTGGATTATAGGACATGTTTCAGTATACTACATTGGGTTTTATACCTCAAGGAGATAAGACTGACTGTTTTATTTCATTCTGTGAATTATTTCAAAATTCATGTTATAGGAAGATGTCACATGAAGTTTTATAGGTAAAAGTTTACATTGATAAGAAATTATTAGTCTATCATTTAGGACAGTATGTTTAAACATAAAACTCACAAATGACTATGTATTAGGCATCTCATTGGGTAATTTAGTCAGACATGCTCTAGTTGTATAAGGCATAGCAAAATTTACAGTGTATTGAGCAAAACTCTTGACTGTTACAAAATCTAAAACCAGAACAGATGAAAAAAACCTATTAAGACTGATTTTCAAATACTCTGAAACCCTAGTTCCCGCAAATTAGCATCAGCACAGTTACAAACCCGACTTGTGCAAATGTACTACGTGAGCATCTTAAATATGAAGAGATTCAAATAGCCAGTCTGAGGCAAATCTAATTATCCAGCTGTATAAACAAATACGCGGTTGAAACCACAACTAAATAGACACAAAGGAATATATTATGGGTATGGGATTCTTAGACACATGTTCTTCCATTCAAGTCAAGCAATTCAATTGAAAGAACCAATAAAGGCATAATTTCTAGTGCCAAGTCACCTCGGTCATTTGTTTCAAACAGTAGGTAGAGATGGTCACTGTTTCATGGATATTATTTATTTCATATCACTTCCAAAGGTAGCAGGAGTGCTTCTGGTATGTTGGATGTCACATATTCATTTAAGGAATTTGTCTCTGGTGTACAAAGGAAGAGGGTCTGTTGGAAGCACAATTCTGGGAAATTTTCTTTAAAGATAAGTTCTTTTTCCAGTATAGATTATGAAATGTGTTTGTGTTCAACATTGTATGGATCATACTTCAGGGTGTTTCATATGGGGCTCTTGGCTTTATATAGGTGTGTTGCTCTGTAAGCTTATCTGCATACTGTAGGTTATCATTTTTTGTATGCTGACCATTGTCCCTAGGAAAATGATGTTGTAATATATATATATTAAATTTCCATAGAGATGTAATGGTTGTTAATTTTTGGCTGCAATAATAGACTCATAATCCAAATTATTTTATGCAAAAGATGAGAACGTTATGTAGCCACGTTGTATCATGGTCTTTATGTTAACTTACTCAAATCTCTTTTGAACTTATTAAAAAATTTCTTGATCAAAGTGTCTTATTATAAAAGTTTAGCATATATGAGACAATCTGTCATAATCTGAAAAAACATGTTGTGAAAAGTGACTTTGACATGGGTAAGAATGAAATGGATGAGGCTAGAGAGTTGTAAAAGTCTCTAGACAATATGTGATTGACAGCATCATAACCTGAGTATCTGATGAAAAAATTCTTCTAGACCATCCTGACAACAAGAGCAAGATGCATTTAGTTGCATGGTTTACAGAGGAAGTCTGATGTGCTTTACAACAAATTTTTTTAGCTTTTTCAGTGGCAGAGGGTTTAATAACAGTTCTGTGAGTCCTGGTAATTCTTCATAGAGGGTATAAAAGTTAGCCACTACAGGCTTACTGCTTCTTGAGGAAGACATGATCAAATGCTATATAGGAAATTGGAAGGTAGCATTGTGTCATTTTTCCCAGAGTATAAGAGAAAAATGGTTGATAATATCTCTGGGCTATGTTCTAGAGCTCTTTATGAAAACTGGCTATAAGAGATTGACATGAAGAAACAAAATATTTATCTTAGGTTTTCTTTTCTTAGTTTTAATTTTTTGTTTTTGTTCTAAGATGCTAACATATTTCAGAGACCCGTTGCTGTGCTTCATATATGCACTTAAATTTGTAGTTGCATTCTTTATATCTATAATTTCATTATGGGTGCACAATTTACAAAGTTTATTAAAATATTTGGAGTTGTAATAACTTCCTCAAATGCTACCAAACCCCTCCAAATGAAAGTGAATTAATCTTAAAAGTATCTTTTTAAAAATTCCTTATCTTTCAAAATTAAAACAACCTCATGAACTTTTCAGTAAATTCCAGTCCACTCATATAACCTATCGGTATTTTTCGTGGATTTTTATCCTCTTAACTAAGCAAATATATTTAATTTCTATTTTTCATATGAAAACTTATAAGAATTTTAACCAGCCTGCCTTCTCAGAATGTCTTCCTGCTCTAAGATACTATGGTGACAAGGATCTTTGAATGGTTCATGTGTTTGGGTGGGTGCTTCTGTGTGAAGTTTCAATGGCACACAGCCACTATTTTTATAGTTAAAATGAAGGCCATAAAAATTTTTACCAAGCATGATAAACTACATTAAACCACAGGATTTAGTGTTTTGTGGTCCATAACATGAAATCAGACACGTCGACACACCACCAGAGATCCAATAGCTAAATAAAGGAGAGAAGGACGGGAGTAATTTCATTCTAGGTAATAGAGTTGAGCTGAAGGAATACCTCACCTCATTTCTTCATCAGTTCTGCCACCCCATACCAGCTAATTAGCTGACATCGGATCTTTCTAATTGCTCAGTTGCAGCATTGGGAAGAAAAGCTCTTAAGCCCAGTCCAGGAGCAGCATACTGTTCCCTTGCACAAAGAAGGGTCAAAAGTAAAGGGAAACACAAAACTGAAGCACCACCCTTGTTTTTTCAATAATGAAAGGACTGAAATCACTTCTTGAAAGGATATAGCTTAAAATTTTATATTGAACTAACTATATGTTTGGTTTTTTTTCACCGCATTGTAATAATCTGTCTCTTGATTTTTTCTCATATTTTTACTTTTGCAGAGTAGAAATATATATTGAGATATATATATTGAGATATTAAAACACATGTTTGCAGAGTAGAAATATATTCAGCAGTTTGCATTCTTCTTTCATTTCAGAACTATTTTTGAATAAGTAGGATTCTATTTAAAAATGTAAACAGACCCTTGTGTTACAAATGGTCTGAAGCTTAAAATTTTATGTGCTAAAGGAAAGTCAGAATTTCGTTCCTGAGGGGGATCACTTGATACTAATGCTCAACACCTTTCAACTGATAAATCTCTCATTAAGTTAGACACCTCCACAGTTGTGAGAATTGCTTTTTATGAGTCTCCACTGTGTTTTTAAGTATAAGTGCACGGAGCAACTAGCTGTTAAAAATGATTCTGTAAAACATGACTAAACTCTGTAACCAGGGTAATGATTTCAGACATTACAGGGGAAAAACTAAGTGCTTTATCTGAAGGAGATTTTGTTTAGTAACTACTTGGTACATAATAATACCTTGTAAGACATTTGATAAATATTTTATTGAGTGTTCAGTTCCTAGAGTACATGAAGTACAATTAAAGACATCAACATAAATGAATACATTTTTCCTAGTAGACTGTAATATTGAATTTTGGATTATTTTGTTCATACTAAGGCCATAAAAATCAAATATAAGGTGAAAGAAAGTGAAACAATACTACTATGTGTTAGTGGTAGTGTTGGTAGAGCAGTAAATGTGTTCTGTCTGTCACCTCTCTAAGACAGCCAAATATCCAGCTACAAAATCATATCAAATTTTGGAAGTAAATTTTGCATGTAGGCCAAAAGCATACCCAAAATTTCATGGATGGAAAAAAAAGACAGTGAATGACTAACTCTCTATTTGATGTAAAGTCAATGAGAACTTGTATTTAATTAAGGGAAATTAACATTAAATTAACATTATATTGCTGATTACAAAAGAATAAATATTCAACATTACAAAATCTTTATTACAGACAGGTATGGCCTATATCATTCAGACAGATCTCTGAAATATATATCAAGTCTGATGATAAACATTCAGCATTTCATGTCACCTGAGGATCCTTTAAAGGGTTGTCTGCCATCCACAACATCCCTTAACATTTTCAACAGCCTGTTGCAATTCTCCACAGGGACAGTATTTCAATCACCAAAGATACCCTACCTTGTTACAGAACAACCATATCTCATTTGAACTAGTCCGTTAAAATACCACAGCAGCACAAAAAAAATACGGAAAATCTGTGGAGAGTGAGGTTCAGTGAGATCATAACGAAGTTGGAAGTTTAAACAATCTTGGAAATTTGAGCAATCATGGCTAGTGATGTCCTCCTGACTTAATGAAAGTGTGTATATTCTAGACCAGATAAGTGAAGGTAAATATTTTCTTCTGTATCTGAAGTCTCTGTTGCAATCTCTTATTGGCTGACTGACTACTGATGCTGCAACATCGTTATATTCTTTACAATTCTACTTACAGTTAAGAAGAATTTTCTAAATAATTTAATATTTATGACTTCGATATATATATGCAAATAAAATTACATGCTTGTATATCAAAATATGTAGACTGTCATTACTAAAATGCACACACTCAAAGACCATTTCTCAAGGCACCCAGTATGCCCCAAAAGTTTAAGATATTATTTAATTTGTATTGGAAATTATGGTGTCAATCCTTTGAGGGATTTGAAGATTGCACAGTACTGTCAGCTTGTAATGATTAATATGGGAATTTGGAATTTTATCAAGGTTGTCCTGGATCCTAAGGTGTCCAAAGTGAATGAGAAAAGAAAAAGAGCAATTAACCTTGCAGTATAGAGTTGTTGGGGTGGGGGGTGAAGGGAAAGCCCAAACAGTAGCAGTCTCACAAGACACAGAATTACATCACTACATACTTTTTAATTACATGGCCACTGAGTAACACTTTGGCTGTAGACATAAACTTCATGGTGTTGGTCTTTCCTTAACAATTTTTTTTCCCCTCTACACATGCTTTTATTAATCCTATTGTTTATCTCGTTTTTTACTTTCTATCTATAAAACAACCAACTTAGCTATAATAAAAGGGTTCATCTTCTGTAACAGTATCATTAACTTAAGGCTAGGAAGCAATATAAAATCAATGGCTTCAAAAATTCCATGCCAGAAAATTTAATTCTTTGAATGACATATAAGACTACATGATATATTGGTATTTTTCCACTAGCAAGGATGCATGGGAGAGTAGAATTTGAGGCCAAAATTGTCTGCTATATCTTTTTAAATATCTCTTAATTTCACAAGGAGTTAACAATTTTTTCTGTTGGAGAAAGTAGCATCAATCTTCAGAATACTTTTTTCTCCCCTGAGCATAGTTAACGCTATCTAAAGCAAAAGAGAAACTTGGAAATGTTCACATGAGATCCATCATTAATTTTGTAATGTTTTAAGTAGGTGTCTTCACAATAGGTAACTTTTTTTGCTAATAATGATGTTTGATACAATGAAGGAAATCTAAGAATATCTTCAGCTGAAAAGGAAAAAACAAAAAAATATTTTATTACTATGAGTGAAGGTTTTTTTATTATTTGTTTTAATTACACCACTTTCCTTCTTGTTCTAACCAATTTCTAGCTCCTTCAGTCAAATTACAGAAACTTTCTCTCTAAATAAAATTTTGTCTCAGGTAATTTCAAGTAAAATACTTCTTTCACAGCATCATCTGTAAATGATTTGTGTTAGAGGCAAAACAAATTGTCTAGACCATTGGTGCAGAGTAATGCAATATTTCTCAGTGTTATGAATATAAGGATCTGTTTAGAAATCCTTAAATACTATTTCAGGTTGAGTAAAATACTCAAAATAAATAGACAAAAAAATGCATTTCTGCCTTTCAAAAGACAAATTTGCGTATGCTCTGACTCAAAAATATTTGAAGATTAAATCTATTTCAAACATTTAGTAGGACCATTCCTGAGCCTAATCTACTCTTGAGAAGTCAAAGAAAAAACTATTACGATTTGGCTGAAATATTAAGTAAGCTTGCAAACTCCTTTTTTGCTTCCTATTCAATCTGTTCTTCCTTTAGTGCATACAGATTATTTTCTTTTTCCTCCTGTAAAATAGGATTACAATTTTGAAATCAAAGGACTGAGGTATGTCAGACAATCAGCTTTCTCACCTTTATGCATTACACAAGAGGAATTTTTAAGCCAGCAGACAAGGCACAACTCATATAGAGAAATGTGGGCTGTGGTTGGATAGACCTGAAATGTTTCTATGGAATAAAAAAAGGTTGGCAGTGAGAGCTTTCCCTTGTTTTTCTAGTAGGTGCACAAAGATTGCCACAAGCTGTTTACCCTGCTATAATGTATACTTGGAGGTTGAATTAGGGATACATTTACAATCTTACTGAGTATGATTCCTCATTTTGCATACTTAATTGCACAAATTAAATCTTTTGACTGTTGGTTTGGATGGACTACATATCTGATAACATAAAAACAGATAAATCCCCCAAAAATTCACTAGAAAACCAAATTTCAGTCACTTCTGGTGTTCATTGGTCATTCTATTTGTCTAAAATTTTAAAATCAGTACCACATTTACTCTTTTTTTTTTTTTTTGCATGCACTAGCAAATGTTTCTGTTGAAAACATTTTGAAACATTTCCCAGTTTCATGTCATGCTTATCTTGGTGTCTTCCAAAAATTATAATGTCATCATAAATATTCAAAGACTATACACCATTGCATGACTTGTTAATTAAACCTTGATATTTCTCAGGTGCAGACGAAATTTCAAACATCAATCTTCTGTAACAGTGTGGTTTTGCACGTGTTGCAAATAGCATGCTCATTTTATATTTAGACTCAAGCCCAACTGAAGAGTTCACAAAGAATGTGAAAACTCTGCAAAGGCCTCACTCGGATGCTGCAGTGAAAAAAATGAAGACCCTGTAATAAAGAAATCTGATACATGGAGGTAGAAAATACGGAGATTACTGCCATGGTACCGTAACTCAGTAAACTGTGGAAGTCTGTACACAATCTACCAATTTCCTTCCAGGTTTTTGTTAGTCAATTTTAGTCTGGAATTATTAGAACACTGCCTTTGTGTAGTCGAGAGTGCAGTCAAGTCCCTTTTAGCAATGTTCTCTGTGTTCTGGTTTTAAACTCCTCAGGGACAAGAAATTCCTCTCATCAAAGCATCTTTTATACAACTACAAAAAAATATGAGCAAATAGAATTCAGCATTCATCAACTTCCTGCAAATAACTCTGAGAACAGAAGGCTGTATTCCAGTATAGGTCCTTGATATCCATCACAGTGTCTTGGTCCTCCTTGAACCCATGTGGAACCTACTAAAATATCTTAAGCTAAGAAATTCACTAGTAAACATATCCAAGACTGGAAGTACACAAGTTATAGCACCTTTACAAAGTGCTATCTTATAATGATCAACTGATTTTCTTGTCCAGACAGGGCCTGCAACCTCTGTAACCTTTTGTATGAGGGGAGAATTTAACACAGACTCCATAGGTATCCTTCTGAATAATGGCTTTTATGCCCTCGCAGGGGAAAGAGAAGAGTACTTCTTAGTTTGGAAATCTGATCAGTTTATTTTCTAAACAGTAGAAAAATTAATTTTTTCTCACCATTAAATTCACTTGTTAAAATATGTGCATATCCATACACAGGTACACTGCAGCCACTATTTTATGTATATATGTATAGGTACAGTAATAATTCACTACTTTGGTTTGCCTAATTTGACTTTCTCCACTTTTTAATTTTAAGTAACTACAGGACAACAGAGTGTCTAATCTTTAGGCATACATCCAGTGCTAGATAAGGACTGATGATAAATCAAAAATATATGGAGGTTTGACAATATGGAAGAATTTTAAGGAGCATACAAAATATCTCTATAAGAAAATGAGTATCCCAAACATATCTATAACTAAATGTTATGAGATTATCACTTTATTGTGTGGGATCTGTTAGAAAACTACTTCCAAAAGGATTTTATTCTTTTATGGATAGACATCTGCAGTTACTACTGCTGTAATACAACAGAGTTTAATTTTCTTTAATGTTGTTCATCCAAACTGCCTCTCAAAGCACTTTATAAGGGTGCAATAGCAGAAGGAGTGAGAAATTAAAATGTAGTTTTAAAATGAAGTGACTACGAAATGGTTCTGTGGGGTTTTGTCTTTATTGCGTCTCACTGATCCCATAACAAATTTGCTTAGCTTAGCTTAGTTTATGGATAACATATTGATTTATTTATTAACTACTGTGCTTCAGACTCCATCTAACCCTGCAAATCAAATCAAACTAAGTTATTTCCTCATATGTATTCTCAAGACTAATGAAACACTATACAGAGAGGAAAAGAATCACATCCAAAATGTAACCCCACCGCTCAACAGCTGGTCTTTAACAGAGATGGGAAGCAATGTCTGCATTGTTTGTCTGGTCTTTTTTTATTCCATGCATATTTCCATCTTGATTTAGTCTCTGAAATATCCAAAGAGATGAATTTTCACTTGCTGCTGGTTCTTCTAATTAGCCAGAAATGTATTTTCTGAAAACAATAGTTGTTGCATATCTTCCTTATTAACATTACTAAGATTTCTTAAACAGGAATTACAAGTCCCTTGAATTTCAGGTTAGCAGAAACTGTTTTCACTGAGAAATAGTAAATTGATTATTTTACCAAATCTTTAAGTCTAGCGGGGGCCTTGTAAATAATATAAAAATACGACCTTTTTCAAAACTTGTGCAAAATAATTGATAAGGTAGGCAATGAAGGACAGAAATGATATAAGGCATAACTAGAAAGGACCCTACTATAAAAGGAAAAATCATGATCATCCTGCAGGCAGACAGCATGACAGGTGTGATTGCTCTACTGCTATCTGAGACACCTGAAGACACATATACAACTCAGATGCAGATTTTGTCATGACATGGACAACTTGGAAGAATCGGAGGTATGATAGTGAAAGAAATGTGAAGAAGGTCCCAAAGCTGCTGTCAACAGCAGACTCAGACAAGACAGCAACTTGTCTGATCAGTGACAGAACTAGGGGATGCATGACTGTGTTGGAAGCAAGACCAGAATGTCTGCATTAGATCAACTCTACAAAGTCCACTACATTCCCAATAAGGTATGCTTTGTAACTAACATGGAATATGAAATATTCAGTTGATAATATTATGCCCTTTACAGGTTAGAAATACAATCTTAGGAAACTGGAATTTCCCTCCAAGGGTATTAAAAAATAAGTTGAAGCTGGATCCTTTTTTTGTCTCTAACAGAGGAAAAAAAAGTCAGTCAAGTTGAAGGGAAATACCTTGAAATTAAGTTTTCAGGTTTGTTGTTGTTTGTTTTGGTTTTGGGTTTTTTAAATTTCTTTTTATATTGACCGTACTGTATATATAAAAAATAATTATGGTACTTATTTTGATTTCATTAGTTACAATTATATTTTCATTTACTTCTATAACAATAAACAATTTTAAAAGCATTGCTGTGTCTTAAAAATTTCCATCCTCTCATTAGTCAGCAGAAATACTACAGAATTCACTGTCATTCAACAAGTCTGTATTAAAGACTACAGACTCTTCACAGCTTCTCAGTCCTCATCTAGAATGTTTATCACAGACCATACATCTTATCAAGAAGATGGTGCTGAGGAAACTGTCAGAAGAATTTAATTCTTCCCTCTGTAAGAAAGTGTAAGTGAAGAAGGAATGTCATTAAAGTCCAAATGCTTTCTTTGTTATGAAACCTCTTGGAATAGAATCAGGCCTGAAATGAACTGTGCAAGATTCACCTGAACTAACACTGGCAAGAAAACACATGGCTGACTGCAAGACAATTTGCTATTCACAACCTGCCCTGCAAAAAAGCAAATTTGCTATGAAACAGGTACTATGTGCAAAAATTTTTAGGAAGGAGTAGTACTGGAGTAAATAACATTTTGTGGCAACTCACATTATCAGCATATGACACTGTAATGCAAGGCTAGAGTATAATTTAGTTTCCTGCATTAGGTGTCATTCTTATAAAAATTCCTTTCAATGCTCCATGAGAATGTAAGAATTGCCATAGAAGAACAGATCAACACACTACCAAACAAATCCAATGAAGAGGAAAATTATGTATGAATACATCTGTGAAATTTGACTCAAGAGTTAGTTCTGATACCTGTTGGGTTTTTTTCTTCTTTCTCTCTCTCTTTTTTTCTTTCTTTTTCCTCAAAATATTTCTAGTCCCCTGTGTGCTTCAGTAGAACAGTATCTTCTCACTGAATGAAACTAGGAAGAATCACCTAATACCAAATCAAATGGTTTCATTTTCTACACAGTAACAATTATGCCTATTTGCTCTAATTACACTGTGGAATATTAAAGTGCTTCTCATGTTGCTACAGAGATTTTTGGGTTTTCAGGTAGTTTTATTCTGTTTGTGGGTTTGATTTTTGCTTTTACTTTTTTATCATTTAATTTTTGAGTAATGCATAATTATCACAGAAGTATAAACATTACTTTACTACTGTGCATCATTAACACACAAATAGTTCTAACTGAATATCATTGAATAAATGATATATTAATATAAAATATTTATAAAATATAAATATTAATAAATCTTTATCACTTATGGATTATGCTGTAGACGAATTTATTTGATGTGTCTGACAGCATCTGGGCATGATGAATAGCAGTGTCATCCTGACTTTCTGAAGTAGTCACACAGCTTTTTGTTTTGTCATTTACCTCATAGAGGAACTTGTGTTACTTTGATAGGAAGCCTAAGAGTCACACATAGTTTTCCTAAATAAGGTCCACTATGGAACATTTCAAAGAAATCAGCATTGTTTTTCTTTTTTTTTATTTTCCCCTGCCTCTTGCTTTTTTTTACTAGCCTCTTTTGGAAGGAGAATATATCATGATGGTTCATCATCATGTTTGATTTTATAAATAAATAAACAAAACAAATAATTGAGAAAGAATTTCAAAACATATTAATTTCACTGAAGACATTCATACAGTATATAGAAGAACTCAAAAAAGCAAGTAGATATGGCATTTAGCAGAAAAGGTGTAATCTTGGCTTTCAGCTGTGTTCTCAGTATTATTCTTATTTTCTTTCCCCAGAATAAACAGCTTTGAGAAGTGAAGCTAGAACACAAGGTCTTCCTGGATTTGGTCACATGGGTCCTTCTTTTATCTTCCTCTAAGTTAAAGAATCTTCCAAACTTTATTGTATTGCTGCTCAGCTTTGGAAAACTTCAGACATGGAAGATATTACAATTTTCTTGACATATGATATATTTAGGGAAGATCTGATTTCACTACTTCTGGTTGAGGAGGGATATAAATAATGAGTTTTCTAAGAAGCAGACTACCTGTATGAAGTAGGCAGTGTGACCCCTGATGAACTATCTAAATTCAATGGTCTTGGCCTTTGTTTTAGAGGGTAAGGCACAAGGGAAAATTGTGTTACCAGATGGCCTTGAATTCTGAATTCAGTACAACTTCAATTATCACGATTCCATAGCTAAGTAGTCTCAAAATGAATGCACAGGCCCTTTGCAATTTATGGACACAGCTCTATCAGAAACCAAACTAGGGCTAAAAAATAATTGTCTTGAGATAACTGAGAAGAAAAAATTCTATGTGTAGAAATACTGTGTATTGTCTGTTGTTTGGAGTCACCTGTATCAGAAATAGCATTGAAATGGATGATTTTTGAGTAACATCAGGGAGTATTAATTCCTATGTTCCTCCTGCTAATCACATGCTGGAGTATATAGATACTGATGACTGAGAGAGGGCACAGGGAGTAGCCATGCTAGACCTTATGAAAAACCACCTGGAACAGAAGAAAACCTTTGAAGCATTTCCTGAGCACTAGATCAGATTCCCATAGTCAGGCTCCTGTAATGGATCAGTTATCTGGGGAACTAAATGAGGTTTCTTACTATGGTTGTTAGCTGATTTTTTTTTTAAGTGGAAATGCAACCTAAATTGGGACTGGATGATCATTTTCCGTTTTGTGAGTTATGCTTCTGCGTAAATTATTACGGATACTCACGATCAGAATGACTATCATGATAAATTGGGTTTAACATTTTGCAGTATTGTGCTTATGATTTGAGTCTGGTACATTCAAAAGCTAAATACAACAGATTGAGAGTTCAAAAGAAAAAATTATATCTTTATGTAGATCTTTTACAATAATATTAATTGGGGATAAGACTGCTACATGTTGCTCTTTTTGGCAGTGTTTTTGCCACTGAGGCACTGCAACAATATAGAACACGATCAACTTTGTTCTTATACATCTAATGACTAGAAAAAACTCTACACTGAAACTAAAATCAAATCCAAATATCATGAGAGAACTAAAATATATTTCCATTAACCTGATATGTACTCATTCATATTTCTCTTCTAGATCATTCTTTAAAAACATTTTCCACGTTCATAGTTCTGTTTCACAGGAGTAGATGTTATTAAATGATTACAAAAGAAGAGGGCTGATCATTACAGGAATGCACTGCAGTTTGTAATTGTAAAGTCTGTCCCAGAGGAATGTATACTTTATTTGACATTCAGTCCTTCCATCTCATTAGATAATCATGTACAGTCTAATAAAAAATACCTGCTAGCATTCTAAGCAACTTTAAAAGTATGGTATACAAAACAACATTTTCTATCCTGGAACCATAACACAACTGTATATTCCTGCTCTCCTACTCTTATCTGTAATGTAACCAGGCCTCTTTCTGAGATCTTGTGTTTGGCAGTTTCATTTCTATCCTTGCTGGAAGAAAAGTACAAATGAAAATGCTGCCCTAAGATATCAGATTGAGGCACTATGGTGTCTATAGATGAAGACTGAGATATGGAAGGATTTATGATGTCCTTCAGTCTCCTGGTCTAGAAATTGCTACCTCCTTCTCAATTTATAACATGTGAGAGATGAGACAACTATCATCATCTGACCAACTAAACCTTCCAACAACAGACTTTTAGTAATGTTTGTATATTTAATAGCCCACATAGGTTTATTACATTTATGATTTACAAATGTTATGTTTATTCTGAAGAGGACATGAAGAAAGTGCCATTGCATCAGTGTTACCAGTGTAAGGAGGCCATGGATGAAAGCTGCATTGAGCTCCTGGAACAGGTCCAGAGGAGAGCTACTAAGTTAATCAAGGGTCTCTTGACTCTCTATCTCTCTTAAGAGGAAAGGCTGAGAGACTTGGGTCTGTTCAGTCTCAAAAAGAGGAGGCTGAGAAAGGATCCAATTAATGTGTATAAATATCTTAAAAATGGGTGCCAAGGGGATGGAACCAGGCTCTTCTCTTCAGGTACCAAGCAGTAAGACAAGAGGCAATGGGTAGAAACTGATGCACAGGAAGTTCCACCTGAATATGAGGAAGAACTTCTTTACTGTGAGGATGAGCACACTCTGGAACAGATTGCCCAGAGAGGCTGTGGAGTGTCCTTCACTGGAGATATTAAAGAACTGTCAGGACACAATCCTGTGCTATGTGCTCTGGGATGACACTGCTTGAGCAGGAAGGCTGGAAGAGGTAACCCACTGTGGTTCCTTCCAACCTGACCGATTCTGCCAATTATGTGACTCTGTGAAAGTTTTCCCTTTCAGGTAGGAAAAAAATCACAGAATGTTACAAATAATGTAGTATGGACACATAGACACTAAAATCTTTTCATCCAACAAGGAAGCTAAGTCATAGACTGGGAGTAGACTAGAAAAAATATTAAGGGTAATAGTAAAACCTTTGTTTTCTGTTGTAAAACTGAGACTCTGGAGGATAGTTTCAGCTTTCACAAATTCTTTCAGTTTTCCCTTTAGAAGCAGGATAATGGGGATGCTAAGGCATTTGTTTCTCTAGTTATCAGTCTATTTGACTTTCCTAAAGAAAGATAGCATTATTTTTTAATGCATCTGAAATATTTAAAGTTCTGTGATGTGTCCTAGAAGAACAACCTAAACATCTAAGCGTATAAAATGCTTCAGTTTTCTTTTATTCAACCAATTGAGTAAGACATTATTGAATACAGGCCTGAATTGAGTAAGGAATTAAACAAACTGGCTAACATGGTTAAACAGTAATTGTGGTCCTGTTGTCATTGCTGATGTATGGTCCATACTAAGTCCTCCTCAGATCTACAGCTGATTTTTCACCTCTTCACAATCAGTAGTTTGAAACTGGAAATATACATCTATATAACAGATCCTTAGAATGCAATTCTTTACAAAACAATGAAAAGAAAAAGATGTCACTTCAAAAAAAGAGTCCAATTTGGGATTAGGAAATGCCCTGTCTGGGAGATCCTGAGTCAGTAAATATTTCTGAATATTGGAACAACTAGAATCCTTTCAAGACAAATAGGATATCGTTGGAAGCCTGTCTCAATGACCCTGAGAGATGTGCCAGCACAGACTTTGCTCCTGATCAAACAGAAATTTCATTGTACAAAAACTAAAATAAGATTCAGTCCTTTGTTGTGAAGATTTAAGAGATGGCAGAAAGTTAACATCTTCTCTTAGAGAGAACATAATTTACATAAACTCGGAAACAAGCCTTGGGAAAAAAGAAAAAATGGTACTAGGACTAAAACCCAATGAGAACCCAAAACAAACAAAAGAAGCCCCCCCCAAACAACAAACAAACAAACAAACCAAAGCAAAAACAATCCAACCCTTCAAAGAAAGAAAGCAAGCTGTGAAATTGGAATGCATCATGTTTTGAGATCTTCAGATTATAGTCCCATGTACCCACTGATGCCTCAGAGTTTTTTTGATTTTTTAATTTTTATAGATTTTAGAAGTAGATGTGTAGTAAATGTAGATTTTAATGTAGCTGTATTATATCCCTTACCCTGTAGCATAATATTTACATATACCAAACTGCATCCCATATTAATCCCTCAAAATTCCATTAGCTGTTTAGTCTTCTTTTCAAGGTAGAATTGTAGAATAACACCTTAAGGCCTCGACCACAAGATATCACACGGACACATCGACCTTCAAGCCCAGAACTTTGGAGGAGCTCCAAGGACTGTATGTGCTTTGAGGAAAATGAAGATGATGAAGAAGGGGTCCCAAATGCCTCGAGACTCAATTTGTGAAGGGGTGTTCCAGGGGGCAGAACGGGGCAGAACCAGGGGTGGAAAGAATTGGGATTGGATGGACCTTATTGTAAAATGATAGAACCAATGTCTGAATGCTCACATGTGGGTATGTATTCCTCTGGGCCTAAGGACTCATTAAAACTCCTGCTCTCTTATCTTGTCTCCTACACTAAATTGTCGTGGAGTCTTTTTTCTGTGTGGTCTTCTAAGCAACACCATGACTTCCTTCTCATAAATTATGAGAAGATAGGTTCCTCAAACTCAGAAGGTTCTTGTTTTTCAATGGAAAAGGAAAAAACATTCAACAAGAACCAAGGATATGAGAAACAGTTCTGAAATATCAATGGTGGTTGGTCTTAAAGCCATTAGGAAGTGACTCCTAAAACAAAAAGCCCAATGACTCAGTATCAATTTTGGTTTTATGTAATTAATGATATCATTGCTGATGTAAATACTCTTTTGCAGTACCATATCAAAACTCTGTAGGAGAGAGAGAAGAAATATGGAAATTGGCTAAAGAGCATCAAAATAGTATAAGACTAATTTCAGCATTCCTACCTAATAAATACAATTTGTCACTGATGAGTTAATCCTAACTGGACATGAGGTGCCCACCAAAGGTGCCCCATGACTTCCTTCTTCAGCTGGAGAGGGGAGAGAAAATATAATCAAAGGCTTCTGGGTTGAGAAAAGGAGAGGAAGAAGTCACTCAGCATTTGCCATCACTGGCAAAACAAACTTGACTTGGGGAAATTAATTGAATTTATTACTAATCAAATCAGAGTGGCTTAATAAGAGATAAGAATGAAAACTTTAAACACCTTCCCTCATGCCTCCCTTCTTTCCATGCTCAACTTCACTCATGATTTCTTCTACCTCCTTCCCTGATAGTGCAGGATGACAGGAAATGGTGTTTGCAGCTCGTCACATGTCTCTACTGCTCCTTCCTCCTCAGGAGAAGGACTCCTCCAGCCCTTCCTCTGGTCCAGGTATGGGGTTCCTCCCACGGGAGACGGTTCTACATGATCTTCTCCAACCTGAGTCTTTCGCATGGGCTGCTGATTTTCAAGAACTCCCATTCCTCCTTCACTGACCTTGATCTCTGTAGAGGTGCTTATCTCCCATATTGTTACTTCTCTCCCCAGCTGTAATTGTTCTTGTGCAGTAACTTTTCCCCCTCCTTGACTATGTTTTCGCAGAGGCACTGCCACCATCTCTGATGGGCTTGAGCTTGTCCAGTGGCAGGTCCAACTTGGATCCAGCTGGTATTGGCCCTATCGGGCATGGGGGAAACATCTGGCATCTGTTTACAGGAGCCACCCCTGGGTGCCCCACAACCAAAACCTGGTCACACAAACCAATGCAATGAGTCAACATGCAAGTATCCTAACAATAGCTGGATTATGATCCAAGTAGCCACCTACTGGATTATTTTTCTAGGACTGTATAAAAACATTTGTTAAAAAATTTCTTCTAATTTCCAACCTTTTTTTATTCATGGACATTAGGTACATACAGTATAATCCATAGGAAACAATCTAAAAATGTTATGACATAGGCAAGAAAAATGCTTATTTTCTTCAAGAATAGAAAAAAAATTGCTCTAAAGTGGATGAGGTGCACAAATCTGCAACTTCTCAGCATGATTTCTTAGCAAAATTAATACAATTCTGCCTTGTGCAGTCAACATACTGATACAGACAATGCATTGACTAGTTAAAAGAGATTAATCTATTAGAACCTCAATAAGTAGCACAGATGTTAAAGCTGTTTAGTGCAAATAGCCTTCAAAATATAAGCTTTAAAATTTACATGGATTTAATATATGTTTGAGTATTTTTTTATTGACTGCAATTTAGTAAGCTACTCTTATTATGTTAATACTCTTACTACTGACACAAATACATAAATCTATCATGTGACTAAATGTTCCAGTAAAAATTCTGTATTACACTCTGTAGAAAAGTATTGTCTTTTAATTTTATGTCAAGACACTGTAATTTGGATGAAATTAGAATATTTTCCTCTCCTTACATTTAATTGTTTGTTTCTTCACATTACTTCTCCATACTATTTTGTTATTTTATGTATAACTATGTATAGAAGTTTGCCAAATTAATGTTTTCTTTTTTGTTGTTGTTTGTCTGCTGAATTGATAATGTATTATTACTTTTGATAGCTCAGAAGAACTATATTTTATGAATTATTATTATATTTCAGTAATTAAATGGAGCCTTGATTATTATCTAAAGGACTTATTTGGCATAATGTACTCTAAACTCTGTAATTACATCTAGTTTGCTGCTTGATACATGCTATGTGGTTAACTTTGAGTTTATGTATTGAAGTACACAAATTCCCGGTCAGGGAACTCCTCCGGGCAGATGGAGCTCGTCAGCCCTGTAAGGCCATCCATCTAAGAGAAGGTCACTCTAAACAAACCTACATCCTGAGGACCTCGTTACCACTGTCCAAGCTCGCTCGGCCCCAGCAGATGAACCTCAGGATTAAAGGGTGGGCTCAGTTCAGTGCACACTGTGTCTCACCTAAAAAATCCACTGCGCAGGCTCGAAGGGTAAAGACCTTTCCCAAATCTTCGTTCGTGAAGACTGGCCACGATGATAACACAAATTGATGAAACTGAGAGTTAGGGATTTACTTTTGCTGAGGAGTATCTATGATTTTCAAAATCTGGAAAGTATGTTTGAAATATGATTTCTCAATAGAAGTGTAAAACGTCTGGCTATATATTTCAGGGTCCACTTATAAAGAAAATAACAACATCACTGGATAACTCTTGGTACTGGAACTGTTCTGGTCATCTTCACTTCTTGATGGCTGCTGCAAAGCATACCTGGAAGCTAAAACATTTGCATTCTGAGATCTACAGCATACTCCTTGCACTGACCCCTGAGAGGAGTCTCATGTGCCACAACTGTCACCTTTTGATTGCTTTATCTACTTCCTAAAAGTACCTTAAAATCTTCTCTTCAAGTTTGGCAATGCCTTCTGAAATTCTCTCTTTTGTGGGTTAATTATGTTGCTCTGAGAAAGGCACCTCAGAGACTTATGTTCAAACTGTATCTTTCATATTAAAATAAGAGTTTTCAGTAGCCATATACAATGGCTATTCTTGTTTTTGTGCTGCATTGAGGAAATTATCCGTGGTCATCTAGGGTTGAAAAAAGCTTAACAAAGATTGTGAACCTGAGCTTCTATTTATCTCCTTGAATCAAAATTTAACTCTTGTTTTCTTGCCATTTACCTTGGTGATGTCTTTATTTTAGATATGTTTAAGTACCATACTTTCTCAAATACTAGTCATGCAGTTCTCCAGAATAATGTGACCTTAGTCTTTTTTAAATACTAACGACAAAAGATAATAAATGTGCATATTCATGTCTTGGTTATCTTTGCTGTTGCTGACTTAAATGAGAAAAAACGCAAGGAGACAGGAAAAGCAGAGAGGGAAGGAAAAAGGAGAGAGAAATGTACAATTTTTTTATCACTAAAGAGCAACATGAATTTTTGACTGTGAATCAGCAATCAGGAAAAGCACAGATAAAGTGTGATTTATATATAGTATTTTCTGAGCTACTGTGTATTAAGTCTCAGGAAGATTTCAGCCAACAGTTTGTGTTGGAAGAGAGCTTGGCAAGGCACGGGGACAACCTAGGGGCAACAAGTAGCAATCTGGAAGGCAGTTTATCACCTACTGGTACATGCTTTGATAGAATGTTCATCCACTACTTCATGCTCAATAGGCATGGAAATAACTGCAGCCTGCAGCAGTGACCACAGAGAAGGTCTGATATCCTCACTCAACCCCTGCCAATACACAACATTTTCGTGCACTTTCAGAGGGTGCTTGTTGTAGTTCTGAGGTTTTGCTAAAAATAAATCTAAACTTATATGTCTTTATAATTAGTTTGATGCAAGTCTTTGTGATAATAAAACGCTGTCAAAATATACATCCTATTAATGGAACATGGGAGAACATCAGGGTTTCACACAGAAATCAGAACTCATCCTAATAAAACTCAATGGGAAGCCAATTCTAATCACACAATTTAATTTTAGTCCTGAGATTAAAAACAGGGAGAAAACTAACAATTCATTAATTCCTGCAGGAAACCAACTTCAGAGTTAGGATCTGAAAGAAAATAAAAGGGGGGGAAAGTGGGAGAAAAAATATCTGAAGTTAAATATAAATTACATATTTTTAATACAAATATTGCTTTTAAAACTAAAGGTTACTTTCTACTTAATGTCAAAATTCATATTGTTCCAGATACTTTTACCCTTATAGACTAAAAAATCCAATACCTCTATAAAAAGAAATTTATTCAATACTTTTAAAACGTCCTGCTGCCTTAATGATTGAAATTGACACACATTTATGAAAGATATATACAGATGCTCAAATATTAATGGAATAGAAAATGTAAACTATACTCCTCACATTTTGAAAGGTTAAGAAAAAAATATATTCATCTTGCTCATTTTGGCTGGTCAGAACTCTTCGTTTTTACTTGTTTCCTCATGACTCTCCTTGTAGTGTGTGGTTCAAGTGAAACATCAATGGGTGTTTGACTCAGAGATTTTAGTATGACTGGGAGGTTTATCCTACCAAAATGCAATGACAAATATTATTTGACAGTTCTATAGATATATGTCTAAAACTTGGAGTGTGGATGGGTTTTTCTAGCTGTGTATGAACACAAACACAAAATAAAATATCATAGAGCTATCTCAGAGATGAATCCTGCATGGTATATAGGGAACAAAATCCTCTTCTAGTGCTTGACAAAGATCAGAAAGTTATTGCTACATTCCATCCCAATTTTTATTTACACAAATATAAAATTCCAAGTACCTTTCATGTTGTTAAAGATCTCTCATCAAAACTTTTTCTCTTTTTGTCATGCGAAAAGGGGAGATTTCCTTGACCCTTGTGGGGACCCTACACTGAACAGTCCTGCTGGGTTGGAGGGCTGTTAAACTGACTTATTCAGGGACATATGTCAGCATAAGGGAGAACCCCTCAGCAGATCTTCCCACTTTATGACCCCTCAGCTGATCTTTCCATTTCATTCGAGTGTGTTACCTGCTGCAGGCCAGTGCTGGCACCCATGAAGGGCCCACACTAACAGTTTACAGAATAACACTCTTTATTAATAGAAAATTGAGATAGGTTAAGGTTTGAGGGTAGTTGACTACAAAAACATGTTTGAAGCAATATGTGACAAGCTCTAATCCCCACTAAAAGTATTCAGCATGCATAGAGTGTGGTTCTTACCCAACAGGCGTCCCTATGGGGTAGAAGACAGGTTCAGTGCATCTGCTGATCCCAGCAGTTACTATGGAATCTTCCCTAACTTTTCCCCATTTTCTACGTACTTTTATACTATATATTCAGGTGGAGCCTGAGTGACACTAGTCATTAATACCTTTGTTACTGATTGGTATAAAATTCTCTTGATTTGCTTTTAAGGATATAGACAATAAAATGTAAAGCACATGCTAAGTGAAGGGTGGTTGTGCCTTGGAGTCGGGTAACTTTGGGATGGAGCTGTGTGTTAGTATTGCAATTAGGTTAGGGTTAAGGTTAAGCTCACCTGAGGAAAGCAATTTCACCACAGTTTTTGGCTCAGCATCAGGACATCTTCTCCTATCTCCCTTGGTTGACAGGCGCTGTGCAGTTTATCAGCTGCGAAGTACCATCAAGTTTCCCTCCCTGCAAAGATTTCCGCAGAGCCTGGCTGTGGTGTTTCCAGTCTGCTTGACCCTCCGTTCCATCCCCCTTAGCAGGTGCTTATTGTTGCAGATTGTGTGTGTGGGGAATTCTCGTGGAATAGGTTTTGAGCATGTCAACCTCATTCCATTCAGGAAGTAGCAGCTACACTTTACCCATAATTTCTGTACCATTATAACTTCTGTTAGGATGTGAATATAACTTTTCCATTTCCCCTAACTTTACCCCCGACCATCTTTCCACACTGCTCAATCTACAGAACTCGATTGGAAAACCTAGGTCCAAAACAAGATTTAAACTTCCAAAGGTAGATTTAAAATTATGCAGGTCAATTTAAGACTGAGATTTTGAAAAAGTCCTTGCACAATTCAGAAGTATTAAAATTCAAAACACCTTCTTAATGAATTGCAGACTTTTAAACCGTCTACATAATAACAAGTTCCAGGCATTTATTTTCATGTGACTGGGAACACATTTGTATTCAATGGGTCCCTGTTTCAATGCACCTAAATAACACACTTAACAGGAGTAGAATCAAAGAATCATAGAATCATAGAATCGGCTGGGTTGGAAGGGACCTCTGAGATCATCAAGTCCAGCCCTTGATTCATTACCACCGTGGTTACTAGACCATGGCACTAAGTGCCACATCCAGTCTTATCTTAAAAACCTCCAGGGTTGGAGAATCCACCACTTCCCTGGGTAGCCCATCCCAATGTCTGATTACCCTCTCTGTAAAGAATTTCTTCCTAATATCTAACCTAAACCTCCCCTGGCAGAGCTTAAGACCATGCCCTCTGTCTTACTGATAGCTGCCTGGGAGAAGAGACCAACCCCCACCTGGCTACAACCTCCTTTCAGGTAGTTGTAGAGAGTGATGAGGTCTCCCCTGAGCCTCCTCTTCTCCAGGCTGACCAACCCCAGCTCCCTCAGCCTCTCCTCATAGGACTTGTGCTCGAGTCCCTTCACCAGCCTTGTTGCTCTTCTCTGGACCTGCTCCAACACCTCAATATCCTTCCTGAACTGAGGGGCCCAGAACTGGACATAGGACTTGAGGTGTGGCCTCACCAGCGCTGAGTACAGGGGAAGAATCACTTCCCTGGACCTGTTGGCCACACTGTTCCTGATACAGGCCAGGATGCCATTGGCCTTCTTGGCCACCTGGGCACACTGCTGGCTCATGTTCAGCTTCCTGTCAATCCAAACTCCCAGGTCCCTTTCTGCCTGGCTGCTCTCCAAGCACTCTGTCCCCAGCCTGTAGCACTGTATGGGATTGTTGTGACCAAAGTGCAGGACCCAGCACTTGGCCTTGTTGAATCTCATCCCATTGAAATCAGCTCAACTCTCCAGCTTGTCCAGGTCCCTCTGCAGAGCCCTCCTGCCTTCCAGCTGATCGACACTCCCCCCCCAACTTAGTGTCATCTGCAAATTTGCTGATGGTGGACTCAATTCCCTCATCTAAATCATCGATAAAGATATTAAACAGAACTGGGCCCAACACTGATCCCTGGGGGACACCACTAGTGATGGGCCACCAACTAGGTGCAGCACCATTCACCACCACTCTCTGGGCCCAGCCCAAAACCAGCTCTCAGCAAAAGGAGGCTCAGTAAATTTGAATCACAAACCTTGGAAACCAAGGCTGACAAACATCTTGTGATCTGAAGAAATTTGGACCCTTGTCCTGAGACCTGTTGATGTACAACCTGGAGATATAACACTGTCTCCAAGAAAAATTAAGAAAGGACTTTTTGAGATGATTGTTAAAACCATGTCTAAACCCCTGTAATCCCTCTATCCCCCACGTAATCCTACTTGAAGAAAAATTAACTATTTGGAAATTGCAGTAAAAACTTGTGTAACTCCCCAATTAACATAGGTCGTCCCCTTCATTAACATGTCCAGCCCCAGATGCCTTTAAAATTGAGTTCTCATGTTCAGTAAAGCATTCCAGTTTTTCCCATACTGGAATCGTGTCTAGCTTTTGTTTTTCAGACCACCACTCAGCCCTCCAGCCAGTTCCTAACCCAGCACAGAGTGCCCTTGCCCAAGCCATCGGCTGCCAGCTTTTTCAGGAGTATGCTGTGGGAGACGGTGCCAAAGGCTTTGCTGAAGTCCAGGTAGACACATCCACAGCCTTCCTCTCATCCACCAGGCGGGTCACCAGATCGTAAAAGGAGATCAGTTTGGTCAGAGAGGACCTGTCTTTCCTAAACCTGTGCTGGCTGGGTCTGATGCCTTGTCCATCCTGTAGGTGCTGTGTGATTGCATGTTAGGTATCTGATTGGTAGAGAGTAGAATAAAAAAGGGTTTGATTTGATATTTTCCAACGTAAGTGTATACTTACTCTACAAATTCACTTCTAGTCACCTCTACACATTTTGGGAAATTGCTTAGTCCTCCTAAATTAGGGTCCATTGATCCAAGAGGGATTCAGAGGAAAATGCAAGATCTTTAATTCCATTCAGAGTCTAATTTCTTTGTCGTCATTCTGAGTATACTCATCTAAACAAGTCTTGCAAAGGAAGACAGCAATGTACAAAATAAGCAAATCAAGAGTATTTTGCAGAAAGACTACAACATACAAGAGAGACTTCTTATGGAAGAGTGGCCTGAGGATGTGGTCTTTGTTTCCATAACTGCTTCTGCTTTTCCATATCTAATACAAAATATATTTAGCTGTCAGGGATCAGGATCTCAAATGCTTCTTCCATTCCGTCTCAGTTGAGGAACTCCCTCTGGCAGTGATTCAAGTAGCAAACCGTCAAGGTGGCCATACAGTACAAGAGGGACAGTGATCAGCTGTTCTAGCCAGAACTCAATCCAGTAATTTCTGCTGCTAGTACTGCTGAGAGCAGAAAGACATAGGGACATTCTCGTCTCCTCTTTCTACAATTCCTTCCCTGCCAGTTCCTCAACTGCACTTTGGGCTATGAAAATCCTGTTTCAGATGGCACCTAAATCCCTGCAATATGAGTTTTTTGACCATGACCTTGAAAGTTCTTGCATAAACTGCTCTCCAGTAGGAAGCTAAGATTTCCTAAATAATCTATACTGCCTTTTCCTGCTGGCAGCTGTACCTTTTTTGGAATTACAGCTCTGAGGCTTGCTCATGAATATGGGGTTACTGACTTACCCCATGTATCATATAAATTCACCAGCTTGATAACACCTGATCTCACAAAACACAGCATTCATAACATAACTAAAAAATATAAGAACACTCAACGCATTAAAAACAGACAAACAAACAACACACACCAAAACCAAACACCAGTAATGAAACTCAAATCCTAGCATTTAGCATACTTCTCTAATGAAAACTGAAATCATCTTTATGCAATCTTCTGTAGAGAGAAAAATATTTTTCAGATATTCAGGGAAGACATTCAGTGTAACTCACTGAGTGACAGGATAACTCAGAGGAAAGAACACTTTGGGAGATCTCTAGTCCAGACTTCTCAAACGAGGGGGAAGTTGTGAGATCAAATCAGATTGCTCAGAGCTTTATACAGTTGGGTAAATATCTGAGGATTGAAACTTGGGAAAAAAATCTTTCTTTAGACCACCTGCTTCAAGGCATGACTATCCACATAGTGAAGACATCTCTCCTTCTATCCAGTTGGTTAGGTACCCCTACTTCTGTTTATTACTACTCTCACCTCAATGAATATCCATTATCTCTTTACCTCCTGCCTTCCACAGCTGTGATGAGCCTGGCTCTGTCTTCTTCACAGAGAATTAAAGAAAACTTCAAGCTGGAAGGGACCCATAAGGATCATTGAGTCCAACTCTCTGCTCCTTGTGGGACTACCTAACACTAAATCATACAACTAAGAGTGTCCTCCAGCCACACCTTGTACTCTGACAGGCTTGGTGCTGTGACCACTTCCCTGAGTTTTCTCGCTATTACTCTTTGGATCCTTTCCCTTTTCAAAGCAGTGGGGAGTGATCAAGCAGCTCCATGGGGCTTAGTTGCCACACAGAGTTTAACTATGACCAAAAGAAGGAAAGAGAAGGTGCTTAATACGAGTAGCTTAAACTTATTTAAAAACACACACTTTTGAGATTGCAAGATTCTGTAAAACATATCACAGTAGGATGAGACTAGCCCTTGGGTTTCACCCCTAGTCTCAGATGTCTGTGTATTTTGTACTGAGAAATGGATATGAAACCACATTCATCTCGGGAATAAGAACATCATTTATAAAAAAGCCTGGTTGCATCTACATTTAGCAACTATGTTGTGAAATCCTTGATAGTTAAAAGAAGTTCCCACAGACAGCTGAGAATGAATCATGAGAGAAAGTCTGTAATATTCTCCTGTCTTTGAAAACTTTATAGTCTGCACTGAAAATGCTTTTAGCCAACATAAACTGTCAATTTCTGATTTTAAATACAGCCATCCAACTGAGATTGCATTCAAAAAATTGCTTAAAAAAATGTTCCTTTTTGCTTTGTACTTCCAGTTTTAGAGGTGCCATCCTCAAAGGAAAAAGAGCCTACAAACAAGCTGAGTCCTATAGGTGGTCTTGATCTACAGTGTTAACGAAAGGTCACACTAGAAATGTTTATAGTCCTGACACGCTCTGGCAAGAGGCATATGGTTGTTAGGGATTGCTGAACCGAGGAGCCCAACAAAACCAAGGTTGACTCAACTCCAGTAGCAAGGCTGGGCACGTTTTCTTAATATGCATGTAAACATCTGTGTTTTATACACATAGATATACATCTGGCAAAGCCACATGGATCAGCACAGACAGAACACACAGCATTCTTGTGAGCACAAACAGCATCAGTGGCCCTATCCTGTTCCCCTCACAGACTGAAAATCCATTAAGGAGAGGGAGAGAGAGAGAGAGAGGGAGAGGGAAAAAAAGAAAAAAGGAAGAAGAAGGAAGAAGAAAAGAGGAAGAAACAAAAAAAAAGGAAAACAAAAAAAAAAAGGGGGGAGAGAGAAAAGAAGAAAATAAAAATAAAAATTAAAAAAATGATTTCTGCATTAATAGAAATGGAAGAGACTTGAAAAAAGAATCAGGATATCAGGGACCTCATACAGAAGTAAGATAAAAGCATTCATTTTGCACTGAGAGCAAGTCTCAATAAAGTTGTACCCGTGGTCACATAACTGTAATGATACCTCTCACTTCTTCAAATTTCATCACATGTCATCAATGACTAGAAAAAATAAGGGGTAATGTCTGCTGTGAGAGACACTTGAGTTCTGTTGCCAGACTTCCTAGCATATCAAACAGAGTATATTACTTTGCATCAATACACTCTTTCCTCCATTAAGGCTATGTTCCTCCAGTTTGCAAAGACAAGTATTAACTTAGTATACCTGAAGTTTCCTTGTTTTGAACAACTGAATTCCTAATAAAACATTACTTCTATTTTATTCAGCAATATAGCTAGAATTTCTCTGATTGTGGACCAGAAGCTAAGATTTCCATACATCAAGGATGCAAACTATTAAAGTTCTCATTATTTTTATTTTTTTTTTTTATTTTTATCTTCAGTTTCACAAAACAGAATGGCAAAGATCTGTGACAAGTATATTTCACTTAAATTTGGACAAACCAGTTTAGAATTCTTCCACCCCTTTTTTTTTAATTCTGTATTTTTCTGGTCTTCAAAATGTCTTTTGTGCAGCAATCAAGCCTATATATGTTTCTATATTCCACTTAAATTCAGAGCAATTTTTTACCAAAATCTCCTTTGAAATATCATTTGTCAAAATGAGACAGTTTCAAATCTCTAGGTGAACGGGGCATAATTTACAGCTTGGGGTACCTTGGAAACAGAGTGCAGTAGAATAGAGAAAGAATTAAGAAAATATTTTACTTCAAGTGACAGGAAGTGATTTTTTTTCGTAGCACAGACAAAAATGTCAGGACTCCTGAGTATGTTGTTGTGGATCTGTTCTTAACAAACAAGATATTTCCTCTGATCAACTTGACCAAACCTGAGATTTGCCCTGTAGAAACCAACAGGGAATCAGAGGGCCTCAGGCATTCTATCTTCTTGTTATGGAGATAGATTGACTTAACTTAGCAGAAATATGAACAGCTTGCAAATGTGCCACAGGGCAAACTCCTATTTAATGAAAGTTTCCCACAGTCATTGGACCAAGCTTTTTTTGTACAATTTTGCTGAAGATGCACCAATACCAATGAAGTAATATTCTGCCTCGGTGTTTGATTTCAAATGAAGATGTTAAGTACAGGAAAATGGAGAGCATGGGTGAAGGAAATAAAGAATATGAAAACAAATCACATAGAACAGGAAAGAATTAGCATGGCTTTCTTCTGAAATCAAAATCTGATGAGTTTATTTATGCTGGTGTTTTCTTTCTATCTACTTCAGCATAAGAGAAGAGAGCTCATTCTGTGCAGAGGTATCCCAGAGACATCCTAGAGGTAGGATGTTCCACATTCTTAGCCACTGTCCTGTGCAGTAAATTATTGTGAGAAAAGTATTTAACCCATAAATTACTCCACCATGATGCCATCAAGCAACCCAAACTGGCTACTCCAACTTTTGCCCCTTAGCATGGATCTTTCATTTGTCTGAGGTCATAGACCTTTCATTTGTCTGAGTCTTGTGAGCAATGGAGTGAAAACTCACAGCACCTCTACAAACAAAAAATCTGGGTTTGATGCATCTGTGCAACAGTATGTGCTTTCATCTGCAGTACAAGCAGTCCTCCATCCTCCAGCAGGAGGAGAATTGGCAGCAAGATATAAAGAATTTCTTCTCATCTGTCTAGTGAACCAAACCTCCAACAAAGCAAAGAAGCTAGGCTCTGCTCTTTGTCTATTCCCTCCACCAAGAACAAACAAGCAGATTAGTTTTTTTAACCAATGAGTTGAGTTGGGGACCTAAAAATGTTATTACTTACCTATATGAGAGTACATCAAAAAAGCTATATTGAAAATATATTATTTAAGCTGCAAAATCAAATGTTCAAGTGCTAAGAACCAGAAGATTCTTGTCCCCTGTAGAAACTAAATTCAAGCTTCTAGCACATTTCTTCTACACAGTGAGAAAAAGAAACCCTTTATGGAAGTAGCATCCTCCCGTGTAATCAAGACTGTGCTTGAGAGAAAGTTGTGGCTCCAGAACTGCAGCTCTTGTACATACATAAACACACATGCACATTCCTCCCTCCTTTCCCAGGCTTCTTTTGTGCAGAAGTTCTCACACACAAACCTCTTTTCTGATACATTCAAGTTGACCTAGCAGTCAGTATCTCTTAACTCTACCAACTCCTTGCAGGCTGCGTAAGAAAGCAGTGTTTTGCTAGTGGCTTGGTCAATCACAGGCAAAAATCACAAAAAAAATTTGATTTTTAAAAGTCTTACTCTGAAATTCTACATTAGAGATGTTAGATGCTACTCAGTTTCAGAAGTCATGTTGAGGTAACTAGATACTGCCTTTACAAGAAACCCCAAACAAAGCAATGTTGCCCTTATGTTAGTCACACCCATGGGTAGGAAGTGATTCTGTGTCTATCGCTAAAACAAGCTTAATGATTCAGTGCTCGCTGTATTTTCTAACCCATTGTTTCTTCTACACTAATGCAGTGACTTAGCCTTTTTGCACTTTATCGAGTATGAAGACCTCTTAAAAGACTGAATCTCCATTTCATATGAAAGTTAATTGCAGTTTGGAACAGCTAGGAAAAAAAGAGAAGAAAATTGGATTACTTCTGACAACATCATGACAGGCTTTTTGTGCGCGATGATTTACAATAGCCCTTGAGTTCTGGGTGCAGCCAAATGACTGTTATATCAAAACTATCTTGAATATGCAAAGGTACATATCTGTGACAAAACTTTTTATTTACTTTATGTCACAGGTGCAAACAGTAGAGATGACACAATTCCCTTGAGTTTTCATATCTCTGATGATGATCCCAGATATAACAGATTCTGAACTAAAACTTCTTCAATATTACTAGAGTAGCTTTTTATGCATTCATAATAGTTTTGTAAAAAAATAAATCCTAATAAAATTCAGACATATTTTTTTCTTATTCTTACATGTTGCTGTAGAATAAAAAGACATAACTAATATGAGATAATTGAACATAAGAAATGGATATGATAATTTTAAAAGAAAATAATTTCTATAAAATGTATGTAATTTGTTGGCATTTTTGTTTTTACTCGTGTAAATTTTATGATTGAGCTAAATTAAATTTTAAATTTTAAAGTTGCATTAATTTTGTTGTCAATGGTACTAATAAAATGAAATACACACAAGCTTCCAGTTCATAGTCAATTTAGTGAATATTTTTGTTAAAAATATATCAGGGAAAGGTCAATTTTTACACATGAATAACTTGAATTTGTATTTTAGATTCATTTGCTTTAGTCCCTGCAGCAAAACTTTCAACTGAGCAGAAAATATTTTTCCAATGAGTCATTTACTAAAACAATCACATAAATGTACTTCTAACACTGCATGAACTACCACTGTGACAATTTGCCTTGATTTAACTTTCAGATTTGAAATTGCTGACATGATGACAAAAAGGACAAATAATGAGAGCAAATATATTACAGGAAAGGCCAGTATTTTCTTTTGTAATTGTCACAAAAATATGTCAAATGGACATATAGCTCCTGTTGTGGATAATTATCTTGTACCTTTGTTCGATTCCAGTTTCATACTATGTATAATAATTTACAGCTCTTGGAGAACAAGTATCATCTACCCAAAGCAGTACATTTCCAGTCCTAAGTGCTCCTTCATCTTATTGCTTAAAGTCTTCATTCTCAATTTTTTCTTTTTGCATTTCGGTTACTTTTTCCAATATTTGTTTCCTTATACACTTACAGTGTATTTCTAAATGAAACAGCCTGTAGTATCCTCAAAGTATTAGTAATTTCTCAACTTCTTTCAAACTATTGTTCTGAAAAGGAAAAAATAAGGAATTTTATAATTTCTTAGTATTGAGTAATTGGCTTTGGTCAATAAAAGAAACTAACTTAAGACACATAGTGACTTAAGACACTCTTTCACCTATAAAATGACAATTAAAGCATGTGTGTAGCTTGCCCCAGAAACAGGCATTCTTACATTTCTGAGATATAGTTTTTCCTTTATAAAGAACATATCTGATTTAATTGAACTGCAGATATGTCAAAAGAGGATCTAAAGACATGACATGCTTTACAAACTATTAAAAAGCAATTGTTTGCCTACTATTAACTCCTATTGTAAGCATACTTAAAAGATGCACTGAAAACAAGTTTACTGGTATTTTTTCTTCATGAAAAACTGTACTTTCTGAAAAGAATTTACATTAAATATTTTGTTTTCCATTTGCCAACTCATAAAATAATCAAACAATTTTTAAATACATTTAGAAGAAAATTCATCACAACTACCTTGTGAGGGAAACTAGACTAATTAAAAAAAAAACAAACCAATCAAACAAGTTGGTTCATTCCTGAAAATTGTATTTTGAATGCACTCAACACATCTAAAAAAATAGAACCTTACACCATTGAAAATGTACTCCCCTCAGAATGTGAACTTTGTTTGAATATGACAATTTTGAACTTTAGAATTCCTAAGATTTCACATTTTGTGATTATTTTACATAGGATAAGAAAAAAAATGTTGTTTTCTGATAAATTGATTTACATATATAGACTCTCCTTGATGGAAAGGAAAAGGATATAACTATTCTAAACTTAATAAACAGCATGCATGTGAAAATTTGAAATTAATTAAATATTAAAAAATCTTAATTCACAGATTAAATTGATGGGGAAATTTTTTAATTTCCCATTCATTTACTTATATATATTAAAAGTTACTATGGTATTGTTTTTTATGCAGTTTACTAAACATTAGATACAAAAGAACCTGGTTTTGTTATGCACAAAACAAACAAGAAATAAACTTTTAAAGAAATGGATCTTACTGTGATATTCACCTTTTTGCAGTTTATGACAATATGATGATGAATTGTCTCACAGTAACACTCACTGAAGTCATGAAAGGTTAATAACTCATTTAAACATTCATTACATGTCCTTATCAAAGTCATCTTAATTTCACAAAGACATCTAAGTTTCTCTTTAGGGAAACACTCTCTCAGGATTCAAGTGTGATTCTTTATTAACAAAATGGCAAGTGCAAAGTTACATGTCAAAACCCTGACTGATGATGCTGCAAATTGGTTCTTCCACCAAAGCAGAAGACTTTAAATTACTGCTTTTTAAAGGTGTGCTCCCTCAAAGGCAATTAATGTGTCAGTTGTCAGTCAGGATTATTTAATTTCCCAGTGAAGGCTAAGAATGAGCAGAACATGGTGCTGCCCACAAGAGAATTCTAATAATGCTGTTGAGTTTTCACCTTTATTAGGTCTAAAATGTAAGAATTAAAAGTTCAGTGTGTCAGTAGTATTTGTAAAGTTTTTTTCAAAAACACACATACACACACACACATCCCCCAAACAAACAAACAAACAAAAAATAAATCACAAGAACCTAAGCTTTCAAGGAGCATAGTTTTCCCAGGCATTCATAACTCTCCCTGTGCAAATCAGAAATAAGCAAGATAAAATTGCTATTTGCAGTATATCTGTTTTGCTATTTATCATGTTGACAAGCTATGTCCCAGACAGTCCTATCTCAGAATAAACGATAGTTCACCTAAAACTTGTAGGTAAACAGGTTTTAAATACTCTTTATTCTGTGATTCTGGGCCATCATTTTAAACTGGTGTCTTACACCTTGGAAATTCATAATGTTACAAATTCGGGACTCTTTGCATTCTGCATTACTAGTTTTTCCTAGTTGAAATCAGAAGTGCACTTCATAAGTGAATCTTGAAGTTGAATCCACTTAAATGCTGTTCAGTTCACATCGTGCAGCATTCTTAGAGTACATCACCTATATCCTTTATGGATGAAATTAAACTGGAAAATGCAATCAGTCCAGGATGTCTAATGCTCCCTGACTGTTGTCAGACATTCATCCCATAAGTCTGTACTAAAGCCGGTCTGAAGTATACTCTCAGAAACTATAAGCATGTGGACACAAAGTTCTCAGCACTAAGCATTGCAGTGCATAAATCCATTCCGACACAACCACATCATTTGTTGATATACAAATAGCTCAGATCTTTCTTGCTGGTGTTGTTCCACTTGTCATCATGCAGCCAAATTTCCAAAATATAAATATTTCTGCAAAAATGCAAGAAGCACTATAACTGAAGTAAATTCTGAGAACTTGAGAAACCAAGGCCATGCAGAACAACTTCAGTTTGGAAACAGTCATCCCAGTTATGTTTTCCTCTTTGCAAGTCCTGATGCTACAAAAACCAGACAGTATAAAAGCATAACCCTGCCCTTCAATAAGATAAATGTTTGCTGTGTACACAAATGGGATTTGATAAACCCAGAGTGGTACCTTACAGATGAGTACATGTGTAAGTTTTCTAGAAAAATGAGGCCATATGCACTAGGTTTCTATTCTCTGAATAAACATAATCATCAAAATAGTTGTCCTGACATTTGTCAGATTAATACTTGCAGTATGTGATATTACTTACATCTATTGTTTTTCATTTTATTGATTCATAATTCAATTTTTCAGTCTTTCAGTAACAAAGTGCAGTATTTCCAAAGATAGCAAAACAGATTTAAGTAATTTCACTTTAAACATCTTAAACATGCTGAGTTGTTTGAGGAATTATTATCAGAAGAGCATAGTGTTCCCTTAAAACTGAGGTTGTTGTACAATGGAGTGTAAAAAATAAGGTCTCTTAATGTATCATTCTCAAAAAAAGATTTTATATTAGAACAGGGACCAGAACACTCTACATGCAGTTTTCTCATATGGCAGGTTTCTACCTAAGCAGTGACATGAAGCAATTACATACTTATTACTTATTTAATAAATGTATGACATTTAGAACATACAGAGGGGTGTAAATTGAAAAATAGATAAGACATATGAGTTTAAGTTTTCACACTGGAACACTTGTGATCTGCTTGACACACATGTAAAAGAAATTAATATTTTATTTTCTACTTTTTCCCTTCAAAAACCTCCAAGAAAAGAGGAAGAAAACTTGAATATTTTGAATATACTTTAAATGACATAGTTTTTGCTAATACTTAGAGAAGTTCATATATTCATGAAGATAGAATGTCTTATCTTTCAAGAATATATTCCCAAAGGCCTGTAGACACTAACACACTGCTTTTACAATCCAAATCTTTTACTTGTCCAAAACCATAACTGTCAATAAGATGCAGAAATAAAGACCATGTGACTAAGGAAATGTTTAAAGCTGACTGATAAAATATGCATACATTAAGGATATAATTATTAGCACTTTATAGAATGTATGAATTTCATATATTAAAGCATTTTAAAAGTGTTTTTGAGTGTGAGTAACAGGAATCTGTACAAGTACACAATTCATTTGGAAAATACTTAATTTTAGAGGCATACTATTCCTGTTTTGATAATGCCAAGAGTTTTTTGTTTTCTGAAATGTTCTCTGATTTCCAAATTTGATTGAAAAGTCATTTTTTTACCATTAAAATGTACCAAAATAAATTTATTGCGTGCTCTTATTTCTTATTAATATATATATTCAAAATCTTTATTGTTATGGATATATGAGACTACTTTGACAACCTTTGTATTTCCTTTCTAGAACATGACACATGGATGACAGGGACTGAAAGCCACGCTCAATAAACTTAGCCAAGTGTATTAAAATATTTAATAACATTTTGCTTACTGGAAGACTTGTCTGAGGAAGTACTATTTTCTGAATCATCTATATTGTGGGATCTGACTCACTTTAAAACTCATTTTTTACATGAGTCATCTTATTCTTTTTGCAACTCAACAGAATATTTTGACTTAATGTTAAAGACAAAAAACGTATTTTTAATTACTCAGTGTGTGAAAAGCTTCTTGCCTGATGATAAGGTTTTCCCTTGTTCATTGCCTCCAATATTAAAAGTGGTCTTGTTTTCACTGCACTGGTCTCTACACATTTACTTGTATTCTTATAAAAAAATCAACCTGATTTAAAGCTGTTAGAAAGAAAAAAAAAATTACTGACTTCTGCATTTATTATGTCTTTTTCTTGCAGGTAGCCTTTGTGCTGTTTCCTTTCTGAAATGCAAAATTTACTTTATGAATCAAGAAGAGGAGAAAAATATCTTTGCATAAAGATGGAGCTGAAGCAGACATCAATTGCACTCTGAAATCTAATGAGTGAAAGAAAGATTCTTCCTCTGTTTCATGACTGTGTAAAAGATTTACATATCTTTGGCAATCATCACTAGGCAGAAAAACAATTTTGGAAAAAAAAGTTTCTCTGAAGAGTGTTATGCAACATCCTTGGGCTGGGGTGATATTCTGTCACAGAATTATTCTCCAGAGTGACGTGAATGCTGACAATTTTAATCCTATTCCAGAAAAAAACTTGGAGGCTTGACAAAACTTTTGCATTTATCATCATTCCTGAAATTCTACCTTTTAGTTCAGCTTATTCCAAAGATGGTCTCATCCATGGAAAAATTGTTCTTTATCTTAAAATACATATTTAACTGGAAAGCTGGTAGCAGGAATAGAAGAAAGAATCAGGGAGAATTTAAAAAAATAAAAAGTATTTTCATACATTTTTATAAACTGAGTCCCATAAATATACTTGTTAATACATATGGTTTTTCTTCAAAAATAAATGGAGTTTTCCTCATCCCAATGGCATGGAAATCACTGAGGTTTACACAACTCTGCTTAGGAACCAGAATATAAACACACTCTATGGTCTTGTTTCTGGACTGTCTCTGGGTCTTCTTTCTGGACATTGGGACTAAGGATGCTGTAATCTTACAGACCTTTTCCTACCACTGAAGATTGGACCATGATGACCTTCACTACATCATCTTAAGTGGCAAGACATCTTTGACTTTTTGTCTTTCCTCTTAGTACTAAAATTAATCTGTATTATTTCTGAAATGGATAGAGGAACAATTCACAGAAATGCAGATATATATGGAGCACTAAGTCCATTTTCTTCCATCACTGCAAATGCTTTGTGTATTTCCATATTCTTTTTAAGTAGGACAAAATTTCTGATCCCACTGAAGCCAGGAAATTATGTGTCATTAGGTTCAAAGAGAGAAGAATCGGCAGGAGACAAGGCAAGGAGAGGAGAAGGGAAATGATCTTGTCAGTGTTCAGACACAAATATTAAATGAAAACTATGAACATTCTAGAGGGAAGCTACTGCTGGGAAATCACAAACTATGCAGATTAAAATACATTTGCTTGAATTGCCTAACTTCCTTGGCACTTTTGAAAGAAGAGCTAAATCTTATTCTGAGAACACAAAAACTGGACAGCCTTTGAGGATTTAATAATGAAGCACACTTTTCCTTCTAATGTTTTTTTTCACAAGTTAAAAATGTGCTATAATATAAAGTGTATATTTGGATGAGTTTTAACAAATAGCAAATAGAAATGACAGAAAATCCAAAATCTGAAAACACAAAGGGTTGTTCCTTTACTGGAAAGAATTCTCTGTAGACCAAAGATGAAAGAGATAATCAATTTGGAAGCAGGTTTGCCCCTTTCTGTTAGTGTCAGTAAGGTCAGGGAATGGTAATATGCATAAGAAAACACATAATTTGTTTATCTTATCTTCCACTGTCTGGGAAGTGATACGTTCTTACAAATATCTTCAAAAGTAATTACACAAACTTTAGCTATGACAGCTATGATCATTAGTATGATTATTGCCTTTTCACCTAAATGGTTCTGTTTAATTCTGTGCTGTTACTTAGCCAGTGAGATTATTTTGTAAGACCAAAGCTACAAATTCTTAAAATTTAAGAAATCTTAACATCTCTGAAGACATCCTCCAGATTCCCAAGGAACTAAAACAGTAGTGGTCAACAGAGAACTGTACTTTTAAGTGTTCAGAGAAGATGTATAGTTGTAGTGCAGAAGATAATCATAGAACCACTGAATGATTTGGGTAGGAAGGGACCTTAAAGATCATCTGGTTCCAACCCCCCTGTCATGGACAGAAACATCTTCCACTAGAACATGTTTCTCAAAGCCCTATCCAGTCTGGCCTTGAACACTTCCTGGGACAGGGCATCCACAACTACAAATACCTCAAAGGCAAATGTGAAGAGGATGGTGTGAGACTCTTTGTAGTGGTGTCCAGTGACAGGACAAGGAGTAATGGTCATTAACTAAAATAAAAGAAGCTTCACCTCAACATGAGGAAGAACTTCTTTACATTGAGGGTGACAGAGCACTGGAACAGGCTACCCAGACAGGGCATGACATCTCTGTCTCTGGAGACATTCAAAACCCACCTGGACACATTCCAGTGTGACCTGCTCTAGGTGACCCTTCCTTGGCAGGGGGGTTGGACTAGATGATCTCTAGGAGTCCCTTCCAACAGTAATTATTCTGTGATTCTGTGATTCTCTGAGCAACCTGTTCCAGTACCTCACCACCCTCACAGTAAAGAGTTTCTTCCTAATATCTAATCTAAGCTATTCTCTTTCAGTTTGAAGTCATTGCCCCTTGTCCCATCACTACATACCCTTGATAACTGCCCCTCTCCAGCTTTCTTCTAAGCTCCCTTAAGGTACTGGAAGGTTGCTCTAAGTTGTCCCTTCTTTTCTTCAGGCTAAACAGCCCCAACTCTGTCAGCCTTTCCTCCTAGGAGAAATGCTCCATTCCTCTGATCATCTTTCTGTCCCTCCTTTAGACTCACTCCAACATGTTCAGGTCCTTCTTATATCGGTGGCCTCAGATCTGGATGCAGTACTCCAGGCAGGGTCTCATGTGAGTAGAGGGGGAGAGTCTCCTCCCTCAACCTGTTGGTCACTCTTCTTTTGATGCAATGATTGGCTTTCTGGGCTGCAAGTGCACATTGCCAGCTCATGTTAAGCTGCTTGCTGATCAACATCCCCAAATCTTTCTCCTGAGCGCAGCTCTCAATCTGTTCCACACCTAGTCTGTATTTGTGCTTGGGATTGCTCCAGTCCACATGCAGGACATTGCAGTTGGCCTTGTTGAACTTCATGAGGTTTGCACGGGCACAAATTCCAATCCAGTCACAGTCCCTCTGAATGACATTCCTTCCCTCCAAGCCTGTCAACTGCACCACATGGCTTGGTGTTGTTAGCAAACTTGCTGAAGGTGCACTCAATCCCACGGTATGTGGGAGGAAGTATAAGGGAGAAAGTAAGTCAAGAGCATGATGCAGGGATATGAATTGAGTGGCTGACAGCCTTATGAAGTGTTCAAACCACTGGATTATTAGGTATTTTGATGTGAGGCTTTCTTAATTCCTCTTGCAAAACAGCTCTGCTAATAAAATACATAATGATCCTTTCCTATTAGTACTTAGCCAGACCACTGGACTAAGATAAGTAGTATAGATTTTCACTGAATATATAATGAGCTGAATAGACCCTTTATAGATTTGTGCTTGAAATTCATATCTTCAATCTAAGCCAGACTTCTTCCCCGGAGTATCGTAAAACAAACAAACAAAAAACTGAAAGTGGCCAAACAAATGAAAAAAAAAGGCTACAGGAAAACCTGTTTTTAACACCATGTGCAAGAACAACATTCACAACTCAGGATCCTGAGTGAATAATAGCATCCATAGTGAAAAATTAGGTCTATTCTTGCATTTTTCATCCAGGAAAACAACCAAACCCTCATCCTTATTCTTGGCTTTATCAACTTCCTGCTCAACAGATTCTTGATGATCCCATTCTGAAGAGATTTTTTTCCTCATAGACAATACAGTGAACTGAGGTACTAAATTTTGTCCTGAAGGTTCAGCTGAGAGGTGAATCACCTCACTCAAATTTTACATAAATACGTGCCTTAAATATTGCAGTGCACAAAAAGTCTTATGCATGTCTCACAGCTCACTTCAAATCCCAGAATAGAGTTTCATGCAGTGTAGGATATTCATAGGTCATGTACCACTCCTTTGCATAACACAAAATTATTGACACAGTGCACAGGTACAAGTATTTAAAAGAAAGTGTCAAGAGAATTATAAAGAATGAATCATTATACAGGGAAGAAGTCTGTTTCTTTTAAAATGTTTGTTGGGAGCAGTTTGGTAATATTTCAGTGATGCCAGCAACATCACACATCTCAGGTATAGCCACTCTAAAGCTACCAACCATGTGGATTGTTCTTTACATTCGTTATCCACAGTGCCTCAAAGTTATATTATGCACCTTTTAAGTTGTAGAATACAAGGCAGTTGGAAGTTAATATCAGGTTTCCTACGTACACTATCTTTGAAACCAGCCTCTCATATCCATTTAGGATTCAAGCAAATTGAACAGAAGAGTGTTTTTCATATATTAACTCAGTAATTCTACAAAAAAATTCACTTGTAACTTGAGACGAATATCAGCATAATGTTTCGAGTGAAAGCTGATGCAACCTTTAAATATGAAAGCAGGAAGGATGGTTTAAGGAATAGAGTCTAAAGAAGAAAGGATTTAAGGAGGATAAAGTGTGCTCACAAATGAAAAGTAGTTCAAGTGAGACTGAAAGCAGAATGTGCTACAGGGATTGTCAAGCAAAAGGCTGAGTGAACCATAGTAGACTATGGCAAAGAAGGAACATTAAATTTGTACATGCATGCATATATACCTGTATATTTGTGAATAAAGGTAGGTAATTATAGGTAGGATCAAAATACCCATGTGATATGTGTGTTGTATATCCAGCACTGGCCTTCATGAGAAGGGATCACTGTTCCTCCTCCCAGACATGGCACAGATGCCTCCAAAAGCCTAATGCCCTGAATTTTCATCTCCTTCAAAGCCCATATATAATCCAACCACAGGATGTTCCCATCTGTTTTCTGTCATCTGTGGTACAGGCATGCCAATGAGTTTCACAAAGACAGAAAAAGGTGAAGGATGCCTTGACAAAAGAGGAGTGTCCTGGGTCAGATATAGGCCAGAGATGCAGTCCCAAGGTCAGACTGGGTGGAAATAACTATATTTACAGTGTTCTTGGTGTACTTTGAGGCCAAGTATCTTAGTGGAAGAGGTGTAAGGTGAGAATGTCCATTCTCCCAGGCAGTTATCAGTAAGACAAGAGGGCATGGTCTTAAGCTCTGCCAGGGGAGGTTTAGGTTAGATATTAGGAAGAAATTCTTTACAGAGAGGGTAATCAGGCATTGGGATGGGCTGCCCAGGTGGATTCTCCATCCCTGGAGGTTCTTAAGATGAGACTGGATGTGGCACTTAATGCTATGTTCTAGTAACCACGGTGGTAATGGATCAGGGGTTGGACTTGATGATCTCAGAGGTCCCTTCCAACCCGGCTGATTCTATGATTCTGATTCTATGAGATTCTATGATTCTATGTTCCCTTCTTCTATCGACACTATACCTGGCTGATGTGGGAGTTTCCCTGGAGGACCATGGTCTACTGACAAGAGAATGCAGAATATATCCAGGGGTCCACAGGAAGAAGCCTAAATTATTTCAGAAAAGACAAAGGCAGAAAATAGTCTAAAAATTATAAATTTTGTTAAACAGTGTTTCTTTATGGACCCCAGTCTAGGAGATTCTATTTTGTACAAAATCCAGTACACTTTAGGTAGCAGTGTAGTGCCCCTCAGACGGACTATTAGATGAAGGTCTATATATTTGGTGATTATAACTGATTTATAGCATTGGTGATCATCAGAAAAAAGTAATTTTTTTTTGTATTTTATAAAATACAGCAGCAACAGAACCATTTTATAAAATGTAATTGAGTTTAGCAATACTTTATAAAAAACATATTTTTACTATATAGTATATTAGACATACAGTCCTGTAGCATATTTGACTGAAAATATTTTAAATTTTCACTTGTGAATCTTTCACTTTGAAATTCAGATAAAATATTTTGAAAATATTTTTTAAAAATTCTTTCACTTACTGAGAGTAATATATTTCAGAAATTTTTATGTGCTTTGATATCTATATGATATATACTTTTTTTTATGATGATCAACACAGTTTAGTCTTTAATTAATTTTCATTTTTATTATTTTAAACACTTTCTCATGAAAAATATGAATGATATGTACTTATAGTAATTTAGATTCTGACACAGTGCAATCCCAGTTCAGCTGATACTTAAGTTTGGTTGCATGTGTATTCCTATACAAATCATTTAGAAAAGTCACAGCCAGCAATAGTGTAGAAACCAGTAGATAAAAAGATGTGTTCATATTTCTGAGGTATCAAAAATTTCCTGATTATTATCCTTTGCTTTTACAGGCAAGATTTTCTATGTTTTTTTGCTATGTGCAAGTGTGAATATATTCCCCAGAATTTGAATCTTAATTATATTGGAATGTGGTATGGAAAAATTGAACTGTTTTCCCTTTGAATGGTTACTTATTTCCTCAGCCTAAATAAAAAAATTTAGCTGACACCAATTGTCCAAACATTATATATTTCATTTATACCAAACTACATAGAAATTCCCTAATGTATTTTTCAGTGAGCTGAAGACAAGACTATCCCAAGACGATACAAAAGAAAGCATAATACATGAGAAAAAAAATTATCATTAATGTTAAGGAAATTATCTCAAAGCAGCAAGCAGAATACCATAAAACAGAGTTGAAATATGTTTTTTATGATTATTAAAATAGATACTTATCTTAAAATGCTTAAGCAGATCAAATGAAAATCCAGAGTAATAAAAAAGGAAATTAGACACTTCATAACATATCTAAAGAATGGATTAAACTTGAATTTAAATGATTTGTTCATATTTGTTTGTTATGAATGTAAAATAAAATGAGTAGAATATGAATGCAAAACATTTTATTTAGACTGACTACTTGACCCATACAAACTGAAGCAATAGCATAGGTCATAATGATACTGCATGTACAAATACTGTTACAGAAATTTGGACACTATTTTCCTTGACTAAAAATGCACATTGTTTTCCTACTCGCTTTCTCCATGTCAGATCAGTAAAGTGCCATTTAAAACTACATCAGCACTACACAGATATTACAAGAGGCTATTTATGCATTCACCTTTGAAAAACCAATGGCCTAGAGTAAGATCAGCTAGAGCACAAATACATACTATTGCTGTCTTTCCTTATGAAATTCTTACATTTCTTCTATAAAAATATTTCAACTGACAATACACTAGTGTCAGTTCAGAATGACAGCTTTCTGATGCTAATTTTTAACTTCACTATGTATTCAAAATAGTTATCAGCAGAGTCATTTAACCCTTGCTGTCAGGAGGCTGGGTTTATTAACAATAGTGAAGATGTTAATAGGTGATACAAACCTCAGCAATACAACAATAGAAGGGATTTCCTTGATAAAAACAAAGGGGTGTAAAAAGGCATGTAAAACATTATCAGCTTTGAATGAGGATTATGCTACAACATCAGGATAAAAGGATGAAAGGATTAAGTTTTTAGAACAGACATTATGTCAAGTTTACTGAAAATAAAAAAAAAAACCATAAACAAAAACAAAACCAAAATACTTATTACCAAGGAGAAACCTCTAGGGCAAGTGAAAAAGAACTTAATATTGGGGTGTAAAAGAGAAAAAGGATGCATAGTTTTCAGAATCAGATATATTCAAAGAATATAAAAAGCTTTCCTTGTATAACATTTTCAGAGAATCCACTGGGAGTTTCATATCAGAGACAATTTAGATTTAGGTTCTATTGCATCCACATTTACCTTTCAGAGACTTTAAAGAAGAAATAAAACAAGCAAAATTATGTACCTGATCTTGCACTAAAATTAGCCTAAGGATTAAATCATACCTCTCTTCTTTAGCTAATATCTTAAAAGAAAATAATATTATTATTTCTCTGGTAATTCTAATAATTCCATTCTAGATAGATCTTGCCAATAGTAGTATCACTTTCTGTCTCAGTAAACATCAATATAATATTATGAAGATAGTAGGATAACTGAACTTGGTTCATTTTTTAAATAGATGGATAATGGCTTTCCTATTGAAACTCTGTTTGGACTCAGTATGAATTCCCACCTTTCATTGAATGCAGTAAGAAATCAGGAAAGAGAGGGAAGACAAGGCTATGATTCAGCAGTGACTGTGCTTTTCCTCGATTCTATTTTCTGTCTTAAATACAGATTGAGCATTGAATGAAGAAGATAGAAAAAATTCAGGACTTTTGAATTATCTTTTGTTTCTTCATGAAAAAATATGATAACAAATTCAAAATGTAATGTAGTTTCAAGGCACCAAGTCAGTAGTGCCAAAATCAGTATGAAATTCATACTGGTCTGTAAGTAGAAGTAGACATATTCAGTCTTATTTCAGCCTACTTGATAACAAAGCTTACTTCAGATTTTTAGTGCTAAAGTCAAAAGATCCAGAGAGGCTTTTATTACTACTTTTTGAAAAATTAAAAGTACTGCCCCACAGAATTTAATTTGCATAATTTCTTCAGGGAGATTTTGGCTATGGAATGCAAAGGGGTTAAAGAGACCCTCAGAGTGCTGTTACCTTGGGCAAGAGCTCTATTCTTCTACCAAAGACTTTATTTCCAGGCAGTAAGATTTTTCTCAGAGGTCCTAGACACTGTTGGCCCCAAAGGTACTCAGTGCCAGAACCTTTCATAAAGGTTTCTGATGTGAGGTATTTGCTGTAAGGGCTGTCATAAAAATCATCTAAGAAATAACATAGAGGGCAGTAGAAGAGCTGGAGGACAACCTGAGACCCCCTTTTAATGCTGATTTTTTTAAAAGCCTATCAGTAAAGTATAATTGAACAGAGCTTTTCTCAGTGGCATTTGGCAAGTGATTTCCTGAGGTCTAGATACTGACCTACAACAAAACACTTGATAATGCTTAATTCACAGGGAGAGTGAGGTCTAGTTATTTGGTAGGGACTCTGTGACTGTTTTCTCACATGTTTATGATGGTGTTATCTCTCTTTCTCATCAATTTCTGCCTTTATATTCAGTCTTTTTTTCAGGGCTTTGCAACTGGGACAGCTATTCCTGTTAAAAGATCTCATGAATTCACACTCAGACTTTTAAACTTTATCAATGGAAATTGAAAACACCTTTACTATTTGTGAAGAGGGTATTAGTTATATTGACCTTTTATCCTGAAAATAAGCAAATGGTAATAACCTGGCATCATTTCCTCCTATGTTCAGATTGCCATTTACTTCTTTAAATAAATTTCCTCTTTACTGTACTACACTTTACAAAAAAAAATTAGTTTTAAAAGTGGTTCATGCTCTTCTTTAAAGTCCTCACTTTTAAATCTTGCTTACCAGTGATGTTTTCTCAAGTTTTTGTATTTGTTCTCATTGTTTGATCATGCTCATGTAAAAAAGTAACACAAAATATTCAAGTCAAGAAATTTGTCTAATTGCATATTTAGTGACATATCAGCATGAAGCCGGGACGGTGAAATAGGTATTGCCTACAAATTAAACACTCAAAAATTACTTTTGTCATACTATTTCCAGCAATATCCTATCTGTGTATGAGGAACAATATTGAAAATTCCATAGCAGTAGTAGTGGTTAGTGATGTCAATTTTTAACAACCGGGTTTCTCTGGTCAGCATTTATAATAATATAAACTTCTTGACAGCATAGAAAACAACAGATTCCTTAAAGCTTTGAGCTATTTTTCAACTTTAAACTTAAAAAGAAATCCTACCTTCTCCCACAGAAAGTGATCCTTTGAGATATCTTGGCACGTAGTCAAATCTGACTCATACATAAATGAAATAGGCTGTACTGTGATATACCTTTGATGATAGTGATAAATTTGATGGAATTTTTCTCATTCACCTTAGACATGTACATATGCTAAGCAGTGGAGATCAAAAGGCTTCTTCAGGAGACATTTGGATGAATCTTTTCATTTAACATAAACAGTTTCTTAGAAATTTGCACTGAATTTTTTTCTCTTTTTTTTTTTTTTGTTTATGTCAATGCTCTATTAAAGGTATCTAAATTTAGCATCAATCTTGTATGTAGTTTAAAGTTTACTGGTGGCTACAAATAGAGGGCTTCCACTGCTTCATGAGATTCTCATTATATATCTATCAGTATTCACTCCCAATAAGAGGGAAAAGAGCAGACATTATATCAATAAAAAGAGCTTCAAGTTTGGGATTTTTTTTTCTTTTAATTTAAACCAGAAAGTCCAACAACCATTTACTCAGCTGACTAGGAATTGGTCTTTTGGGGTTTTTTTCTCTCTGTATTGAATCCAGGTTTTCTCAGAACTGTAGAATCATTTGATTTCAAAGTGTAATATGCCTAGGAAATAATATTGTACACAGAATTAAAATCCTAAATTATTTTTAAAGTATATGTACATTTAAATTTAAAACTTCTCCTAGTTGTACAGGCCAGTCTTTTCTCAGCCAGTTGGCACTACATCTATTTGTTTCTCTCATCACTCAGAAGACTATCCCTTTTTAAGACAAATTGTTTGCCGGTGACTTTTTACATTTTCCAAATAATTTCTTTTCCATCTCAGCTGCAATCATTAGCAAGTAAATTATGCCATCACAAAGTTTGTTTGGAATAAAACTCCAGACCTTACCTGCCAACTTTATATTTGTGAGCAAAACTGGTATGGAAAGAGGAACTGTGCTGGGTGAACCATGTCTCATTCTTTTCCCTTCCTGATAGGATTTTGGCTATATTTTTTAGTTTCTATAGCAGAGTAATGAAATAGTCAACTTCAGAGGCTACTAAATGAGAAACAAAGTATTTATAACAAATCTTTGCCATTAGCTATTTCAATTGTATTTTCTAACATTTTAAGAAAGATCCTTATAAAGTGCCTAAAACATTGTAGGTTGATAACAAGCACAAGCTAGGTGTGGAATATGCATATATTTATGAGTTACCACTGTTAACACACTCTGTGTTATCCATAAAAACACAGAACTGTAGGCAAGCCACATTAACAGATGGAATCTAGTTCCACATCTCTATGATTTCCACTCTAGATTCTCACACTTTCTGAAACAGAACTTGGATATCTTATCTATGATTGTGCAATCCCATAACTTGGTATATGCAGAGTTTTATATGGAGTGCTGAATTTCAAGGCAAGGAATTACATCTATTAAATGCCTCTGTAGAAAAATTTCACACCATAAACATTAGTGCTAAATTCATAGGAGATTTCAGACACATCTAACTGACACTTCTCATTCAAACATTCCTTCAGCTGCCTCCTTGCACTGCATGCTGGAAATACAAACTTAAAATTCATATATACATGCATACATTTTATTTCCACCATCTACTTTCCCAGATTGCAGCTATTCAAGGTATAGAAACCTCTTGAGTTAAAAGTAATTTCTCTGTATTTTTGTAACTTGCAATGAATTTTCCCTCCAAGAACTTCCAAGAATTTTTCCAAATGCAGCAAATTTAGAGATACTGGTTGTTTGTCCCTTTGGTTACTCTTTCTATATCAATATTTATTAATTTAAAAAATAATCCTACACACTGAATTTGTACTAGGAGTCAAAGAAATCAGAAACATTCTTAGTAGTCACAGTAAGGAGTGGTGTCACAATTTTTTTTTTTGACTAATTTCATCATAAAAGGACTTTAAACAGTCAAGCTGGAAATACATTATTAAATATGACAGATGGAATAAAAAATTTTATCTGGCAGGTATACAAGTCCTCTTTTAGAATAGATACCCAGGATCTTATGTTTTGCAGATTTTATTAAAATAAACATTAAATTATGTTTCTCACCTAGGAATTTGCATTCTGCTGAAGTACAGGGAACTCAACAAATTTCCTTAATGAGGTTTTAATGCTTCTCTGTAGTTTGAGATAACAAAATTCTACTGATTGCAGTAAAATTAAGACAATGATCACACTGAAAAGAGGTAACTAATCTGAGGCTCAGTATGATCGACCAAGCTTCCTACTCTCCTTCTGCAGTCTCCTCTGGAAGGCGATACAGAGCAGGAGTTTATGTGTGGTGTTCCAAATTACCCCGTAGAGGAGCCAATTTCTGAAATTAGAAAACTCAGAAAAGAACATTCATAACAGTTGGAAAATAACATCATAACATAGACACCTTAATTAGATGTCTTATTTTAGGAATCCTCATACAAACGAATGCATTGCCTGAAAATGTTTTAAAAACAGCTAATCTTTCAAAGGAGGATAGCAAGGGAAAACGCATGATTACAAGTTTTATGAGATCTATCTAACAACTGTACATTAAAAAATAAGAAGCATAGTGAGATACTAACACAAATAACAGAGCAAGCAGGTAGTCTTCTTTGTGCTAGGAGATGTGTGTATGTACACCTATGTCTGCATATGGGGATAGGAACAGAATATAAACACAGAAGGATTATTTGTAGCAGGAAGAAAGTAAGCTAAATATCTCCACAGCAAGCTGCCACTGAAAAGGACAAAGATTACCAGAATGCAGTGTTTAATTGGGTTTGACAGATTTTGAGAATGGAAAGCACCAGCACTATAGCTGTCACTATGTTCAGGGACCATAGCCAAGAAAGCACAGTCTCTGAAATACATTAGCATTTTCTGAGGCTCTCTAGTGTTGTGACTTTAGTTAGAACTGCACATCTCTCATGATTCTGAGGAATAGCACACAGTCTGCTACATAATCATGAAAAGGCACCTGGAATGAAAGCCTAGGATGGGCTTTATTATTTGTATATAATAGGGAAGCTGTTGTTTTTATCAAGTATTACAGTACTGCAAATTCACTAATCTCAGCATAATGAAGGTTTGGTAATGCAGTCACAAAAATTACTCCTGCAAGAAATCCCTGGTAAAAGGTTTGCCTCAGTGGTGGGCATGGCATTTGGTTTTGCCCAGTGTACCTCTAGTTTGATACTGAATTTATATGGATTTCTTAAGATGGTTGTCTATTTTATTTTATGAAACTGTAAATAGAGAAAAACATAATAAATTATGCAAAAGCTCTGGAGAGAAAATAGTTTTTCCTGTGATTCTGAACATGACACTTGCAAGTGCTGTTACCTGGCTATAATGTTAGAAGGGGAGATCATGTGCCATGCCACTTCCAAGTATTCAGCCAGAGAAGCATTCTCAAACAAAAGGCTAAAAAATTTGTGGCATAAAAATGTTCATTCCTTTGATAATTAACTACTTAACACTTCTTCATCACTGGTCAGATCTGGAGGTCTTTATTTACTTTTACTTGTGAACACTAAGATCTCAAGGATTAGCTGGAAGTCTTCTGAGCTGTTCAACACAGTACAGAGGACCCAAGCAGCATAATCAGGTACAGAACCTGAGAGGAAAGAAAAAAAGTTCTCTGTGTTATTTATACATCTTAGGGGGAATAAGAGAGGTCTTGTGAATGGGACTTAAACTCTGCAACTATCATGACTGGGCTAGCTTTTTTTTCTCAGTATATAAAATTTTCCCATCTGTCAGGTTAGGAAGAAGCCACATGTATGGACTTTCAAAAACAATGTCTTTCAATAATTTCAATTTTGCATGGCAAGTTTATACAGGCAGTCCCTATGTTAGTTAGGAAATCCAAATTTGTGAGAACAATGTAGCATCCTTTGTGATCCACAACTGTCCCCAAAGCAAATGCTACCTGTTTTAAACCATCTACATATTCTGACTTAGCTGCAGTCTCCTGAAAGTCTCTTTTTTAAGATTAGTTTAAAAGCAAACACTTCCAGAATCAAAATATGAGTAACACAGTTCATTCTCCAAAAAGCAGAAAGGAAAATGTTAAAAATTCAAGAAACATGTATTTTAATAATATTTTCCTATTTTTTTAATTTTATATCCACAAAAATATGTAAATAACACAGGGAACATATTTTCTCTAGTTTGGCATATATGTGCTATGTTATCCTTTTTATCCCCTCTGTCCCATCTTTAAAAAGGTCCACTGAATTCAAGAGTGCAGCAGTGAAACAGCAGGGCATCTTCATAAACCCATGTGATTATCCTTGTAAAAGTTCTGTGTTCATCCTCAGGCAGTTAAGAGAACCATTATTATTGTTCATAATACTGAGAAAATGGTATTTCAAAGTAAAAAGAAAATTACTTTATTAATATAGAAAGCCTCATTTCCCAGTGCTGGTTATTAGTGTCCTTTTGCTATCGCCCATAGTTTGTCTTTATTCACTTTCACTACAGAAATTTTCACCCTTTCATCCTACTCTAATTTTCCTTCTTAATGCTCATCTTCAGAAGATTGTAATCAGACTGCTTTATATTTAAAGACCTAAATAAGAGATATTTAAAACAGAATAGACAGATAGATTGTTTAACAAAGAAAGTACACACACAAAAACATAAATAAAGGCATTTTTTTCTTCCATTTAGTTTTCTTATAAACATTATGTGTTAATATCTCATTTTTCAAAGGTTTAATCCAGTAAATTGCTGTAAATTTTGTCTCTAACACAGCCAAAAATATAAGCACATGCTTAACTAGAAACTTACACAAACATTTCTTTGAGGTCAGTAACCCTACAGAATTCTAAACTGAAACAGTCTTAAGTACTTTCTTGAACAAGGAGCAGAATCAAGCTTTCAGTTCTGATTTCTAGAAGAAAGAAGACAAAAATACCTTTTACATGCCACACCACTGGTCTTTATAGTATATATATATGAGCCTATTAACCCACGCAGCTTGATACAAAGGGAAATCAATAGCGTATGATTTTAAAGTGATTTGGGTTTGTTGTTTTTAGAGTTTACCTCGTGGGTTTTTTGTTGGTTTGGGTTTTTTTCCCCATGTGATAACTACCCTGATAATTTAAATTGTCTTCTTTAGAATCTCTGCAATATCAGTACTCATTATGGGAAAATTTACCCATGACTTCACTGAGTTTGTAAGGCAAGAACTGCATTGCAGTGGGTCACTGCATTATGCTGATTTGGGTTGATATGTACAGTAAGGCACACAATTATTTTTTCTGTATTCCTACAAAATAGTAGGAGTAAACAGTTCTGGAAACTTTAAATACTGTGTTTTCCGTGAGTCAGGAATATTCATAATGAGTACAGTTGCTTTCCTCTTCAGTCTGAAAGATATAGAAGAAAAAATTATGTCCATTATGTATGGGCTAGGTTTTCACACATGACATTGCTGGATATATTTGTTAAGGATATACAACACTAACTCGAAAGCATGGCTTTTAATAATGGAACCAGGGATAACTTAATGATGTTTTTCACTGCATACTCCCTTATGCTTTGGTTTCTAAATACGTCTCACAATTTTATTAATGCTGCATCTAGATGTTTGTCGGCATACACATACTGAAGAAAAAAATTACCTTTCTTTAGATAGTGTTATCTCTTTCTTATACTTTCTCCCTCAAACACTTAGCTTTTCAGAAAGATCCTAATAAAATACACATAACAAAAAACAGACAAGTAATTTTCACAACAAACTAGTATTTTACATATATATACGTAAAATTCTAGGAATTCTAAGGCCAAATTCTCAGGTTTTAAATGTGAATTTTGAAGAAAGAATTGTTTAAATCCAAGGTAGCAATTTCCTCTTATGGTAGAACAGCAGGCAAAATCCCAATTGTTTTAGCATATACTAGAATATTAGAATCAATTTATGAGATCAGGCGCCTGTCAAAAAACAAGTTCCCTAGGAGAAAGTCCCGTCCCACCTAATTTTGACCCTTTACCTATATTAGGTATCTATGCCACATTAGGATGAATTGCCTCATGCAGTCAAATGATCAGATAAATATCTTGGAGTGGATATCTGATATCCACGAAAGTCAATTATTCCGAGTTGGATCTTAAACCAAAGGAAAGATCTGAAAAACATTGTGTATTTCTTTTACTTCTACCCCCTATCCAGTCTTGTTGAAATGATGGGAACCTTAGCCTATGATAAACACTTTTGAAAATTCTCCACAAAGTTTGCAAGTCTAGAAAGATATTTAAGCTAAGTGACCAACTCATTCAGGTTTCTGTCATACTCATAATGCCTAACCACATGAAAAATCACCTCTAATCCATTTTCAGATGTGTCAACCATCTGGTCTGAGTTGTGTTATACTAATATGGTACATTATAGAAATTAACCAATGTTTATTAAACTCATAACAGGCTTTGTATGGTCTACAGAAGTATCACAGATTGTTACTATATTCAATGTAATTCCCCTTGCAAATGAATGTAATCTGCCCTGAGCTTCAAATCATAACAGGGGAAAAAAACCAAACAAAATACTTTGAAACTCACTGTTACTTGTATATCCTTCACCTTTGACTACAAACAATCATTTTCCACCTTTTTGACATTTCAGTTCACCAGTTCTTGATGTTTCAAAATAAAACCCAAATGTCCAAAAATCATTGAGCCAGAAAAGTACAGAAAAAAGTACATGCAGTTTTTCTTTCTCTTTGTATGTGAATTCTTTCAATTGGATCTCCGATTTCTGTAATCATACATTTTTTGATCACAAAATATATTATATTTTTGACAAGTCACACTTTTTAAAGATCAATTTATGCATGCACCATGTTAAAGTTTTATAAACCATTTTGTAGGTTTCGTCTTTTGTCATTTTAATACACAACAGCAGTAATGCAAACAAATATAAACTTTTTCGTCTGAGCTTATGCAAGCATGCCCAGCTTTAAACCAAAAGAGAGATGTCATTACAGAGTAGTAATATTTCCAGAGAGGATGCATTAGCATTAAAAATAAATGTTATGGATTCAGATAAAATCAGAGATAAGTCTACATGGTAAATGACACTTTTAGATTCATGATGTTCAGCAAAGTGTAAGAAAATGGTAAGAAAAAGCTTTCACCATATATATATGTATGAGTACACAATGCACTTAATACTGTTAGGAAAAAAAATATGCTAATGCTCTTTAGCAAACCTTTATGCAGTCAATATCAAGGAATGTAGTTCTTTCACTAATGAGGAGGATGGCTAACAGACCACCAGTCAATTTACTAAATAAAGTCCATGTGAAAAACAGCTTAGTAGTATTTGTTCATCTGTTTCAGGAAGTTCTTCATTAAGATATATTTAGATGCAAACTATCATGTTGATGAAGGTTTTTCTATAATAGGACTTTTTGCACGAGAATAAGATGCGACTTTGAACATATTTGCTATAAAAATAGATGAGAAAAACAAAACTAAACAAAACCAAAAAACCCACACTCTTGTGTCTGTGGCCAGAATTGCAACACAGTAAATGCTATTTTTTGCTATTTCTAGTGAAAGGCTTTAGGCTCTTCCTTGAGATGAGAGCATCAGTCTCAGGGCTGGCCTGGGCTCACCTGGCCAGGGCTGGACTGGTTTAAGCTCCCGCCTTGGGTCCAAACACCTTGTTGCCTCCCCTGCCTGGACTCTGCCAGTGCCTCTGTGGAAAGGGTCTGGCAAACCCAGGGGTCCCCATGTCTGAGCATGGGGAAATGGTGAGGATTGTGCCCATCCCTCAGCTGAGATTAGTCAGAAGGCAGCAACCTGAGGTCAGTCAGAAGGCAGTAACCTGAGGCAAGGAAGCATTTAAAAATAAATCCAAGTGTAGTAGACTGAACAGGAAAGGCGCACCCCACTCCACACATAGATCTCCCATACATTTCAAAAATAACTTATTCTTCCTGGTGAAGACTTTGTGATGTTCAAAACCCATTAAATGCCCATGAGGCATACCGAAGTGCTGACCATAGATCCCAAAAAGATACTAGAAGGGTGAGAATAAAATCAGGTAAAAGGGGTAAATCCTAGCCAGTTCACATACAAGGATTTTAAAAGTAGTACTACTATTTGTTTAACATGATTTGTTAAATAGTTAATTGGACTAATAATAAATTCATAACTGAACGTGTATTATGTTCGTTTTTGCTTGCAACAAGATTGTAACAAGAGTATAATGGAACATAGTGAACAAGAAATAAACTGCTTAAGAACAAAGCTGTTTCATTCTTTTTCACTTTGATTGAAAATAATCTGCAGCCATCATAATTAGGTAATAGCCCAGCTGTTTTCCTTTACTCTGCTCTCATGCACTCTCTGTGCTTGAGGATTTAGCAAAATTTATTTATTTATTTATTTATTTTACCAAGAAGGGTTGTCTCTCCAACACACATTGACCACCGAAACACAAAGATAGGAAGACATGTGGCTAAGACATCTAGGGCAACAAAATATATATGTGGCATCACAGGAGCAAATGTGTACCTGTGAATGAACTTGGCTGTCTGATTATCCTTTAACACAGGGTAGAGGAATCTCTCCATCATTTCACTTAATAGCTTTGCAGCGATTTCTTTCATGTGGAAGGAAAGAAGGAGTTTTACACAGTTCTGTGCATCTTTTGATGATTTGCACCCATAGCATTTGGAGTTGTGCTTTTACATATCACAAACTAAGAAGAGTTTGTCTGGGTCAGTGTTTAGTTGAAAAAACTTCTAAGAAGCAAGCAGAGGTTTGGGGACTGTAGGTGCTCTTCTGTAACAATATGCCAAATGGCCGAACCAGACTCCGGTGACAGGCTTTCAGCTGAAGCAAAACAAATATTGTAAGAAATTTTCAGTCTAAAAAATTATATGTAATGTTGAAAAGTGAGCTAAACAAATAATAGGGCAACTAAAGATAATGATGAATATGATTCAAACAGGAGAATTGAATCCCTCATTTCTTTTCTGAAATATACAAGATTACTTTGCACAGAAAAACACTTTGGAAATAAGCTGCATTCCAGCAGTGAGCAATGTGATCTTCCTCCTTATGCTTCACAAGTCATTTTGAAACTTTCACCATGTTTTTCATGTCGAGACTGCTTTACAAATTACTGTGAGCTCTAAAAGCAAAAAAGAATTTAATGTAAGGCTATATTATGATCATATTTTTAAACTTTCATAATACATTTATATACATTAGGGACAATATAAAAACAAAGACATTTTAGATAAATAATTAGCACATTTTGCTACTCATATTCTGCTGAGTATTCCTCACTTCCCTTGTTGTGATACGCTTGTTTGTGATCTGCCAAGAGACAAAAGACTTTTTGTTTATGAAGGGATAGATTTATACCTCAATTTCACAGGTATAAAAAAAATAATTAGAGACATCAGAAGAGTAATTAAAAGATATATGAATATAGTTAAATAAGAACTAAAAGATCCATAAATTCAAAATCTGGCAAGATATTTGCATAGTCAGTTTAATCCTAAGTGATATTCTCCTACATTTATACACCTGCCTGTATAATGCACTGAGATATTAGAAGACACTGAGGTTTTATTTATCCTCTATAAAATTTATTTCTGAACACATCTGTGTGGTGATGATGTAACAGGGGACAGTGAAGAATTACAAAGAGCTAATTTCAATGTTGTCATGTCTTTAGGTAATAAGAAGCTAAATTCAATGTATTAGCATCAAAAGTAATTGTTAATAATAGTGTGATATGTTAGCAATAGTTTCTAGCTGAATGTCTCACGGCACCCAAAGATTTTAATGAATTCTGGATCAGAAGGTCATGAAATACCCAACCCATAAAGCTAAACCAGGAGCAGCTGACTCGGTGTGGGCACAGCCAGCAGGGCCAGCTGTTCCTACTCTCGTGAGGGGCTTGTAGGGAGCTCGAGTGACCAGGAGTGTGGCAAACTCTTGTTGCAATCAAGTCTGTGATAAAGTGTGAAGTAGACAGGAATATTTTGGTCTTTGGTACACAGAAAGATGAGCCTTAATATTGTAAGCACAAGTATAATGATGTAAGCAATGGGGACCATTGTGTCTGAAGAGATACCACATGTGCAGTTTGATAAGTACAGTGATGGCAGTTTGGAGCACAGAGAAAGTTAAATTTGGAAAGTAAAGTTCACAGACAGATTATTTAAGAGCTCTAGTGTAGAATAAGAGAGATTAGAAAATGTTGGGACAGTTAAGGAAATCTTGTAAATAGTTGTAATATAGATATGAATGGATTTAATTTTCCTGGATATTGATCAGAATACAAATTTCAAAACAGACAAAAGAAAAGGACCAGGCATTGCCTGATAATTTACATAGCAAGCCCCAAGATCATAGGTTGTTTTGAATTATTTCTCAAGAAGTAAACCATATACTGATAGTCTGACTGTACTAAAAAACAGAAATATTGGCCTTTGATCCTACATCAGAGAAGGGCATGAGGTTATTTTATTTCTATTCTATGACTTTATTTATGCTTCCACCTCTGAATTGTGGGCAGCTGTTCAACACATTTTCTCATTCAGGACAGAGGAAATAAGCAAAGGAATAAAACATGCAAAATGTGAAAGGAATATTGAATATTCTGAAAAAAACTGTTTGTTCCTTTCCTCCTCACAAAGATATCTTTCTTCAGCCCCAGATCAGTGTGTTCACAGATGGCATAAAAACTGAATTAGAAGTAGGTTGTATCTGTGTGCACTGTTACCCTTTATCCAGTACGTATTCTTTGATCGGAAATTATTAATTTCTTGTTATTTTTATACAGCCTAGGTACAGCTGTTCTCAAGCTTTCAGACCAGGCTCTGCTCCTTTTATCTGCAGTAGTTTGGATGGCTCTCTTCCTTTACCTTCCGCCTGGCTAACTAGGTAAACCCTGTTCCTTCTGAAGGAGAAGGCATAGACTTGTCTTTGTGGAGAAGTAGCAGTTGCATCTTGTGAGTCAGTGGCCACCACAGATAAACTGAGATCCAGACCAAGCCTTTGACCTTAATTTATTCTTATCTTTCCTTCTTCCTTAGCTCAGAACAAATTAGTTAGTTGGAACAAATGTGAGGCATGGAAAAGGAACCATGAGGACTGAGAGGAAAGGAAGGCTACATTTTGCAGTTTCTCCCTTTTTTTTACCAAATAACTCTGCTGTGCTATGTGTAGGGAGTTATTCGCAGCTTGAGAATAAATAAAAGAACCACAATAGTGCAGTTCAGTTGCAAAACAAAAGATGGAGCAATACTCACTGGGCATTACTTTACCTCAAAGTCCCATCTCCCTATATTCTTTCTACATTCAGTAGAGAAAAAGAAAATTCTTTAAGGCACAACTTGGAGTGGGGACAAATGCAACTGTTGTTCTGAGCAGTCTTGCTTTACTTACAGTCTCCCTAAGACAAAGTTCTCTTGGTGAATATTCCACAGTGATGACAACAATAAGGTTTAAATGTACTTCCCTGAGATACCCACACAAGGTTACTCCCATGTACTGCAGGATATTCAGTTATGGAGCTTAACACAACCAGGAACTTAACATATCACCAGGGACTTGCATAAACCTGCTTCAGCTCGAATAAAGCCCACAGTTTTTATCCCAGGATTAAATAATATTGTAATAGCTTTAACACAGAGTGCTCTGATTCCGAAAAAAAAGCATAGAAAGCTGTGTTTTGAGAGGGGTGGAGTTTTTATTCTGTGTGTTTTAAACTGAATATGTGAATGAGAGATATGAATAGACATAATTAACTATTCTTTCTGTCCTATTGTGTGTAAAAATTCAACTCTTATTTTTTTTTTGTGTACCCTCTCAAAAGCCCCTCCTTATGAAATATTCCCAATGGAATCTCATGAGTGAAACAACAGCCACAGACCAAAATAACTGTATATGCTTTAATGTCACTGGAATAATTCCATTACCATTTAGCTGTTACATTAATGTCCTAGAGTTGAGTTGGATTATCATTAAATACTTGTCATTTTAATGAGACCTGATGGAAAAGCAGATGGAAATTCAAGTCAGCTTTTTAGTGATGTTCAGACAGAGGCTAGATTACTATTCGAGAGAAGGAAAGACAATTAAAGCTAAAATTTCACAGAGTTTGAGGTTATATTCATCTGTCCTGTTGTTTTACTTCCTTCCTTTCATGATTTTGATTATCTAAAGCTAGCATGTTTAACGTTAAAAATCTTTTAAAAGAAAATAAATTTAAAAAAATAATTTTTCTCACTGTGCTATGAATTATGAAACAACCTGTTACTTAAAGATTGCATGTTACTTTCCATAGCATTTGATGCTGGTGTCAGTTTGTGTAATAGACAATGTCCATTAAATCAGTGGGCATGCAGTATTTAGTTATCCGTTGTTCCTATGCCCCTTCCTTTCTCAACTAAATTTAGATCTCTATATTCAAAACTAGCTTCAGAGACAACTTTTAACACTGCATGTTTGGGTTTTTTTGCCACTTATCAAGATAAATTGTTTTTACTTCTTAGTGACTTTATTTTGTTACTGTCTTGTGAGAAGAATGTGAGTTATTTCAATTTTACAGATGCAGAATGGCTATGTATAGAAGTTAAGGTTCACATATTCATCAGTGATATATCTGGTAAGGTAAATGGCATGCATGAGTATATATTTCCAATTACTGACAACCAAATTATTGTTACTCTGTGCTGTATGCCAAACCCTGTTATCAGTCTCCTACCTGGCTTTTTGCCAGTGCAAATGCTTACTTTCTAATAATTAATTCAGTCCACACCAACACTTAATATATTTCAAATAACTTGATTATAGTTGCATATGCTGTGAAGTAACAAATAGAAATAACACCTTAATTAATTTTGTAATTTCTATGGATAACACACTGTAGCATGTGGCTGTATTGAGCCTTGCATAACAGGTCCTTATTCTCAATGCAAATCCCACACTCTGTGGAAATACAAATAATAGCATAATGTGTGAAGCCCCAGAGGTTGCACTGCTAAGAATACATGGCCACAAATTAATGAACAAAGCATGAAAATTTCAAGGAATTGAACAGTTTCAGAGCAGTCTAAAGAACCAAAAGGAATCAGTCAGGGTTAAATCCAATGCTGGATTCAAAAAGGAGATGAAGTAAATCTCAGTTCTAATTCTATTTGTGTTTTACAGTAAACACTGATTGGATTTTAAAGAAAATTAAGAGTAAAGCCTAGAACCTTGATTATTTCTCAGCTATTGACTGCTCTAACCACAAAGCTATAAAGTCAGAAGACTATATTTATTCTTTAGTTATTCTCTGGGCCTTTAAAGTCCTATGTCAAGGGATGAGCAGAGGATCTGCATGCATCAGCTCTGCTCTGACAAATAGAAAACTTCCACAGAATGTAGGATATACAAATCAGATACCCTGACGTGGCCGTGTGAATTTATTAACCACTGGATTAATGGAAAAGTATATCTTTTGGCCACATGTCAGAGGCAGACCTGTAACTCCTTCCTGGTAGAATGCCAATGCTAGATTGGCATTTACACTTTTAGCAGAGAGCTTGTATAAATTTGAGACCAATGTGTAATGAGCTACTGCTTTCATTGACTTTGCCTGTAACATTTTCAATACCACTATAAAGAGCACACTGAAGAAGAGATTTCTTAAGAACTTAGGGCCTGATTCCAAATGTTTTTCCTTTCATAAAGTTATTTTTAATTCTCCAAAGGGAAAAAATTATACCCAAATTTTTAAGTAATTTCTTATTTGATAATATATTGTCTAATATTACAGGTACATACCATTGTATAGGACACAAAACAAATATTCGAGCAGCACTTCTTATCCTTTCCACACCTCAAGTGGCACTGTCAAAAAGATTATTTCAGAATTAATTATTTGAGGTTCATACAAAATAATTTAATGAAACTACATCCTCTCTATCTAGTCTCTAACAATTTTTTTTTTGTCCAGCAGGAAAAACAGTTTCTCATTAGGAAGCTAAGTAATCAACAGTATCCAGATTAAGAGAAAATAGTGTAAAAAGTTTTCTACATTTCTCACTTCATCTTTCCATTTTCTGTTGGTAACTTTGGTTTAATGATACTGTGTGATACACCATGGGGCAAAAACTTTTGGAGCTGAAAACCAGCAAGAGATATTAATGGTCCTGCTATTTAGTAACAGCAAGAATATTCTATTCTTTATGAATGGCCTTTTTTATTACACATTGTAAATTGAACCCTCAGTATGTCCTTGATAAATGAAAAATACCTCTGAGGAGACCAACAGGCAGTCCTTCAGATATTTTAAATGATAATTGCCACAGCAGGCCATTTTACAACAGAATGATGATCAAAGTCTGAAAACAGTTTTATAAACAACATTTTATAAGGGTATTTGACAACTCCTTTTTTTTTAACACTTCAAAAGAATCATTTACCTTTATTAGAGGGCTGCCTTCATGGGGGAAAAAGATCCAAAACTCCATCATTCTTCTTTTGAAGCCATTTTAGATTAATGGGACCCTGGCAATTTCATATAATTTACCAGCCAGTCGCCAGTAAGTTCATAAGAATTTTTCCCTGAGGGGCTGTGGAATGCTGAAATGCTGAGTCTGAGCACTAGCATTACATTACTAAGTGGACAAAAGTGGTAGAATTAGATGAGATCATTTTCAACATCATTTGGTCCTTGCTGTTTTGCAACAAGAATCCGTGTTGAGCCCAGTTTGTGAGAGTATGGGGGGAGAAGATACATATTTACGGAGTTACCTGTTCATTCAGGAGCCAGCGTGACTGCCTGCATTCAAAGAAAAAGCACTCATCAACTACAACATTTTGCAAAAGTGGTGAAAAAGGATGGATGTTAACCTGATTTTCTTGGCAGGGAAGATTAAAAAAAAAAAAAAAAGAAAAAGAAGAAATTTTTATAACTTACTTGTATCTATAGGTCTACAAAAATAATAATTCAGAAGAAAATTGGATGTATTTAGTACTAAATAATGGGCATTTCAAGGAGAATAATGTGTGACCCTTGGGATTAATTATTTTTTAAAATACCATTTATTGATTGAATTGTAGCAAGAAGTTTCAATATATCATCAATCTAATATGCTGCCTTCTATCAGAAAGCAATTGAGGAGCACTTGAAATGAGGTAAATCCTCTTGGATTTTAAGGTCCCCTTGCCAACCCTTTACAGTTTAGATTAAAGGCTGCTGTAATTTTTATGTCATAGCCAAAGCAGATGTACACCTCTATTTGAGTTCAGGATGCAATGTCAGACGTTGTCACATAGAGCAAGAAGGAATCACTGAGCGTTCTTGTATTTCACAAAATATAATCCCAACCTAAATAAAGTAGTGCAGTGTTTTTAAATCTGTTCAGTTCATAAAATGTGACCTTTGGCACTAGATATCAAAATCATCTGTTGGAATCTTTGCCACTCCAATACAGAGCCATTATATTCAATGGCATATAAGTTACTGAAGAAGACACAGTCGACATGCTTTAAATATTTATAAATTCTAGAAAACATTGACCATTTTCAAAAGTTATAAATAATATTTGAAAACAAAATTTTCAAGAAAGATACCTATTTATCCTCTGTCAGAAGTACAAGGTAGATGAGTCTCCTATCCCTTATAAACTTTGATATTATGTACAAAAAGAAAAAAGAAGCCTATTTAAGCAAAAGTGGCAAATTATTGAGTCTGGCTTTTTTCTAACTATTTTCTGTGAGCTATATCATTGATCTCAGTCATTACAATCTAGACTTGTAAATGTTAATTACATTATTACTGTGAAGCAAATAGCCACTAGTCAAGGTTTTTAAATGCGACTTCCTTTAAATTAGGATCTTTAATCTTTATTTAGGGTCTACAAAATTTCAAAACTCCTACTGAAGTTACAATGGCTATATTACATCATGACTGCAGCCCTATGACATATTTCTCATTAATCTATCCCATTCCTTGAAATGATCCATGCTGCTATTTGATTGGTATTTTTGATCAGCATCTGTGCTGAAAATTCTACAGCACGTGACCTTTTATTTTTTAATCTTATGCCTGTAAGTTAATGTTGGAAGTCCCAGAAGTAGGATAAAGAAGAACTTGTGTGGAACACGCTACATAAGTACTTGCAAGTTAGAAACAGAAAAAAGTTCCCATGAGCTTATTGACCAGAAGTCTCTGCCACCATGATTTATAGCTTTAGAATTGAACTCTATAGATCATCTCAATTTCTGTCACCGTGCAGTTCAAAGTTTTGCAGGTCTCTTGTGGAAAGAAAGACATAACTCCTTAGATGTGTAGCTGAGACATTGATATGTTTCTCATGTAGAAAAATGACCCTGGGATACAAATGGAAATGAGATATAACTGCTCATCTCAAGAGGTTATCCCAATGCCTACAATGTGAAATAGAATTTTTAAAATATTTGTTTCACTAATAAATAACAAATTTTTTAGCGTGCATTCTTCCATGAATTTATGTCACATGCAGAACAGTTCTATTACAAACAATATTAAGGGTCAAAGTGATGGAAGGAGCCTTCTCTTTCATATTAGGGGGAAAAACGGCTGTGCCATTGTCCTTCAAAAACCATACCACAACTCCAGTGTCACAAGCTCAAGCTTTGTGTCTGCATAGAAATGTTATGCAATAACAGTTTCAAAACAGCAGGAATTTGAGAGCTGCTCACTTTTTTTTTGTAGAACTGTTACCCAACGCATTTTTAGAACGAGTCTTCATTTTTGTTGATTTGTTGTTTTAATAAAGATACAAAAACTGGGAAGAACTAATTTCTGTGACACATCGATCCGCATATGTGAAGTATAGGCATATATTTTATCACTGAGAAATTACTTATTTGTCTGGTTGGCCACAGTACGATGTCATAAAGTTTTCTGAGATTAGCTTTCATTTGGATATGGTAAATATAAAAAATCGTATTTATTCATCTACTCTCCATAGTTGCCATATTTCAGGTAAGAATCCAGGAACCCCATAATTTTACATGCATGGTCTAATTTCTGAATAGTGACTTTTATTAGAATTATTAACTCAAACCCAGTGCTATAAAGAACAGCATAGCTTTCCCCTGTATGTGCTCTTTGGGTGAGTCCTACTTGCACTAATAATAATGTCAAAACTCCTGTTGATTTTCCTGAGAGAAAGATGGGCCCCATTTACTGCATCTTCAAGACCCTAAAGGATCTTTTAAAACCTTCAATAAACCAAGACCCTGTTGTACTGTGACTGGTTAATTCTGTTGAAATTATTCCCTGAATAGTACTACATTGCCAAACATTAGCTTGTTTCTTTTTCATTGCAATTTCTTTTTTCTCATATCATTTTATTGCTTTTCAACTATTCCCTTTTCTTCATCTTTCATAATCAGGTCCAATGTCTTCTTAGGCTAGCACACAAATTTACTGAGAGGGCAAACAGCAGGCAATGAAACAAGGGCAAACAAAGGAGTAGAAAATGGGAATTACTGGGGAAAGACATGATAGTTTTTCCTCAGCTATATTGATTAGTATGAGAGATAACAAAGAACTCATATACACACAGGCACAAAACTCTATGTACAGAAATGTATATTCGTAGAACCACAAGTGTGTTGTATATATATTTACCTTCCATCCCCATAATGTTCCTTTCTTTGCAGCTCATAGCACCTCCCGCAAATTGTCCTCCAAATACACAGTATGTGGCATGACATAACTGTCAATTCACATCTCCAGATGCTCCAGAAAGGGCAATGAATACCGGACAGAGAGTTAACTTGAAATGCCTAAATTCCTTTGAAGGAATGTAACTGAAAGGAATTGACAGTCTGTTCCTGATTAGACCTCTTCACCTGAACCCTTTCTATTCTCTTTCTGTTGGCATCAGCTTTTATTGTAAGAGGATAGCTTTGTGCAAGCTACTTTGTAGAGTCAGCGAGTAACTAAGGCAAGCTGTGCAGCTACTGTGAAGTGCACAAAATTATACTCTACTAATGAAATCAAACTATGTCTCCTTATGGGATTAGCAGGATGATAATTAAGCCTTCCCTGCTTCTAGATGACACAAACCCGTGAGCAGCTCCAGCTTGCCACTTTTAAAGTAGTGGTGTTTGTAGTGTATAGAGTGACAGAGCTCCATCCTTTTGTGAGACACATTGGTTTCCTGTCTGTATCAGGGATCAGGGACTTGGGTCACTTACACTGAAGCACACACTGAATCAACACTTGCAATAATTTTTCCAGAGACAGAGTAAGACCTAGGAGAGATGGTTAGTAAAAGAGAACACAAAACAAAGCCACACAGCAGGAATGTCACAAAGCGCTCCACAAGTGCCTGAAATATAGCTGTGCTTATAATGATGCTGTCTGGCAGGATGAGACTGCACGTTACTGTGGCATGCATCAGTCCTATGTTCTTAGGTCATCTGCACTTGCTCATACACTGTGCTCCATTAAAAAATGCTCCAAAGGGGAGCCAAATACACCTTAGTTTAGCTACAAATGCAGGGAATGGCAAGTACCTGTGTGACACTGCTCCAGCTGAGGCACTTTACCCAAAACCACTGTGACCAATAAGGGGTGAAACTACCAGGGCAAAATCCTCAAAAAGATTCACCCAGTCCTGAAATCTGTCTCTGACACAAGCTAATGTATTAGCCAATGCTTTAATTTTGTTAAGGTCATGAACAACAGAAACCATTACCTTGACTCTTTCTTTGACTTTACAGGATGTTAGAATAAGCCCCTTAGGAGCTGAAAGATTGGTTTATAGTTTCAGCTGCATAAATTTTAGTAATGCCATAGGAAGCTGCCAGGTTTTAGGCATTTTTTGTTCTTCAAAACATTTTATTTTCTTGAAACGTGCACTAAAAGGCTTATTAAGATACTTTTTTTCTTCCATTTCGTCTGGTTACACTTGAAATTCATTTCACCTTTAAAGGAAAAGGTTTCTAAAAATAAATCATATTTCATGAAATAAACCCTGATATCCTTCACTCATAACACTTCGCAAAGTCATATGCAATTGAAGTCAGTGGGCTTGAGAGGAAAAAGCAAGTTAATGTCAATGATTTCCTTTTCATCATCAGGCTGCAACAATTTCCAAGTTTCTGTAAATATAAAATTGTCTTGTTCTTCGTCTTATAATGCCTATGTATTATCTTCAAAGATTAAGAACAAAATGTCCTGAAACTAACAGCAATCTACACAAAGTACTGTCACCATCTACTGGTGTATTTCATATGATGATGTGATGGGTCAGTAACCAGGTTAGACAGTTATGTTACAATTTACATGAATATTGCTACTCTAAATTTCTTGAATATTTGAAAGCTTGTTGAAGTTGCATGAAAGTAATATATTAACAATAATATTTTGCATCTCTAAAATCTCAAGGAACAATTACCTTCATTATTATGATGATTTTTATTTGAAAATTTGTGATAACGAAGGAACAGTAAACCAAGCTGTTGTTGTATAGCAGTAGTAAATATAAGGGAAAATAATGTGACATTTCTTTTGGGATAGGACTGATAATAATTGCACCCACACAAGTTTAATCTTGGGAATCCTTTCAGTGATTGCAATTCACTTTCTTTAATGAGTTCATTCATTCAGTCTTCACTGTTCCAGAGCTCAATGCTATTAGCGCTGCTTTCTTGCACATGTAAAGAGGCTGAACAGTCAAATCACTTGTAGCAGACTACAAGACTATTGACATATGCATTGATGGGATATTGACATATTGACATATCATGACGGGATAGGCTATAGCAGTGGTGATCCACAGAAGATAGCACAGAGCACTGAATAACATAAACCTCACTAAACTGAAAATAGTCCTAGAATTCAAACCAACTTAATTCAATCAAATACAGCTGTGCTATAGACTGTGCATAGAACACGTTTTGGAAGACAGTGTTCATGTTTTTTATTTAACCTTTCATCTGTCAGTATTTATACTATGACTCAATTATAGATATTATGTAGTCTGTGATATAAATACAGCCCAAAACAGATATTAAGCTCTGAATTTCCAAGAACACCTGAGGGAATTCAAAAACTATATGTTGCTTTTTGCAATATATGTAACCATTATTCAAGTGCTATTTCAAACTGTGTGAATACTCAAGCTGGATTTCAGGGCTGCTTTTTACAAGTTACAGAATCTAAAAAATGGGAATGCCTTACTGAGAAGAGAAAGAGAGAGAGGAAGGAACAAATAATTTTTCTCTTTCTTGTATGAGAAATGTTCTATTCTACCAATGACAGCTATGTGTGTTACGGAGAAATCCTTAGCACGTGACCTGCTCGCAAATGTTACAGTCAAATAGAATTCAGTATTATTCCCATCATTGACCTTAACAGAAGGTACATCTTTGGGTATGCAGTATGACATTGATGGTAGTGATAGAAAATGGGGAGTCTTAAAAAGATTTGTTAAGATGATTTGGTCATGCTTGTCAAATCTCAGGCATCTCTGACTCATTTCATTATTTTATATTTTTACATTGGATCATGGGATGTTTTATATTGAGTGCTAGGATGGAAGACTGAATACTAGTATACAAATTTGACCTTGTGCAAGATGGCCCAGCCCTGCGGAGGTTGGCAATGTCTACTGAACCATGAATATGTATGTGTGATTAGTACACACTTTGCCTCACACTGCTGTCAGTTCTTCTCCAATGCTGGTCAAGTGTGACTGCAAAATCTGTCCTAAAATTTTGCAGAAATAATCTGTGCAGGCTCAAAAATATACAGAAAATGAAGAACTAAGCCAATTTGTAATCCCTTGGAACCTTGCCACCAGCAACAGCTCTTGGGTAATTCATATGAGTACAGAAACCTTTTGGTTTGGTAGTTAATTTGTGTGGTAGTAGGAGAAATTGCACTCAATATCTCCCAAGTTATTTACTGTTGAAACAGAAATTCTTTCAAACATCAGTATTTTTAGGTGCTATCAGAAATTAAACAGCTTAATTTCACAAGTTAAAAATCAAGTGTTAGATCTGTTTAGTATAAACTTTAGCATATGAATTCAATGGAATTTTCTTCAGCCAGTCTTTTAAAAAAAAAATCCTGCCACATATTAGCTGTAACGGGAAAGATATGCTCATATAGAAATAATTTTCACACACCTGTCTTTAACATACATTACCTTTCTCCATAAGTCTGTCTTACAGCAAGATAGATCATAAATGGACACCCTTTCAGCTTTACTCAAAAATCATAAAAAATTGTTTTAATCAAAATCAACCTCCCATAACCAAAGAAGGAACATGAATGAGTGTAGTGGGTTAGCCTTGCTGTCTGCCAATTGCTCAGCCATCCATTCTCTCACTCCCCTTTCTCAGCAGGACAGGAGATGAAAAAAAAGGTGAAAAAGGTCATGGGTTGAGATAAGGGCAGGGAGATCACTCACAAGTTACTGTCAAAGGCAAAGCAGACTTGACTCGGGGAAATAAATTTATTGTCAATAAAAAATACAATAGGATAGTGAGAAACAAAGACAAAATTAAAAACATCTCCTCCAAGCCCGCTCTTCTGCTCAAACTCAACTTCATTCCTAACTCTTCTAACTCCTCTCCTGGTATAGTGCAGACAGGCAGGTAATGGGGGTTCTAGTCAGTTCATAATCCTTTGACTCTGCCACTCCTTCCTCATCACATTCTTCCTCTATTCCAGTGTGGGTTCCCTGCCCATGGGATAGAGTCCTTCATTAAATTCTCTAACATGGATCCTTCACACCAGATGCAGTTCTCTATGAACTGCTCCAGCAAGGTTCTTTCCACGGTGTATAGTTCAGGAATGGTTTTGGTTCCCTACATGGCTACTGCTCCTGACAGAAAACCTGATGCTGGGGTCCTCCTTCGGCCTGTGTCACTATGGTCTTCTCCACGAGTTTCAGGAGAATCTCTGCTCTGGTGCCTCAAGCACCTCCTCTCCCTCCTTCTTCATTAACCTTGGTGTCTGCAGGGCTATTTCTCTCACTTCACTTTCATTCCTTCCTCACAGCTACCACAGAGCGATTTTTTACCCTTTCTTAAATGTGTTGTCACTTGACTGATGGGCTCAACTGGGTCCTGCTTTGGGGCCATTTTGGAGCTGGCTGGCGCAGGTTGTGTCCAATATGGGGTAGCCTCAGCTTCCTCTCACAGGGGCAAGTCCTTCAGCACATTGTCCTACGAAAATTTTGCCATGTCAACCCAATACAATGAGTTTAACAGTTACAGACAATTCAAAGCATTTTGCTGAAGTTTGTGTGGCCTTCTACAGGCTTTTTCATACTTCAATATTAGAGTTTTGCAGTAAAGCATCACCAAATTGTACAAAATGCTGTTAGTAAAACCAAAATTATTATTCTGAAAGTATTTCCTTATTTTTCTTTAGAAAGATATAAAAACATGACAAAATTATGTAAATTGGTTTTATTGTATTAGCCAGGAGCATACATCACATCTTTCACTTTTCTTGTAACAATACAAAAAAATATGGAAAATTCAATGTCAAAAAAACCAAAACCAGAAATGTAATTTAAAATATCTCACCTACAACTAAAGAATGAAAGTCTGTCTTACACATCACAATGGATATAAGAAAATCATCCACTTAATATAAGTGTTTTTTTAATAATAGGGTGTTCAACATCTTTGGAGTAATTGTTTAAAGATAGAAGGTTGTAAAAAAGAAGAATGTTCTGTCAGATTTCACAGGAGCACAGATACACTGCCAATATTTATCTGAATACTAAAGAAATTTTTAAAACTGTCACTTACACTTCTGCTTTTCTTCAGTAGTTGATACTCTTGTTCTTGTCTCTAACAAACAATAACTTTTTTGAGATAATTTCAATACAATCTATATGGATATGAATGCATCATTCCTTACTACAAAAAAATATGAATATGATTTAAAATCATATTGTTGTAAAACATCTTATAGATGAAGAATGGCTTACGGAATTCACAACAGAGATGCTATTGTTCAGTTCTCCAGTCACCCAGAGTAGCTATATGATTGCAATAAAAAGTTTAGGAGCCTTTTACTTTAGCTTAAGAAAAAGAGAACACAAACTTTCCATCAGAAACATGTATCTACTTTGGAACTACCAGGTTTTTAGGTACTTTGAGAGCAAACAGGAGATTACTTGCTGAGGTATTAAATTCTATGGGGTTTTTTTGAGTCAGAGAGAATAAAGACTGACCTCTATACTGCAGTTTTAGTTGCAGCAAGGACAATACTTTATGAAATTTTACAAATACCTTAAAATTTTCCCTCTAAAGAATATACCAGTCATAGAACTCTGCCTTGTCTTTTTTGGATAATGAAAATTATTGATAGTGTTGTTACACAAATGTTTGGGTAATATTGGACAGTATGAAATCATACCTATTGATAGTTTTCTGGGCTATGAAGAGAGGAGGCCACTTGTATAAACCTAGTGAAACCTTCATGGATGCTGCCACCCTATTCAGGTGTCTGGCTTCAAGGTCAGAGACAATTTCATGTTCAGACTCCAATGCTGTTCTTCTCATGAATGCATCAAATGGAGTGGAGAATCACACTCAAAGGATGAGAGGGAAGTTAGTTTTAAAGCTGTCATTGTCAAAATTAAAAAATTACAATGAAGAGCATGGAAATAAAAAATCTGTGCATTAGTTATTTCATATAGCTGCATCTAACAGAAATTTGGTGTGGACATGGAAGTAAGTTTCACTGATTTATACTCAGTTGACTCAATTTCAACTACTTTTTTTTTTTTCCTTTTGCTTTACAATTCTTCCTCAACAAAGAAATTAAATTTGAGTTTCTCTTCTGATTTGTCTTCTGAAAGAAGACAATTTTTTTAATTGCTTCACATCACATAGGCTTTTAAATGCCTCATAAAAGTAAAATATTTCAAATAAAAATTATTTGATACTAGACAGATCAAGGAGAAAAAGAAGAAAAAATCCTTCCTGAAAATATCTTCATCGATGAAATTACCAATGAATGAGCACACGCTGTAATACTTGTCGTTTTCCAGAGAGATGAGAAAGTTTGTGCATTTGATATAAATTTGAATGTGATGCCTTTGTCAATGAACAGAATAGATAATAAGCTCCTCTGAACAATAGTATCTGGGAAAACATCATGTGATACATAACACGGTTAAATATTGTTTCTAAAGCAGACATTATTTTAAAGAATTGTGGTATTTACTCAGCTATTCTCCCTACCAACAGAATCTGTTTCAATGGTAGGAGCTTCAGTTCAGGGAACTGGGCAGTACAAAAGCAAGAAACTCAAAGAATTGTGTCTTTTAAATCTGTGCAAGATATATTTCTTATGTGTTACTGTATAAAATGGTGAAAGATTCTACTATGAAAGCTAAGTGATTTATTACCTTGATATGGAGCACAGGTGAACATATTTCTTCCTTTTTCACTGATACCATTAAGAAGTATTGCTTCATTTATCTTATATATTCTACCTTCATTTATCTTAGGTATTTTACCTTCAACACTTGTTAGCAAGCTGCAATACAAATTTCCAAAAGAAACTTTTGATACTCAAATAATGAGATTCCTCTGTACAAAATACAGTTCCGTAGACTTTGGAACGTCATTCTTTTCACTCCTTCTGCAGGAAGAATATTAAAAATAAATTAAAAAATAATTTAGTGAATAATATTGAAAGAACAGAAACATTGTCTTGTCTTACTAACTATCCTCTCTTTTTAAGTGTAAACAAACTAATAGCCTTTTTATAGGTAAAAAATTTTGGAAAAGTCTTAGTTGAATGTACTTCATACTTCAATGTCTATGTTATTGAATGATGAATTACATTAGTTCTTGACTCATATGGTGAATAAATCAACCAGATGATTAGTAGTACAATTAAGCCATGGGAAAAAAAAATATTATCAAGAACATCAACATGATACATTACAGGGTACATTTGAGAAAAGCATTACAAACAAACTCATTTTTAAATATGAGAAAGCAAATAATTCTCCCCTTGCCTCCCCAAGGATGTTAAAAGCTGCAGCCAAACTCCTTGGGACAAAACTTCAAAATCCAGCAGGAACTGGTTTACATAAGATAGATGCTTACCAGGCTGGAAGACATTCTCTGTGCATTTCTATGAAAGGCTTCCAACAAAGTTGCAATAATAGCATGCGTGGGAGACATATGGAGCTAAGGAATCCAAGAGAAAAAAAAAAGAAAAAAAGAAAAATGTATTAGCTAATTTAAAGTCTAGTAACTGAAGCAAAATAAACTATAAGATCTGCCTTCTTTTCTTGTTTTTCTCACAGGACTCACTGCAAGATATTCAAATTAATTAAAATATAATTGTTTCTACTATTGAAGGCAAAGTCTGAAAAGTCAAAAATATCTTTTCATTCAAAAAGTTTTCCTCTAGCCATCCTTCTGTATTACTCCTGACACTTTAGCAAACCTAACTGTCACTGAGCTTCTAGGTGTTCCTGATAGTTCAAACCCATAACAGTCTATATGTCTAAAATGTTTCTGCTTGATTATAGAGTCATCACACAATTAAGATTTCTCTGAAGAATAACAGCCTTATCTCTGAATCACCTCTCATATGTATTTTACCTTTCTAGGAAAGGAAGTTTGAGTAAACAGTACACGTTTCTTTTCATTTGGATGTGTAATGTAACTTAAGATGGCATAAAAAAAATTACTATGATAAAAATCACACGAGTAGTAAATTTCATTTTTCAAACAGTTAACTTATTCCAAGCAAGCGGCAGTCACACTTCTGCTACAGCTGTGACACTTTCCAGGAATTGCTATTGTGCAGTCTAGTTTTTCTCAATTGCAAGAAATCTGGTGCACATTTTGTTCAGGAATACATCTGGTCCAGGTAGCTGGGCTCTCAAGGTGCAGACTGAGATGCAGGTTGAGCTCTGGGTGGGAGTCCAAGACAATAGGCTGTGAACTGCCACCCTTTGGGATAATAAAGGACACACAGACAGGTGACACCAACCAGGTGAATGCATACTGGGAGACACAGCAGGAATTGCTGATCTTTTGGCTAACAAAGGAGATGAGGACCGCTGATGCCAGCGGGGTGGATGGACGCAAAGAGGGCTGCAGAAGCCGAAGAGTCAGAAGGAAGAGTGAGACTTGCATGCAGACAGTGTGAGGGTATTAAAGCCCACTGGTTCCTTTGCTGGGGACCCCTCTTCAGAGGCACCACCTTGAGTTGTTTCTGTGTTACTGCACCAGGAATAAATGGCTTTATGGAACATGACATCAGAGACTCTGCTGTGGGAAACCTGGGGCCAAACCAGAAAGGTAACCTGGTCTGGCTGTGTGTGAGTGGGGTGTGCAGAGAGTCAAGCAGGGACCCGTCGGTCACTGGAGCCACTGCTGTGAAGGGGCTCCAGTCCCAGCAGTGAAAGTCTCTGGTGTTGGGAGTGGGACTGACAGTCTCATGAATAGTCAGATTGGGAAGTTTCCTTAAAAATCTAAAATTTTAATTTTCATTTTTGCTTTTTAATGTAAATATTTCATATATTTACATATACATTGAGAGACACAACATCCCAATTCCATAAAAAAAAAAGAACACCACAATAGAACAAACATACACATAGTTTACCACACAGAAAAAGCTCAAGGCTGTAGCCAAGACCTCTGCTATCATGGTAAAACTAATGTATACAAAACTTTCTAAGTGGACCCCAAGTGGACCATGCCCTCTGCTACAGGCAAATGTCATATTATGTGGAATATCACTTTGATTAGTTAGTCAGCTGTCCTTACTATGTCACCTCCCAACTTCTTGCCCAGCCTACTGGTGAAGAGGAGAATGTTGGAAAGACAGCCCTGATGCTCTATCAGCGCTGCTCAGCAGTAGCCCAAATGCTGGTGTGTTATCAACACATTTCTAGCTACAATACAAAGAACAGCATTTTGTGGGATACTGTGAGGAAAATCTTAATCTCAACCGGACCCAGTGCACACATCCTGTCCTAAAATTTTATAACAAATTATTACTCTCACATTCTTCCTTCACTGCAATGATTTCATCACTTTCCTTTGATATGGCTCTTTTCTGGGACAGAGAGGATATTGCTCACAGTTTTACTGAATCAGCACTCTGGGCTCATTTTACTTTTGCATCAGAAAAAGCATAGACGTAAATTTATTTTCCAACCTGAAAACTTTTGCTAATTATTATTAAAACTATAAAGCTACCACTGCCTGGTACAACTGTGTTCAGCTTCTGCACTACATGAACATGAGTAGCAGCAATTTTTTTATGTTTGAAGTGAATGGAAAATATTCTAAAAAATTCCACTCTTCTTTATGAAAAACAGCCTGACTGTTTATAGAGTTAAATCTCTCACTGTGGAAATTTAAGGTCTTGGCTCACTGTAAATGTGGCAAAGCTCCAGAAGTTAACATGCTCTTTGGAGGTGAACCCTTCGAGTTCAGCTCTTTGGTATTGATTGTGACATTTTCTTGTCAGCATGAACATCCAATATCCAACTTAGGCAATATTTCTCATTAAGTTGTATAGACTATGAACAGCATAAACTTAAACAAATATGCGGTGTCAGAGCACAGGTAAAGTACAGCACGCAGTTTTAATAAACTGAAAACAATACATCTGACAATCTTCTCTAATTTTACCTTTGACACAGTTTATGTTTTATTCCATCCATCATCCCTCTTTTTGTCATTACTCTAGGTTCTGCTTTTGTAATCTTCCTTTTTTTCCCAAGTGAGTGGCTTCATGGAAGGCTTGATACTTCTTCACTGTATTCAACAATAATACTCTCGTTGGCAGCAATAGTCCAGTATCAAGCTCATCTCTAAGAAAGTAAAACTTTTATTACCACTGCTCTGTTAAGAGTTGTATACTCTAGTGGTACAATTCATGTATTAATTCTTCACTAGACTCACAGATTTTAAAGCATGAAGAAAGCAGCATGATGAGCTAATCTACTATCTTGCACAGAATAGAGCATATAATTTCACTTCATTCTTATAATGCATTCATTACTTCCAACTGTATTATCTGTTTCTAAAAGACAGTTCTCTGGAATGAGTGACATATAAGGCAGAATGTGTCATGGCCTTTGGTTAAACTGTTCCAATGGCTCATTAAATCGCTAAACAATTACATTTCAATTTTCAGTTTGTTTCATTCATGATGAAGTCACCTCCTAAACTTCTCTTCAATAAACCAAAAAGCATGTCTCTGTTAAGGCACACTGTCAAAACAAGAATACTTTTATCTGTGTTTTCTGAAGCTGTTTCAATCTGTCATCATTGTTCTAAAGAGCTTCACACAGTCAGTATTCAGGTAATGACCTCACTAATGTAATGGACTGTGGTAATAAAATTTCTGTCTTTCTACTCAATAGTCTCTTGCTTATTGAGGCTCAATAGTCTGAAGGTGTTATCTGCCATGGGAACACTCAAAGTTCTTTCTGAATACTCACATTTCAAATTTTGAATTTTGTATTTGTTAATAAAGATATCAGATTACACCTTGCAGAAAGCAGAATCTGATCCATTTTACTTATTAGCTTTGAGGTATTAAACAAAACTAAATTTCAGGAATCCTGTGTATTCCTTATACAGACATAATTTGCCTTTTCAAACACACATATAATTACAGTTTACCTGACAGAGCCATAGAATTATTTTCAAATTTCCCAAAATTTCAAATTCCCCAAAGCTTAGAAGACTATATCCAGTATATGTATATAAATTGAGCATATCTCTGTGACTGTAAAAGACATGAAAAATACCCAAAATGTGTAGAACTTTTGACAAATCAGAAATTAGAAAGAGGAAGAAAAAAAGATAAGTAGAAGTAAAATGATGGAAGGGGGAAACCCCAAAAAACAGAGAAGTAGTTTGAATTAAAGCATTGGGAATGAGGGAATAACTCTGTTGTTTTGTGGAGAAGCTAGACACTGTAGTTGGATGAGATTTAAACTGTAAAAGGCTTTCCATATTAATGGGAAATAACAAGGTTGCTAAATAACAGTATGATAGATGTTGTTAAATCAGCGGGTCCAGATAATTTTGCCTGCAAGTGCTTTAAAGAGTCAGCTGAGCAGATCACTTGATCATCAGTGATGATTTTCAATAAGTCTTGGAGCACTGGAGCATTTCCAAAGGGTTGGAATGAAGCTAATGTTATGCCAATATTTTAAAATATAAATGGGACATCTAATTATAGGCCTGTCATCCTGACATTGATCCCAGACAAATTATGGAACAAGAGGTATGGGATTTGATGAATAACCTATTAAAAGAGTATAATATAATTAATGGCAATCAGCATGGGCTTATAGGAAAGACATACTTTCAAACTTGCTTGTAAGCTGATCAGGAAAAGCTATCATTGGACTTGGATAAGGATGGTGCTGATGATCTTATCTTACTTCTATAGGTCATTTAGTTTCATAATGCACCTGCTGATTAACAAAGAAGAAATTGCAAACACCAACATTATACATATTAAACTGAATAAAAGCTTCTAACATGTAGGTTTTAATATACTGTATTTAAGGAACTATCAAAGAGTGTGTGTTCTTCTAAAAACATGCCAAAGGGCTTATTTTTGTCTTTATTTGCAGCCTCAGTAAAACAACATTTTTGCTAAAAGAATATAGTGGATAACACAGCAACCGGAGGAGGGGTAAATGAAGGAAAGTAAAGATTGGTGACAAGAAGTTGTAATCCCTCGATATTTAGGATAAAACAATATTTTATTATAGGTAACAAAAATTATGTATCTAGGGACAATAGTGTAAAGAACACTCAGGAAATGGGAACTCTATCCTGAAGATTAAAAGTCTAAAACCTTGGGGATGACACAGTAACATACTACATCTGGAAAAACCTAATGCAAATCTGGCTTATGCAGCATTCAGACTATCTTTCTTAGAATATGAACTCTATCTCCGTACTCCTCAATTAAAGGACACTGATATATTGAAAAACAAGTACAGACAAACATTGGAAAAGTACTGAAGCATCAGGAAGTAAATCTTACACCTAAACTTAAGGTACTGCTTTAAATTTTCTGATGCACCAGTTTCTTTGCCTCTTTTAGCATAGAGAGTATAGCAACAACTTTGATAGGAAGAAGTCACCTTTTTTGACTATTCGCAAGGAGTTCAAAACTTAAGAACTACAAAAGAAGGTAAAGGATTCATTTGACCATAAGCCATCTGTACTTACATTCAGAACAGAAATATGGCTGTGGAAAAACGTGATAACCAGAATCCCTTTACAAGACAGTGAAGCTTCTTTTTTTTCTCCTCTAAAATAATACACTAATTCTAACAGAAAGTGTAGTTAAATCATTAGCTGTGAACTTGTTTGACTGCAATCATTTCCCACACTAATTGACTTCCACAAGTCAGCACTAATACATTATTCCCACAGATTTTACTCTTGCTATGTGCTGTCCTTCATGGATCCTCTTTAATTCAATAGAATTTATGAGATTTATGATCAATGTGAATTCAGTCACTGTATAAAAACAACTTTAAATACCGAAATCCAAATGAATTATTTCCCTACACTTTTTATCATCTTGCTGACAAAAATGGGAAAAAACCACCCACCACCAAAAATATACAGAATAATCTGTAGGCAGTAGTAAAAGAAGTAGCACAGATTATTTATTTGGGAAACAGAAAGTAAGATTGTAATGTGTAAAGTCAGAATTTGCTTGTCAGTTTATCTGATTTTCATTCAGCTTGTAACAAATTTCCCTTTCTTTGGAACAGAACACAAGGAATATTATATTCCAAATGTTTGGTTTGATTTCTAGAGAATACTACATATTTCTGTACTTTGAGGAATAAAGAATATGTGTTCCTCTTTTTTATGGCTAAAAAGTAATGCTTTGAAATGCTTTAGTTTCACCTGGTTGTTTACGCACTAACCTATTTTGAACAAAATTTTTTGAGAGCATTCCCAGCCCATTCTGAGGAATCAAATACACAATCTTGTGAATCAAAACTGAGATATTATAACCATAAAATTTTACTTTACTGGATGTTGACCATATCAGTTTCCACTGAATTCAGCATGATACTAACTAAAACTCTCAAACAGCAATGTCAAGGAGAAACAGTATTCCATAAACTGACTGATTCAGGACTCCTGTGCATAGCAGACAAAAAAGTAATTGAAGAAACAGTTACTTCTTTTAGTGCTGGTTGTTCCAATGCTCTCCTTTGATTGTGAAAAAATTAGCAATATAAAATTCAAAGCAAAGAAATGTTGAAAAATAAGAATATTTTGAAAACCAAGCTTAGAACAAAACTGAGTTGGCTTTGCAGCCCCAATGCTACTATACGGGACCAGTACCAGTAATTAGCCAACTGAAGTTCATGCAAATTTCCAGAGACTTTCCAAGTAAGGAATACTATTTTGAAAAAGAGTAAATAATAGAAGTCTTATTTTATTAAATACCACAAAAAACTGCTTATATATTTCCATCAAAATGTGGTAGAGCAGTTGAAGATCAGAAACACATACAAGAATACAACTTTCCAATGATGCAGTGCCAGAGTTAAATTTTAACCGGTGAATGATTTTATAACAAGCAAAAAATGCATTATCTTGCTATTAATTGATTGGCAAAAGCCAGAACAATCACTATGAATGTAACAGATTACCTGATTCCTAAGTATTTCACACTGCCAGGGTACTGGAGTGTGAAATTAGTGAAGCACTTATGCAATATACAGGCATTGTGAATATGATTATACCTAAGAGATGATTCTAGTAATGATAACTTGAAGCTCAGGCTAGAACAATTACTCATTTACATCAGGTGATAAGGGTGACAATTTTAAAGTTAAAGGTCTCCATCTTGATTCCTCCAGGCTAACAGCATCTGTATAGATGTAGTCAATGTAGCCATGCAGCAAGTAGTGTGGAAAGTTTATTTTCAGTTGAGAGGGCTGATTTTATGAGTCCTGTGTGGTGAATATATAGCTAAGGGAATATTTAGCTATGGCTCAGTGTGTTACGTAGAGCACTAAGCCATGGAATATATTTAAAGAATAGAATAGAACAGAACAGAACAGAACTCTTTTAAGGGATCTACAAAGGTCATTTAGTCCAGTTGCAATATTTTGCTCATACAGTTTATAGACTGTAAAGTTGTACATTGACTGCAAAATTATAAGGTTGTTGAAAATTATGAATAGTCTAAAATGACAGTAAAAATTATGAACGGAGAAAAATCATCTAAGGCTAAATCTAGGTGCTGATCACAAAGTGTCTGTTTGGATACTTAGTCAGAGTCAGCTGCTCATGAATGTAGACAGATTGTGCTCATACTTCAATTCATGGAAATGTCAGTGGTGATCAGTAGTAAACCACAACCAGTGGCATTTCTTAGAACAAGGGCATCAGTTCAGTCTCCTTGTCTTTTTCAAGGGGATCATTTTGGAAGATGTAGGTTCTCCACTCTGTCAGTAAGGGCACAGCAAGAATAACTTGATCTTCACAGACTACTCAGTGAAGTTGTCTTTTGATCAGGCTAGGAAAATCAAGCTATCTATGTATCTATGTATCTATCTATCTATCTATCTATCTATCTATCTATCTATCTTGCATAATGGGCCAAACTTTTGACACGACTTGAATTCCCCTATGTTCAGGAAAAAATATTTCTTACCTCTATCCCTTTGGTATGCCAAGGTTGCCAAGACAGATTCCTTGCTATGCTCCTGCTAGCATGCAGCCAGAACCAGGAGGAGTAAGATTTGTGAGAAGGCTGAGATAACAGGTAGGTAATGAGTAAACTCTGGGTAGTTTAGATTGGGCAGCCTGGTCATTTTTCATGAACCAAGGGAGTCCCATTAAATACCAGTGGAAAACCTCTCTGCCCTAGGAAAATAGCATCTATAATGCTGTCCATTTTATTGACCACTCCATCCGGAGCTTCAGTGAGAAGGCAATAAGGTCCCAGATCTACCAGATCTATCACAAGTAAAAGTTCTTTTTTTTTTTTTTACTGGCATTTGGAAAAGAGGTGATTTTTTTCTTTTTTTCTACTTCACTAATGTTATACACAATGAAGTACCTGTAAAAATGTCTTGAATAAAACTTATATGGACAAGAATGCTCTCAGGCACATGGTATGATTCTTGGGATGTCCCACACAGGATCATCATCAATGATCCTGATGGGTCCCTTCCAACTCAGCATATTCTATGATTCTATGAATTGAGACATAGATTAGAAAGAAACAGCCCAGTTATGAAGATATATCTTGAATTTTGCAAAAGAGTTTTGACCCTTTCTACAATCTCTGTTATATCTCAAACGTGTATTTAGCGTGAACGGACAGTTCCCTCTGCAGCTGGATGTACCATCAACCATTCCTAGAATTCCAGTAGACAGTCTGAACTTTAAAAGAATCTCATTCTCTTGAAATAGCACAATCCCAGTATTTAAAGTTGTTTTTATGCAGTGACTGTTGTGACATAATCTCTTATTCTGTCAGCAAAGCCAACTTTCATAGAGCTTCTCAAGCACTGGTGTTTGAAAGGAAAAAAACCCAACATTTCTTTGAATGTGGGCCAGAAAATATCTTGTTCTTCAGGAAAATGCGATCACAAATACATGGAGGTGGTTGTCCTAGGCATCTTTATCTTTCTACTCCTTTGTATTGATGTCCTCAAGCAAGAATTCTTAATTTCATTTTGAACATATTACCTGCTGAATTATAAATCTAGAAACACTGACAACTAGCCTGAAGTAAATTTATTTTAATATAATGTGAAACTTTTATTTGGATCCTATCTTCCTCTAGTGGCAATATAATCACCAAGATAATTTGCATGATTAGCTGGAAAACTCTTTTTCCATACTGCATATGCACACATGAAAACTTATGTTGTTTTATTTTCTTATGTATTTCAAAATGCAACTGAACACAGTTCTCTCCTGTTGAACCTAAGATTCATGAGTCTACAGAATAAGTATATTTTTTAAAAATATTTGAGGGAGGAGATGCTTTAGATATTGCTATTGAGACATTAGCTTTCATCTTTCCTATAAATTTTAATAATAAACATGGGTGGAATCAGTAATGGTCTCATTCCAACAACGTTCCAACAACTTGCTTTAGCATGAACCACAGAACTAATATCTGAGAGGGTGACACATTATTCTAAGCTGGTCATTAACTAATACAGATGTTGCCAGATATGTGCTATTTTGTAAGTAATCAGTCCTTTTCAGATTCCAGTGTCATGGAGACAATATTCATGGATGCTGATATTTTCTGAAAGAAGTTACTGTAAGAACAATACCAGAACCACTTATGCATATTAGCCAAGCAATTTTTGTTTCTTTGTAATCGGTTATCCACCCTGTCTGAATTTCTATCACAACATCTCAGACATTTCTAAGAAGGAGATGACTTTTTTCCACATAAAGAAAAACATGCTGATGAAATTTTCCTTTGTCCTTATGTCTATAAAGCCCATATCAACAAATTCAATTTTCAAGTTACTAATCTCCACATTTCATTATTTTTTTTCTTAAATTAATCTGAGTTTTCAAAAAGTTAAAAGTTCTCACAGACTGTGACTGAGCTTGCCCAGGCTCTCCTGGCACCTCAAGCCAATCAGAGCGGTTATTCATAATGCAATGGTGCTACAAAAAATAATTATATTCACCTTCTATCAAAACATTTTTTGTGTAGTAGACTTGTTCTTGCCTTTCCTCACATCTCAGGAAGGCATAAGATGAGGACAAGGGACCACTGTGAGAGCCAATAGTGTGAGATGGAACTGACACTGAAAGGAAAACTGGGATGAAAAGAAAGATAAATGAAATCAGCTGGTAAACTATAGCATGAGTAGTAGAGAGGAATCTAGCAAAAACACAGAACCTTAAAATAACAACTGTAGCCTTGTCAGGAGGGATGGATAAAGGCCACGAAGAAGGAAAACTTAAAAAGCACATGAATAAAAAGCGGAACAAAAATTGATAGGAGACTTCTGAAACAATACTTGTCCTGGCATCAGCAGTCTATTTTAGAACAGGAACAATATAGAAAAACAAACAAAAAAAGCCACACAAAAACATAAGTGGGGGGAATGTGACCACTAGTTGCACATGCCTCTTCCCATTTGTTTGCCAGTTAGAATCACCTGCACAAAGGAATAGTGAAGAGTGCAATAATTTTCATTCATAAGACATTACAGCGGAAAGGCAAATAAAGTGGAGCAGTTAGTCTGAGCAATTAGTTCTTATCATTCAGCTTGTAAAATTGACAAAAATGCATGACCTTCATCAAATGTCACTGAAACCTTCTCTCTTCACCCGTACAATAACACAAACCAGGGATTTTTCTTTACTGCATCACTCATAGAAGGGGTCCAGCTGATGGAACTGAAGTTCTTTGTCATCCAGGTGAAGATTCGGGTAATGCAAATTGTATCACGTATTAGAAATTTTTAGTTTCTTCCACTTGCTTTTACGAGAATTAGGAATATATATGCAAAAATTCACAATACATCTACAGGTCTGACATTCAGATTCTCAGATTTTCTCACTGACCTGACACAGGAGGTGAAATAATTTGTCTCAAGGCTTTAAACAAGGTAGAAGAAGACAAAGGAAATGTTCTCTGAAAAAAAAAAGTAAAAAGACTTGTAGGTCAGGTGCTGGACTTGCACTCAGGAGACCAGTATTCATTTCCTGATTCAATAGCACATTCATTGGGGGCCCCGGGGCCCCCTGGTGGTCTAGTGGTTAGGATGCAGCACTCTCACCACCACAACCCAGGTTCGATTCCCAGTCAGGGGACTTCCCCGGGCAGATAGAGCTCCTCAGCCCTGTAAGGCCATCCATCTAAGAGAAGGTCACTCTAAACAAACCTACATCCTGAGGACCTCGCTGCCACCATCCAAGCTCGCTTGGCCCCAGTAGATGAACCTCAGGATTAAAGGGTGGGCTCAGTTCAGCGCACACTGTGTCTCACCTAAAAAATCCACTGCGCAGGCTCGAAGGGTAAAGACCTTTACCAAATCTTCGTTCACGAAGACTGGCCATGATGATGAGCACATTCATTATAAAACACTGAGCAGATCTATGTCTCTGCCTCCCATTTGCAAAGCAAAGATAACGCTGTTTAATACTCTCTACCTACAACTTCCCAAAAACTACTATGAATTGCTGAAGCTTTCTAATGATTGTATATTCACAACTTTGTCCGTATAGTCTCTCTTAGGAAGAGGCTGAAGGGAAGGAATAAGCCAGCATTTCCTTTCCCACCAAAAATTTCCTTCCTCTGTGATCAACTAACCTGATTGGTTTTGTTATTGTTCAGCTACTCTCACTCTATTGTCCTTGTATTGGCCTGGTAACCCATAGTCAAACTCCAAGAACGTTACCACTCTTGGGAGTCCTCCAGATTATGTATTGTCTAATTTATGCTTGCTTCTACACTGGATATCATCTTTTCTGCTCCTGTAAATTCTTTCTTCAAGGAAAATCAGAGATGCAGGAAAATATATGTAGATAAATCCTTAGAAATGATCTTTGGAAATGAATACAAAGTTAAAAGCTTGATTGTAAAATGTGGACAAAATAGTATTTAGTGCTCAGCAACCAGGCCACCTCCCTCCACCACCCTCCTGTCATTCATAGGAAAACAGTCCTTGTTAATTATGTATTGCAATTTGTGCCAGAATAATATGCCATATGAGTCTATGACCAGAAAAACCCAAAGTAACAGTAAGTGATACCTTAAAGCACAGAAATAATTTTTGAAAAAAATTTGCTTACAGAGAAAATAATTTTTTAAATGTTATTAAGGCAACACTGAAAAGACCATTTCTTCATTACATCATCCCTGTTGGGTGTCTAATGTGTTCTAGTTTTGAAAAAAGTGATTCTCAAGTGATGCTATAAATTTCACACAAATGTTCCAGTTATTTACCAAGTGATTAATACTAAATATATTATTGTAGTATTACAGATTTCTATTTTTACTGGAATCTTAAAAATATTGCTTCAGACATGCCCTTTTCCTGTTATTTATCAATACTGAAAATGTTTTATTCTCATTTGGCAACTTATTTCTTTATTTTTCCTAAGATTCACATCATAATTTTGCTCATAAAAATGTTTTGAAGCTGTATTCATTTTAATAATTTAACAATAATACTGATCATGTAATGTTTGAAGTGCCTCTTCAAATGGAGTTTAGACTTTTTATACTGTAGCATTTTATTATGGCGTTTTCCGAGGTAAAGAGCTGAATTTTTTCCACTCAAGCTTTTTTATATTCATAAATTAATTTATTTTGATAGGAAAAATTTCATTGCAGGCTGAGCTCACAATGTCACATAATTAGTGTTGGATTCCTTCCTTGCTTTAGCTGGATAAGCTCTCCAAAATTAACAAAACAAGTTTGAATGCAGTTCTTTTCTCCTCTCTCAGATGCAAGGCTTTGGGCAAGAAGACTTTTCTTTGATAACGACCTGATTTTTCATTTGAGTTTAGGGTTTATGTGAAGGGAAGAGGACTCCATTGTCAATGTTTTGAGTTCGAAATGGGAGCCAGAAATTGTGAGTCCATAGCAGGGAGGGCTTTTTTAAGTACTCTGTCTCTGAGGTACTCTCTCCCTTACTTTAGGACACGGATGAAGATATCTATTGTCCAATAATCTAAACAAATTAACAGTTTATATGATGGGACTTACTTTATACTTTTATATGTCAAATGTCTTGAGGAATCTAGCTCCTGCTGCCTGATCCAAATCAAATACAGGGAAATGCTAGGCTTTCTATTAAAGTCCAAAATAGAAACATCAAGCTACTGTTTTCAGGTGGCACACAGCATCTCTCTTCTGAATTGACTATTAGTCTTAACACACTGTTCATGTATTTTACTCAGAAACACAGCAGACATTATTTCCTGTTCCCAGAATGCCAAGAATGATTTCTCAGTACTAAGAAAAGTCATCATTTTTTTCTCTGTAATTTGCTTCTTTATTCACTCTTTTGAAATGTCAACCTGGAAAAAAATTAAAATCAGAGGATGTATTATTATAGGCATTTTAAAAAGAATACAGGTACCAAGCTGGTAAGAAATGCATTACTTCTAAGTGAGGCTTGTCTTGTCACACTACTGTCATTTCTTTATGTCTGAATTACAGTAATTTTTAAATCCTAATCTTAATTTAGGGCAATGGGATGCTCACAGCTACTACATTCTGTAAGTGTTTGCATTTGCTACACATTGACATTTTATTGAATGGACACCTAGAATAAATTATACATATAGGATAAGTGACAAGCAATAGAGGCAAGTATAGACATATCTGTGTATAACAGTAACTGTAAGGGATAGGTAAGGTAGCATTTTCATACGTCCATCAAATTTTACTGAAAATCTCTAAAGCTGATCAGAGAATTACAGTTCAAATAATCACAGTGTCAAGAATTGATACAATTAAGAATTCTATTTTTAACATTTTTCTAATTAAATATATGAGTGGATAGGTGATGTCCTTTTTCTGCTGAAGTGTCATAGTTACCCTGAATTTTTTTTCATGGATCTTTTTCTCTAATTCACTTAAGCTTTCATAAAGCTACATTTTTTCATTGCAGTATTGGTCTCTACTGCATTAGAATAAAGATATTAACAAAAAACAAAAAAAAAACCCCTTCTACACTGAAAATCTAAGCTTCAAATCGAAGAATTTTAAAGAATAATCCAGAACAAACCAAGATAATTAAAGTCTCAAATGCTCCCTCTTTAGGTGACCAAAAAAAAAAAAATAGTTTTAAGAACAGGCTGCTCCTAAATAATGCATGTCTTTTTTTCTTTTAGAATTGCTGACACACTGCACTATTTGTTAACCTGGTCCTTCCTAACTCAGTGGGGCACAGAAATATAATCAGTGGGGCACAGATGTACAATCAGAAAACTGAGGGTGGAGCAGAGAAGTTTACTGTTACATGCAGGAGGCTGCTGAGAAGCCATGGTTACTGCCCACTTCTCTCAGCAAAGTAAGTGTGTGTTGAGGTGCCTGATCAGCAAGGTGAAGGGAGAATTTTACTTTTTCTTTTCCCCCAGAGTCAAGGTGGTTTTATATTTTCAGAATAACTGAATAAGGTAGTGTCCAGAAAAAAGCACCCATGGAATTCTTCCTTCTGACTGCAAAGGATAAAGGTTATTGTTTTACTCTGTGCCCAAGTGTAGCTTCCACTCACACTTGAGCTAGAGTGCAAGTCTTGCATACTGCTCAAAGGTTTACAGTGTCAGGGCTTTTGCACAAAAGCCAGAAATTATTCTGAAGGATTTACATGTCTGAGCTGAAAATGCTACTGCATGATAAACTTCTACTTATATACCTTTCAAGCAAATGAAAATATGTACTATCATATATATATAAGCATATGTGTGTGTATGTATATATATATGTGTGTATATATATACATATATATATATATATATATAAAAAAAAAAAAAAACCAGTTCCAAGCTACAAGCCACAAGGATACTAAAAAAAAGTCTAGGTAGATATCAAGAAAAATGTTCCGACGTTATGTCAATTTGCTGCAACATGTAGTGAATGCATACTTGCTTCTTTTTTGAAAAATATTTCAGATTAATCAGTATTTGGTCAAATGACCTATGCATTTATTATTTCACTTTGAAAAGTAATTTCAAGGCCAATATGGACACATGAGCTGTCCATCTGTGTCAGAAATGCCCAAATGAATTTTACCCATTGTGCTTTGCAATATTCCAGAACTTTCTGAATTAGAAGTGGATCAGAAATAAAATATTTTAAAATTATTAAGGCTGATCAGAAAATGAAAATCTGCTATGGAAAAAATATTGAAGTTTTCAATTTACTCAGTAGCTGTACAAAACTGAGATCTTTCAATTTGCTCATAAAGAGATTCATGTAAAGATATGTAGATTAGTAAAAGATGTGGTCAAACTTTTACTCTAGCTGTTCTAACTGAAGCTACTGGATGGTTGAGGATTCAGGGTCTATCCATAATTCTCATTTGTTTTGACTGGAAAATACTATCTAAAAAAAAGCAAGCAACAAAACCAAAATAAAACAAAAGGAAAAACCCCTTGGATTTTATATGATCCCACTTTTTCAGTCAGGATTAATAGATGTATTTTGACAAAATTTATTTAAACAGAAATTTCAAACTGTTCTTTCTCCAGCATTCTCCAATTTTAGTGATTTAGATAAAACCGGAGATAAATCTAAATAGTTTTTATTCCAAAACATAATCCACATAAACCAGACTTTACCAGAGTGAAAATAAAAGCAGAATAGTCTCTTTAGTGAGCTGTGGTCATAATAGACTTAACCACATCAGAAGGCTGAATTTAGGATTGCACTTCTTGATTTCTATAATTGCTGCATTCTAGAAACTGAAACTTAATTATAAACCAAAGCCACACACTCATAGAGATAAGAAAGATGAGACTAAATAACAGCTATTTTTGCTTGATAGCCTGTGAACAAGATCATGATGTGCCATCATGATTTGGATGTTGCCTCTTCTCTGAGTGACAGAATAATTATTTGTTTTATTTGTATTATATCATACTTTTAAAATAGAGATTAAATTTTAATAATGAAATAGAGATTTTCATTTTAATAAAATAACGTTGCTGAATGGAAAGTTATATTATCACTGTATCATTTGATTGATATGGATTTAAGAGGTTAAAAGAGATATAATTCAAATATTATATGATTTTTTTAAAAAAAGAAATCACTTGGCAAGTAAAACTTCCTTCTCATACATGAGATTTTAATCAAGTAAACATACAATTCTATATCACATACAGTTACAAAGAAACTTTTATTGCCAGAAAAAGACAGAAAAACTACTGAAACATCTAAACATTAAACATGAGCACAGAAAGCCTGAAATAATACACAAATCTCAGGGGGTCAAACATAGTCTGTTTTCAGTTCTCCCACCCAAGTGATTCCAGGTTTTCTTTCAACATAGTGGCATGTGTGGCACATTCTTTTTTTTAACAGAGATCTCGTCAAGTCCTTACAATAAACAGATTCATACAACTCTTTCTCTTGACATGTCACTCATGACACTTTTTCTCAGAGGATAAGTTTTCATTTCTGAATTCCTTACTTTAATAAACTCTTTCTATACCATATGATAAGAGAGAAAATCACTTGAATTTTGAAAAGTGTGGAATGTACTACATATACTAACTACTTCCAACTGTATTTAGAACTAGCTCTCACACTGCAATGTCAGCTATGTTAGTCATTCTCTTATTTCATTAAAGTATGACAAAAACTTTATTGAATATGAATAGTTATTAAAGGCAATTATAAACCCAGAAACCCTGTCATATGAGATTGAGAAAAATCAGATGTATGTAAAATCATCTTACGTGTTGTTTGTTCTTTCAAAGATGAGGGGTTTTTAAAGAACATGTAGATAAGTTCAAGTACGTAAAAAGTTATGTCAGGCTCAGAGTTTCAGAACTCATGATGCTCCTATAATAAGATGTTTAGAATGAGGGAAACCTTGGTAAGATTCATGGCTATGGTCAAGACTTTGATCAGCACAATGAACAGAAGAGTTACACAACATAGGGAATTTATTTATAGAAAACAATGCCAGTTGATATGTAGGGTTGAGGTAATTATCAGTGAAAACTGGTGTCAACAGTAGGATGAAGGAAAAAGCACTAAAAGCTTGGCCTTGAAGTTCAGTGTCATTTATGTTGCCAGGTTGTTCTAACACTCAGTTTATGGATGGATGCAATGATGCATAATTTGAATGTAAGCAGAAAGGACAATGCAGTCCATATAGAAAGCAATGACTCTAAGACAACAGATATTGCCAGCAGAACAATTCTGGGCATAAAGGAAAATAAAACCACTAAAACAGATTTGTAAAGTGAGATAATGTAGTGAATTTCTTTCTTTCTATGATCAGTACCTAAAGATTTTGAATGTCCCATATGAAACAAGGTTACTTTTGATTTCACCTATGTTATAGGTTATAAATCTGAGAGAGGAATTTTTCTGCTTCACTGTAAGAAAAAACAGAGTTGGAGTGAGGGGGGGAAGGGGAGGTTATTAGCTTTACAAAATGTATAGCCAGTCAAGCTGCATTCCTAGCTAATGGACCATCCAATGCTGGAGGGGGGGGGGGGAGGGGAGTGGGAGGTTTTTGAGATTGGGGGAGCTGGCCGCCTGGACAGAGGACAGGTCAGACTGCAGAGTTCTCGCTCTGGGACGGAGACAGGGGGCTGCATGCAGGCATTTGGAGAGGGGGCCTGCCTTTCTGGCTTCTCATCCTGGTCAACTCTGAGTACTGGCCTCAACTTGCCTGCGAGCTGTCTCTTGCTCCAGCTTGGATCTGCTGTGTTTTCATCAGATAATTGTGTGACCACGGGGAGAGAAGGGAGGAGATTTGAGACACCGTCATCTGAGAAAACAGTGAGTCCCGTGGGAGTGAACTACTTCCCTTTCCCTTTTCTTCCATTGGGGGAAGGGTCCCCCATTTTCTTTTCGGCTTCTCCTGCCATCCGAGACCACCCCCCAGACCTCCTTCCCACGCGGTGACCGCCAAAGCCCAACAGCGCCCCCTGCAGGTCAACACAGAGAACTGCAGGCCCTGCACCTTCAGTGATCCAACAGCGCCCCCTGCAGGCCATGATTAGGACTGCACTAAAGGACAGAGAAGTATTCAGTCAGATTTTTTTTTTCCCCTAGGATTCCTGTCTAGTTTTTTTGTGTTCTGTTAGTGTTTTTTGCCAACATACACATATCTTTTAATAAAGGGTTATTTCTTCTGTTTTTACACACTTCCTCGATTAAAGCCCCTTAATTTTGAATTTACAATTGCTGAGAGAGAGGTGTGGTCTATCTCATAACTCATCCTCTTTAGCAAACATTCCAGTCTCCTCAGACTGTGACAACCTATTCCAGTAGAGAAACATAATTGACTGTGGGTTTGGCAGTTGCAGATAAAAGTACTTTCCAGAGCAAATACTTCTTATGGTCACAATTGGAGTTTTGGCTGCATACACTAATCTGTATGTGTTATGGTATGCTCATGCACACTTATTTGATGATGACTTCAGGAGCGCTAAGAACCATCCAGGAAAAAATTTAAAAGAGGATCTGCAGAACATGGCTACTTCCATATCTTCTATAAAGACTGTCACGGTTTAACACCAGTCAGCAACTATGCACCACCCAGACATTTGCTCATTTCCCCCTGGTGGCATGGGGGAGAGAATTGGAAGAGTAAAAGTAACCCCAGCCAGCAGTTCCAAAGACTACCCAACCATGATTTCTAAGCCAGGAAAAAAAAAAAAAAAGGAGAAAAAAAAAAGTATACGGAATGAAACCAGAACAAACCCCTTTTTGGTCTGAACAAGGTACATTTCCAGTTTAAAAAGACTGAGCTGCTGATCATCTGCACATGCACCAAATCTTTCCTTTGGGTAAGAAATAATTGCCATCAAGCATGAGTAAGATCAGTGTGGGAGAAAAAAGATCAATAAATACAAATTCTACATACTATAAACTGTTGAGAATATGTATCAAACACTTATTGATGTGTTTCTCATGTATGTACACAAATAGACAGCTGAATCTAATAGTTCTGTGGCTCTTGAAAGAAAGCAGGAGATGAAGATGGAACAACAACTCCTGAAGTTGCATATTCCAGTTTAATGTCAAGGCACTCTTAATGAACAGAGGTAAAGCAATGTAAGATTCATATCATGCAAATGTTATGCAGCATCTTTTATATTTTAACAACATTTCACAGTAGTTTACAAGAGAATTTAGTCACTTTGTTTTCCGAAGTGATGTTAACAATTTCAACTTCAATTCCATAGTCAGAATAAGAATGTAAAGCAAAAGTCTTAGTTTTAGGTTTTTTAAAGTAAAATCTTAGATGAGACTGTGGTCTCATCTCTGAAACTACGTGTTCATAATTGTTCTTAATGAAGACTGGGTGGTGCAGGTTAGAGGGAAATATAACTCTGTAAGAGATGATTGCTTTTTTTTTTTTTTGTCAGTTAAGGGCAGAATAATAAGATAGTATGCAGACATGGGTATGTTAGAAACTGCATTGCAATACACAATTTGTTTTGATGAAACAACAACTATTACAAAAGGTCACGAAATCTTCCTTAGCTGAGATGACTGTTCTCAATCATATGTTCCTGTGGGTCTTCGGCACTTGGTGTACATGATTTCATGTCAATCTAAGATTTACTGATGAAGCTGTGGTCAAACACTTGACACCTATCCAATTTACCCCACTCTAATGTCTGTATTAGGTGTACTTCCTATTATAGGTAAGAGCATTAATCACATCAGTATCACTCATATAGTGCTTTTGCAGTATTTGCTGTTGACCTTATAAATTTAACTGTAATAGGTCAAGCTGCTGAAGATAATATACACTTGGAAAAAAAAAAAAAGGTATCTTTGCTATTCCATATATCCTGCATTAATATATTAAATTACTACCATTATGATTTCCTATATATTACATTTAAAATTTTGTATGAGATTTAAATTATTGTTTAAGAGCCTTTATATCATTGGAATTTATCATGAAATTATGAGGTTTATGTTTAAACGTTATTCATATAAGTTTTCTGAATACCTGTAAATGAACAAATCTGCTAGCCCATAGATGATATAATTTTTATTACATTGTTCTACTTTAATTTTCCCCTTGATTACATTTTGTGCAGGTTGTATTCTAAGCTCTGTGATGAGAAGGTATCAGTTCACATCTAAATAGTTCATGGAGGATTACAAAACAGAATGCTGAGATAATTAAATAAGTATTAAGTGGATTAGTTGGTCACATCCCAAAGCTCTGAAAGGCCTTTTCAGTGGGAAAAAATGCAAAACTACTACAAAAACTGATGGTACAATTTCAGTCATGGATTTAGGTGTCTTCGTGAGAATGAGCTTTGACTTTCTGTCATTGTTTGTCCTCCCTACCTTACAACAATTATCAAAGAGTCACGACCATGTTATAATTATTTGCTATTTCCAGTATTAGTTTACATAGAAGAGAAAGGGTCTAGAATGAAAATTTGACTCTTTGTATTTCCCAGATGGATTTAATGAAATATGTTAAATATAGGACCTTCTAATCCCTCTTTTTTTCCACACTTGTAGAAAATAAGAGTGTTATACTACTGGAACCAAAGTGTCTTTAAGTTCTGGATATTTGTTATCTGTAGCAATTCAGATAATGAATTCAGGAAAGAAAATTGTAAATTGTTCATATTTTATACTAAACTATGTTTATTTTTAACAGTTATTTATTTAGAATTAATACTTATAGCAAGATCAAAAGGTTTCAAATTAAGTGGTATCTGAGAATGCAAATAATCCTTCTTGAGAAGAAAACATACCGAAGTGAAAAAACATTGGATAAATACAAGAATTTTTCTTTTCAAGAGAATGACCAGACTTCTTAAAGTGATAGTCACAAGGATTACACGTAGAAACTAACTGGAGTGATTGTTAGTTTTCTCATTCCACTTTGGTAAATTGAATTATTCATCATCCTGCCCACTGGTAGAGTTCCACTGCCAGCCACATGTTGTGACCATAGCATGGCAGCCTGAAGTGAATACTTGATTTCAAAGTTGAGAGCTATAAGCAGCTACAAGCTGCTCCACAGTTTCACTTTAAAATAGAGTTGGTGTCCTTTTTTCATAACTGTGTTCCAATTTTTTTCTTTTTTTTACTCTGGCCTGTAGAAAGGTGCTTAAGCAAACACAGGGGATCGGATTCATTGTAGAGATTTAAATGTGTGTTAATTAATCAAAAGTCTACCTAATAATCCTTCACAGTGAAACTGCACAGAAAATGTTCGTCTTTCTTGAAATTTCCAGGGTTAAAATCTCATGAATTAGCTTTTAAGTTCATCTCTAATTCCCTGGAAATCATATGTCTTTGACTTATGAGCTTCATCTTTTTCTGAGTCCTCTCGCACGAATAACATGGTTACATTTTTATTCTAAGTGTTGCACATATTTCGCAATACTTTTTCATGTCAAGACACATCTTCCTAGAAAACCCTCCCATTTTATTTCAGGTATTGATGTCTGGTGGATTTTGCTTTGGATCTCTAAAGAGAAGTTTTCTTTTGTCACTGAATTTTAATCCTCCATGACAAAATGTTAATCTTCCTCAAGGTATTTCACTGGAGATTCTTTCCTCTGGTAACATCCCTGACTGCAGCTTTTGAACTATAGACAAATACTAAATTTTGAAAATATTATGAAAGGAATTTTGCTTGAATAAGCCAAAGGTTTGTGGATATCTTAGTGGTTTACAGTTTTCTTTAAAAACATGAGAAAGAGACAGGTCAGATCCATAATTAGCGGTCAATAGATAGCAGTGTAAAATCAGCAGATAATTATAATTAGTTATTTATTTCCATGCTTTACAGGTGGCTTTAGTCAGCAAAAATCACTTACTAGTAACAAGTTTATACATTATCATAGCTTTGTATAATTCAACAAACTACATATCTTCTTGACCAATTTTGAAATAAGGAAATTCCAGACCATTCCAATTTTATATGCATGTTGCTTTAAAAGTGACTTTCTTAAAGCAAATGTACAGTTATCTGAGCAAGAACTATAGGATGTTTTGTCAAAATAACCTTTTTTATCCAGAAAATATTAAAGATGGTATCAGAAAAGTACTTGTTTAAAGTGGTACACCTGTGTTACAAAATCATTTTGAACTGCTTTATCTTTAAATATGCAAGCATCTTGGTAAAAGGAAAGTCAAACAACAAAGAAATAATCATTACAAAAAATGAAATGTTTGCCTATTTGGTTTCCCAGATGTCAAATCTGGAAATTTTGGAAGAAATTGTTTGTACATATCTCTCTCCCCCCAACCCCACCCTGACTGCCTTGCAAAAACTCTATCCCTTAGAAGGTCCTTAAAACTGCAAGGAAAACTGAGATATAAAAATATTTTTTGAAAGGGAAGGACTCTGTCACCCCATATTGAAAAGAAAGGAAATTAGATGTTATAAAGGTACTGGGACAGAGTACAGAGAAGATACAAAATAAAACTCTGAATAGTAGTAGAGGAAATAATTCATGTTATCAAAAACCACCAGTTCTCTGAGGTATCTTCTTTTCACTACTGTTTTAAGGTACTTCTCTTCAGGTTGAGAGAATTAGTAAATTGAATATAAAGTTTTCCATTGAAGTGACTTTATGCAAATGAGTCATTAATGCAGTCTCCAGGATGTTGTCAGCCCAATCTGTTTCTATCTTAGCATTAACTTCGTAACATATGTTTGCATCTATTTTATGATACTGGTAACACTTCTCTCATGTGAACCAGGAATTGGCCCCAAAATTTTGAGTAGTAGCAGCTTGCTATGCAATACAGGAAGTTGTTGTGAAAATTCTTTAAAAATTATTTAAAACATTTCCAATACCTCGCTTAAATAAATTGTTCCTTTAAAGGATTATAGGATAAATAGATAGATTGGTTCTATTCATTACACATGCTGATGTATTGCTTCGTGCTAGGCTGTACTGCAGCGTGTCACTGATGGTGAGTTTCCTACTTTGTTTCCTTACCATTTCAGATATGACATGCTGTTACTATGACTAATGCAATCTTACCGGACCTTACAGTCTCTCTGCTTTGTTCTGCACACTTTCACTATTTAAAACAACAAAAAATGCCTTTTTATTGGTAATAGAGACAATACTGACTACTTTCATTGCCTATTTTTAAAAATATCCAAGAGCTATAAAAAATGAACAACTATTCTAAATAATATGCATATGAAAATACTTTTCTGATTTTACAGTTCTTTAAAAAAAATCCTTCTTAAACTGACAGTACCAGTTTTGTACATTAATAGACAACAACAAGCTGATATTATGTTTCCTCTACTGTGAATAAAAATGAAAATTGAAGCTCCAAAAGGTTCTTCTTTTTCCATATTTTTAAAATTTTGATAGTTGTCTTTACACTTCACAATTTGAAACAGGGTCTGAGTCATTTCAAATTCATTTTTGAGAGTGCCAGGTTGCAAGAATGTAGAAATTCTCAACTGTTACCCAGTATTAAAGGCATTAACAACCCACTGAGCAGGGACTGAAATTCTGGACGACTTCTTAAGCTGTTTAATGAGTTTTTGAATGAAGTGTAATTTTTCTACTGCAAGAATGAAGAATAGGGGCTGGGCCGTTATGCCACAGAAAGGATATAGTGGGTAGACAAGGTTAGTAGTTCCTTCATCACAGCTGTGGGGAGAAGGAGAAAAAAGAGAGAACTGTGACAGCTTCAGATAGGAGGATCTTCTCACTCTGTAGCAGTAGCTGTTGTCCCAGCTTCTCTTTTTGGAGCTGATAGCCAAGGGAGCTGAGCTTTCCATGGCTTTGACACAGCGGGGAATGTAATGGTGCAATGACTGGCTGTCTGACTCCAGCGAGAAACTGGCTTAGAAAACCGTACAATTAGAAGCTGCTTTGCCTTCTTCCTAAGTTGTCATTTGTAACAATTGTACTTCAGCTACATTTCCACTTTTCTCTTTTTTGTCCTGGTCTCATGAATCATACACTTTGATTTGCACAGTGATACGGCTTTGTTATATAATTAGCCTGTATCAAGTGGTCATGGTGAGATATAAATCTGAAACCATTGGACTGAAATGGATATTTTACCTTCATCGCCAATTTCTTGCATGATTCATAAAACTCTACTGGCAGGGAATAGTGGCCCATGGGCAGCAATAGCTATAGATGCTTAAATAAAGTACAGTCTCTTTTTTTTAATTTTTTGAACACATCTATCTGCAGATAAGTGAGAGTCCTGAAACTGAGAAGCAATGGGATTTTGGGTACTAAGTCTGTGGCCTTCCTTTTTTGCTACATCCCTAATCAACACATGACTATTTTGAAGTCTCTAATTCCTCTGTGTACTTCAGAGACTTTCACACTCACATATTAGACTTTTACTCAAATAAACAGGAAAATCTAATACTTGATTTCTAAACAAGTGGTAGGCCAAGAATAAATGAGGGAAAATTTTCATCCCTAACCCCACTGCAGGATGCAAGTTCAAGATAATAAGGAGGCTCTTCCATCTTAACTTCTTTCCACCTACAAATTTGCATCTGTTTATTATAATATTCAATATTTTGGGGTTAAAATGTTATCCTGGATTTTACCTAGTGACCTGTCTGTGTCGGATTTCATCCTTTTTCCCTACAGGTTTTCAATATTGCTATTATTGCTGCTGTGACAGATACTATTTTTTTTCACTGCTAAAATATAAAAGTAAAACATATATTCTCCAAGTCTAAACAAAATAGTCACCAGAGACATGACTATAAGGGGCATAACTAGACCCTTGGGAGCACAGTAGGAGAAAATCATTCTCCCAGAAGATTCTGCTTCCAAAGTTAAAGCTGTGGGAAATAAAATAACAACCAATATAACAATGAAGTCCAAGACTAAGAGAAGAAAGGAGAAGGAAATAAAGATATTTGGTTAAGGTACTCGTTAAGGAGCAATTATGTCAGAGATCAGAGAACAAAAAGAAATGTCTGTTACTCTGCTTTATCAACACCTCTATAAACACATTTTTATTCCCTGTATGAAAATACTTAGTGTAGATCCTTGGATGACCAGATGTTAACAGGGTTACTTCATAGTTTTCAGTTAAATTAATGCTTCATAAAGGTGCTTTTTTTCTCCTAAATTTGAGTTTTGAAGAAAAATGTCTATAGGAAATAGCAGAATCTGGTTTTGACATAATTACTTTGTCATAAAAGTTTATTGAAAAAAGTATTAGATAAGCATTTATATTTAAAACCGTGTGTTTAAATATAAATATAAACTGTTTTTAACCAGTTGTGTAAAGTGTATTCATGTAAATGTTTTTCAACTTTGATTTTAATCTGAAAATGCAGGGAAGACTTTTAGTGCTCTTCAAGTGTTTGCACATATGAGAAATAATCAGTTCATTTGAGAGGCTTGTCAAAGGAGTTGTTTGAAAACTTTTCTAGAACTTTTTTCCTACTCTGTTTATGATGCTCCTTCTTCTACATCATTAACTGTAGGATGATTCTGCTTTATATAAGGTAATATTAATTCAAACTGTTTCACATAAGGACATCTTCAATAACATTCCTTCCTTGTGTTTCTTCTGTTCTTTCTTCTTGTATTGTATGATTTATGTGTGTATTCTCCTCTGAAGTGGCTTTAGTCTGCTCAAAAATAATATGTGAGGGTATACGGAAGGAGCTCGTCTGCTCCATTAGGGTTCTCTGGTCAAAAGAGTCATAAACAAGAATGCACAGAGACAAACTTGACCCCACAGACAATGGGTGTCATGACATAAACAAACATGGTGTACTAGGGTGAATTTATGCTGATACTTCTGGTCTGTGTTTGGCCCTGCCACCTGTGAAAGCTTTGCTCTTTCCCTGCCACGTTATAGGAAAACAAGCACTGATAAACCGGAAAGTTGTCCTTGAAGAGAGCTTTTTGTATAAACTGTTTTAACTGGTGTTCTGTGATTGGTTACTTGCCCTCCAAGGTCGCTTGAAGGAGAATTTGATGAGGAAATGAGGAAGGCTCACCCCAGACTCAATTAAGAAAGACCCCCAAAACATACTGCGTGTGCATGAGGGGATTTCCGAAGTTCTCACTGGTGCCAGAAGAGAAGCACTTACATAACCGGGAGGTGGGACTGAGGGCCTCGGGCTGGGCGGTGCTGGCCACACCTGGGAGGTTGTGGTCTCTCAATTAATGGTATAAAAGTAGATAGTGCTTTCTTGGAGGAAGCTAACTTCACACCAAGGACAACGTTGCCTTTTGGCAGGGATGCCTGCCAGTTTGTGAACTTACTGACTCTCCAAGGATGCAGTTTCTGCTGTGGGTAATTATAGGGATGCTGGGTCGGTAAGATAACTTTATGGGCAACAGCTGGGTAACTGGGGAGGTCCTGCTGGGGGCTTATTTCTCTCCTCCTTCCTCCCTTTTGTGTTTGTTTGTTTTGTTGGCCACCTCTTGGTAATAAATATTGGTTTTTGTTAAGCTTTTAATGGTGTCATGTTTTCAAGATTCAGTATGGTTCAAGCCCTTCCTAATACACATGGTCAGTCATCCAAATCAATAAGGGTATATGGAGACTGAGAAGGTTCATTTTATTTGGTTGGAAGTATAGGGAAAGGGAGGAAGACAGCACACAGAGACATAAAACCTGAGCAATTCATGTTTACTAAGAGAATAGGAAACAAACCTGGTCATTAGCACTAATTGATGGGCTTTCAGGAAACAGCAGAAAAATCAGGACACTGAAACTGATAAGGATATGATCCTGAGGGTCCAGTATGTGGAAGGAGGTCAGTGGGACTATGCCAGTTGGTGAGGCAATGGCTAGGGTAAGGGTAAGCAGGGAGGAATAAAGACGGGGGTAAACAGAAAATGGTATAAAAGTGAACGTCTACGTGTAAAACAGGGTCAGTCAACACACTTGTCTGTTTGAGCCCTGTGTCCAATTACCTCAGTCTATTCTGTCTTCTCATATCTTAAACCTTTTCTTAACTAAGTCTCTGTGGAATCTCTCTATCTCGTGTGTATGTGTGCAGTACAGTGACTGAATATCAGCTACTGGCAAGACCTGCATATATGTGAGTAGAAATTGGTGCCAGCTACTGGAGTCATACCAGGGGTGTGGGTGCCCTGGCCTGTGGTGTCAGCTATTGGAGCAAGTGTGGTCTCAGCAACTGGCGTGAGTGGACATCTTTAACATCCAGCCATGGAGTGGGGATGGTGCAGGTCCTAAAAAACACTACTTGGGGCACCACCATGAGTGAGAGGCTCAGTGCTAGTGGATGGAGCAGGACCACAAGCCTGTATGCCATATGCTGGCTGCTGGGTCTTTGGGCATGGATATTCACTGGCAAACCTTAAGCTGGACCAGCTGACAAGCTGGGGAGCAGGGGTGTCAAGTGGGTGAGGCTATATACTAGTACCTGGGGAACCCGTGATTGTGAGGTGCCTGTGAGACAAGAGTGTGAGTGCCAGCCAGCAAAGAGGGGACCTATGTGTGGGTGAGGGGGCCAGGATGCAGGCTGGGGTGCCAGGTGGAGAGAAGGTCCTTACCAGTTCTTGAGGGAACCACAAATGTGCATGTGTTTGTGCCATGTGTGTGCCTGCAGCAATGACCTCCTGCCTCTGCCAGCCCAACAGCAGGGGAGGACTTGGCTGCCTGTGCTTGTGTTTATGTGAGCCCTGTATGCAGGTAGTGCTGAAGGCAGTGCCTTGGCTGTGACAGCCTGTGTGACCTGCCATGCCAGTGTCCTGCATATGTGTGTGTGTGTGTGTGTGTGTGTGTGTGTGTGTGTGTGTGTGTGTGCGTCTGTCTGTCTGTCTCTGGCATAAGTGTGTATCCTCATTACTGGTTGTACCTGCAAGCAGATCTCTCAGCCTGGGCAGAGACCCTGGGTCCTCAAGCTGGGCTCCAAAACCTGGGGAAGAGGGAAACTTAGGCCAGAGCAGCTGGAGGAGGCATTCATGCTTTTAACATCACTTAATATAAAATGAACGTGTACAGCAGAATTTCTTTCTTAAATTAGGGAAGCAGGGAATTGCATGCCTTTTAATTCGGTGCAGTTTTTGGTTGAAAAACTTCATTTTGTTAAGGTATATTTGTTGGGGATGCTGCAGTACTTACCATTTAGTTTTTATTAATAGGTAAACAGATCTTAACCTTGTGTCTGAAGCTAATAATGTAATTTTAGCCTTTTCTCTTGATTTATCTTTCAAATAAAGTTTAAAAGATAACAAAATGATGAATTGTTTGCATGTGTCAGAGTGAACTATTTTTCTTCAAACTTCTGTTTCTGCTATGAAAACATGAAACAGTAGAGACTTTGTGGATAAAAGGTTTTAACAGCACTAA